>NC_082717.1:86848856-87202016 GCF_030144855.1 Hypanus sabinus | reverse complement strand
CCTTCCCCTACACACCCACCCACCTTCCCCCTCACCTGTCCTCACCTATCACCTCCACACCCACCTTCCCCCTCACCTGGCCTCAGCTACACACCCACCCACCTTCCCCCTCACCTGGCCTCACCTATCACCTCCACACCCACCTTCCCCATCACCTGGCCTCAGCTACACACCCACCCACCTTCCCCCTCACCTGGCCTCACCTACACACCCACCCACCTTCCCCCACACCTGGCCTCACCTACACACCCACCCACCTTCCCCCTCACCTGGCCTCACCTATCTGCTCCACACCCACCCACCTTCCCCCTCACCTGGCCTCCGCTACACACCCACCCACCTTCCCCCTCACCTGGCCTCCCCTATCACCTCAACACTCACCTTCCCCCTCACCTGGGCTCCCCTATCACCTCCACACTCACCTTCTCCCTCACCTGGCCTCCCCTACACACCCACCCACTTTCCCCCTCACCTGGCCTCCCCTATACACCCACCCACCTTCCCCCTCACCTGGCCTCCCCTATCACCTCCAGAGCCACCTTCCCCCTCACCTGGCCTCCCCTACACACCCACCCACCTTCCCCCTCACCTGGCCTCCCCTATCACCTCCACACTCACCTTCCCCCTCACCTGGCCTCACCTACACACCCACTCACCTTCCCCCTCACCTGGCCTCCCCTACACACCCACCCTCTTTCCCCCCTCACCTGGCCTCCCCTATACACCCACCCACCTTCCCCCTCACCTGGCCTCCCCTACACACCCACCCTCCTTCCCGCTCACCTGGCTTCACCTATCACCTCCACACCCACCTTCCCCCTCACCTGGCCTCACCTATCACCTCCACACCCACCTTCCCCCTCACCTGGCCTCACCTATCACCTCCACACCCACCTTCCCCCTCACCTGGCCTCCCCTATCACCTCCACACCCACCCACCTTCCCCCTCACCTGGCCTCACCTATCACCTCCACAACCCACCTTCCCCCTCAACTGGCCTCAGCTACACACCCACCCACGTTCCCCCTCACCTGGCCTCACCTATCACCTCCACAACCCCCTCACCTGGCATCACCTATCACCTCCACACCCACCTTCCCCCTCACCTGGCCTCACCTATCACCTCCACACCCACCTTCCCCCTCACCTGGCCTCCCCTATCACCTCCACACCCACCCACCTTCCCCCTCACCTGGCCTCACCTATCACCTCCACACCCACCTTCCCCCTCACCTGGCCTCAGCTACACACCCACCCACCTTCCCCCACACCTGGCCTCACCTATCACCTCCACACCCACCTTCCCCATCACCTGGCCTCAGCTACACACCCACCCACCTTCCCCCTCACCTGGCCTCACCTACACACCCACCCACCTTCCCCCTCACCTGGCCTCACCTACACACCCACCCACCTTCCCCCTCACCTGGCCTCCCCTATCACCTCCACACTCACCTTCCCCCTCACCTGGCCTCCCCTACACACCCACCCACCTTCCCCCTCACCTGGCCTCCCCTATCACCTCCATACTCACCTTCCCCCTCACCTGGCCTCCCCTACACACCCACCCACCAACCTTCCCCCTCACCTGGCCTCCCCTATCACCTCCACACCCAGCTTCCCCCTCACCTGGCCTCACCTATCACCTCCACACCCACCTTCCCCCTCACCTGGCCTCCCCTACACTCCCACCCACCTTTCCCCTCACCTGTCCTCACCTATCACCTCCACACCCACCTTCCCCCTCACCTGGCCTCAGCTACACACCCACCCACCTTCCCCCTCACCTGGCCTCACCTATCACCTCCACACCCACCTTCCCCCTCACCTGGCCTCAGCTACACACCCACCCACCTTCCCCCTCACCTGGCCTCACCTATCACCTCCACACCCACCTTCCCCATCACCTGGCCTCAGCTACACACCCACCCACCTTCCCCCTCACCTGGCCTCACCTATCACCTCCACACCCACCTTCCCCCTCACCTGGCCTCAGCTACACACCCACCCACCTTCCCCCTCACCTGGCCTCACCTATCACCTCCACACCCACCTTCCCCCTGAACTGGCCTCACCTACACACCCACTCAACTTCCCCTCACCTGGCCTCCCATACACACCCACCGACCTTCCCCCTCACCTGGACTCCCCTATCACCTCCACACTCACCTTCCCCTCACCTGGCCTCACCTATCACCTCCACACCCACCTTCCCCCTCACCTGGCCTTCCCTACACACCCACCCACCTTCCCCCCTCACCTGTCCTCACCTATCACCTCCACACCCACCTTCCCCCTCACCTGGCCTCAGCTACACACCCACCCACCTTCCCCCTCACCTGGCCTCACCTATCACCTCCACACCCACCTTCCCCATCACCTGGCCTCAGCTACACACCCACCCACCTTCCCCCTCACCTGGCCTCACCTACACACCCACCCACCTTCCCCCACACCTGGCCTCACCTACACACCCACCACCTTCCCCCTCACCTGGCCTCACCTATCTGCTCCACACCCACCCACCTTCCCCCTCACCTGGCCTCCGCTACACACCCACCCACCTTCCCCCTCACCTGGCCTCCCCTATCACCTCAACACTCACCTTCCCCCTCACCTGGGCTCCCCTATCACCTCCACACTCACCTTCTCCCTCACCTGGCCTCCCCTACACACCCACCCACTTTCCCCCCTCACCTGGCCTCCCCTATACACCCACCCACCTTCCCCCTCACCTGGCCTCCCCTATCACCTCCACAGCCACCTTCCCCCTCACCTGGCCTCCCCTACACACCCACCCACCTTCCCCTCACCTGGCCTCCCCTATCACCTCCACACTCACCTTCCCCCTCACCTGGCCCTCACCTACACACCCACTCACCTTCCCCCTCACCTGGCCTCCCCTACACACCCACCCTCTTTCCCCCTCACCTGGCCTCCCCTATACACCCACCCACCTTCCCCCTCACCTGGCCTCCCCTACACACCCACCCTCCTTCCCGCTCACCTGGCTTCACCTATCACCTCCACACCCACCTTCCCCCTCACCTGGCCTCACCTATCACCTCCACACCCACCTTCCCCCTCACCTGGCCTCACCTATCACCTCCACACCCACCTTCCCCCTCACCTGGCTGCCTCCCCTATCACCTCCACACCCACCCACCTTCCCCCTCACCTGGCCTCACCTATCACCTCCACACCCACCTTCCCCCTCACCTGGCCTCAGCTACACACCCACCCACGTTCCCCCTCACCTGGCCTCACCTATCACCTCCACAACCCCCTCACCTGGCATCACCTATCACCTCCACACCCACCTTCCCCCTCACCTGGCCTCACCTATCACCTCCACACCCACCTTCCCCCTCACCTGGCCTCCCCTATCACCTCCACACCCACCCACCTTCCCCCTCACCTGGCCTCACCTATCACCTCCACACCCACCTTCCCCCTCACCTGGCCTCAGCTACACACCCACCCACCTTCCCCCACACCTGGCCTCACCTATCACCTCCACACCCACCTTCCCCATCACCTGGCCTCAGCTACACACCCACCCACCTTCCCCCTCACCTGGCCTCACCTACACACCCACCCACCTTCCCCCTCACCTGGCCTCACCTACACACCCACCCACCTTCCCCCTCACCTGGCCTCCCCTATCACCTCCACACTCACCTTCCCCCTCACCTGGCCTCCCCTACACACCCACCCACCTTCCCCCTCACCTGGCCTCCCCTATCACCTCCATACTCACCTTCCCCCTCACCTGGCCTCCCCTACACACCCACCCACCAACCTTCCCCCCTCACCTGGCCTCCCCTATCACCTCCACACCCAGCTTCCCCCTCACCTGGCCTCACCTATCACCTCCACACCCACCTTCCCCCTCACCTGGCCTCCCCTACACTCCCACCCACCTTTCCCCTCACCTGTCCTCACCTATCACCTCCACACCCACCTTCCCCCTCACCTGGCCTCAGCTACACACCCACCCACCTTCCCCCTCACCTGGCCTCAACCTATCACCTCCACACCCACCTTCCCCCTCACCTGGCCTCAGCTACACACCCACCCACCTTCCCCCTCACCTGGCCTCCCCTACACACCCACCCACCTTCCCCCTCACCTGGCCTCCCCTATCACCTCCACACCCACCTTCCCCCTCACCTGGCCTCCCCTATCACCCACCCACCTTCCCCCTCACCGGGCCTCACCTACACACCCACCCACCTTCCCCTCACCTGGCCTCCCCTACACACCCACCCACCTTCCCCCTCACCTGGCCTCACCTACACACCCACTCACCTTCCCCCTCACCTGGCCTTCCTATCACCTCCACACTCACCTTCTACCTCACCTGGCCTCCCCTACACACTCACCCACCTTCCCCCTCACCTGGCCTCCCCTATCACCTCCACACTCACCTTCCCCCTCACCTGGCCTCCCCTACACACCCACCCACCTTCTCCCTCACCTGGCCTCACATATCACCTCCACACCCAGCTTCCCCCTCACCTGGCCTCACCTATCACCTCCACACCCACCTTCCCCCTCACCTGGACTCCCCTATCACCTCCACACCCAACTTCCCCCTCACCTGGCCTCACCTACACACCCACACACCTTCCCCCTCACCTGGCCTCACCTATCACCTCCACACTCACCTTCCCCCTCACCTGGCCTCACCTATCACCTACACACCCACCTTCCCCCTCACCTGGCCTCACCTATCACCGACACACCCAACTTCCCCCTCACCTGGCCTCACCTACACACCCACTCACCTTCCCCTGCACCTGGCCGCCCCTACACACCCACCCACCTTCCCCCTCACCTGGCCTCACCTATCACCTCCACACCCACCTTCCCCCTCACCTGGCCTCACCTACACACCCACTCACCTTCCCCTCACCTGGCCTCCCATACACACCCACCGACCTTCCCCCTCACCTGGCCTCCCCTATACACCCACCCACCTTCCCCCTCACCTGGCCTCCCCTATCACCTCCACACTCACCGTCCTCCTCACCTGGCCTCACCTACACACCCACTCACCTTCCCCCTCACCTGGCCTCCCCTACACACCCACCCACTTTCCCCCTCACCTGGCCTCCCCTATACACCCACCCACCTTCCCCCTCACCTGGCCTCCCCTATCACCTCCACACTCACCTTCCCCCTCACCTGGCCTCCCCTACACACCCACCCACCTTCCCCCTCACCTGGCCTCCCCTATCACCTCCACACTCACCTTCCCCCTCACCTGGCCTCACCTACACACCCACTCACCTTCCCACTCACCTGGCCTCCCCTACACACCCACCCACTTTCCCCCTCACCTGGCCTCCGCTATACACCCACCCACCTTCCCCCTCACCTGGCCTCCCCTACACACCCACCCACCTTCCCGCTCACCTGGCCTCACCTATCACCTCCACACCCAACTTCCCCCTCACCTGGCCTCAGCTACACACCCACCCACCTTCCCCCTCACCTGGCCTCACCTACACACCCACCCACCTTCCCCCTCACCTGGCCTCACCTATCACTTACACACCCACCTTCCCCCTCACCTGGCCTCCCCTATCACCTCCACACCCACCTTCCCCCTCACCTGGCCTCACCTATCACCTACACACCCACCTTACCCCTCACCTGGCCTCACCTACACACCCACTCACCTTCCCCCTCACCTGGCCGCCCCTACACACCCACCCACCTTCCCCCTCACCTGGCCTCACCTATCACCTCCACACCCACCTTCCCCCTGAACTGGCCTCACCTACACACCCACTCAACTTCCCCTCACCTGGCCTCCCATACACACCCACCGACCTTCCCCCTCACCTGGACTCCCCTATCACCTCCACACTCACCTTCCCCCTCACCTGGCCTCACCTATCACCTCCACACCCACCTTCCCCCTCACCTGGCCTTCCCTACACACCCACCCACCTTCCCCCTCACCTGTCCTCACCTATCACCTCCACACCCACCTTCCCCCTCACCTGGCCTCAGCTACACACCCACCCACCTTCCCCCTCACCTGGCCTCACCTATCACCTCCACACCCACCTTCCCCATCACCTGGCCTCAGCTACACACCCACCCACCTTCCCCCTCACCTGGCCTCACCTACACACCCACCCACCTTCCCCCACACCTGGCCTCACCTACACACCCACCCACCTTCCCCCTCACCTGGCCTCACCTATCTGCTCCACACCCACCCACCTTCCCCCTCACCTGGCCTCCGCTACACACCCACCCACCTTCCCCCTCACCTGGCCTCCCCTATCACCTCAACACTCACCTTCCCCCTCACCTGGGCTCCCCTATCACCTCCACACTCACCTTCTCCCTCACCTGGCCTCCCCTACACACCCACCCACTTTCCCCCTCACCTGGCCTCCCCTATACACCCACCCACCTTCCCCCTCACCTGGCCTCCCCTATCACCTCCAGAGCCACCTTCCCCCTCACCTGGCCTCCCCTACACACCCACCCACCTTCCCCCTCACCTGGCCTCCCCTATCACCTCCACACTCACCTTCCCCCTCACCTGGCCTCACCTACACACCCACTCACCTTCCCCCTCACCTGGCCTCCCCTACACACCCACCCTCTTTCCCCCTCACCTGGCCTCCCCTATACACCCACCCACCTTCCCCCTCACCTGGCCTCCCCTACACACCCACCCTCCTTCCCGCTCACCTGGCTTCACCTATCACCTCCACACCCACCTTCCCCCTCACCTGGCCTCACCTATCAACTCCACACCCACCTTCCCCCTCACCTGGCCTCACCTATCACCTCCACACCCACCTTCCCCCTCACCTGGCCTCCCCTATCACCTCCACACCCACCCACCTTCCCCCTCACCTGGCCTCACCTATCACCTCCACACCCACCTTCCCCCTCAACTGGCCTCAGCTACACACCCACCCACGTTCCCCCTCACCTGGCCTCACCTATCACCTCCACAACCCCCTCACCTGGCATCACCTATCACCTCCACACCCACCTTCCCCCTCACCTGGCCTCACCTATCACCTCCACACCCACCTTCCCCCTCACCTGGCCTCCCCTATCACCTCCACACCCACCCACCTTCCCCCTCACCTGGCCTCACCTATCACCTCCACACCCACCTTCCCCCTCACCTGGCCTCAGCTACACACCCACCCACCTTCCCCCACACCTGGCCTCACCTATCACCTCCACACCCACCTTCCCCATCACCTGGCCTCAGCTACACACCCACCCACCTTCCCCCTCACCTGGCCTCACCTACACACCCACCCACCTTCCCCCTCACCTGGCCTCACCTACACACCCACCCACCTTCCCCCTCACCTGGCCTCCCCTATCACCTCCACACTCACCTTCCCCCTCACCTGGCCTCCCCTACACACCCACCCACCTTCCCCCTCACCTGGCCTCCCCTATCACCTCCATACTCACCTTCCCCCTCACCTGGCCTCCCCTACACACCCACCCACCAACCTTCCCCCTCACCTGGCCTCCCCTATCACCTCCACACCCAGCTTCCCCCTCACCTGGCCTCACCTATCACCTCCACACCCACCTTCCCCCTCACCTGGCCTCCCCTACACTCCCACCCACCTTTCCCCTCACCTGTCCTCACCTATCACCTCCACACCCACCTTCCCCCTCACCTGGCCTCAGCTACACACCCACCCACCTTCCCCCTCACCTGGCCTCACCTATCACCTCCACACCCACCTTCCCCATCACCTGGCCTCAGCTACACACCCACCCACCTTCCCCCTCACCTGGCCTCACCTATCACCTCCACACCCACCTTCCCCCTCACCTGGCCTCAGCTACACACCCACCCACCTTCCCCCTCACCTGGCCTCACCTATCACCTCCACACCCACCTTCCCCCTGAACTGGCCTCACCTACACACCCACTCAACTTCCCCTCACCTGGCCTCCCATACACACCCACCGACCTTCCCCCTCACCTGGACTCCCCTATCACCTCCACACTCACCTTCCCCCTCACCTGGCCTCACCTATCACCTCCACACCCACCTTCCCCCTCACCTGGCCTTCCCTACACACCCACCCACCTTCCCCCTCACCTGTCCTCACCTATCACCTCCACACCCACCTTCCCCCTCACCTGGCCTCAGCTACACACCCACCCACCTTCCCCCTCACCTGGCCTCACCTATCACCTCCACACCCACCTTCCCCATCACCTGGCCTCAGCTACACACCCACCCACCTTCCCCCTCACCTGGCCTCACCTACACACCCACCCACCTTCCCCCACACCTGGCCTCACCTACACACCCACCCACCTTCCCCCTCACCTGGCCTCACCTATCTGCTCCACACCCACCCACCTTCCCCCTCACCTGGCCTCCGCTACACACCCACCCACCTTCCCCCTCACCTGGCCTCCCCTATCACCTCAACACTCACCTTCCCCCTCACCTGGGCTCCCCTATCACCTCCACACTCACCTTCTCCCTCACCTGGCCTCCCCTACACACCCACCCACTTTCCCCCTCACCTGGCCTCCCCTATACACCCACCCACCTTCCCCCTCACCTGGCCTCCCCTATCACCTCCACAGCCACCTTCCCCCTCACCTGGCCTCCCCTACACACCCACCCACCTTCCCCCTCACCTGGCCTCCCCTATCACCTCCACACTCACCTTCCCCCTCACCTGGCCTCACCTACACACCCACTCACCTTCCCCCTCACCTGGCCTCCCCTACACACCCACCCTCTTTCCCCCTCACCTGGCCTCCCCTATACACCCACCCACCTTCCCCCTCACCTGGCCTCCCCTACACACCCACCCTCCTTCCCGCTCACCTGGCTTCACCTATCACCTCCACACCCACCTTCCCCCTCACCTGGCCTCACCTATCACCTCCACACCCACCTTCCCCCTCACCTGGCCTCACCTATCACCTCCACACCCACCTTCCCCCTCACCTGGCCTCCCCTATCACCTCCACACCCACCCACCTTCCCCCTCACCTGGCCTCACCTATCACCTCCACACCCACCTTCCCCCTCACCTGGCCTCAGCTACACACCCACCCACGTTCCCCCTCACCTGGCCTCACCTATCACCTCCACAACCCCCTCACCTGGCATCACCTATCACCTCCACACCCACCTTCCCCCTCACCTGGCCTCACCTATCACCTCCACACCCACCTTCCCCCTCACCTGGCCTCCCCTATCACCTCCACACCCACCCACCTTCCCCCTCACCTGGCCTCACCTATCACCTCCACACCCACCTTCCCCCTCACCTGGCCTCAGCTACACACCCACCCACCTTCCCCCACACCTGGCCTCACCTATCACCTCCACACCCACCTTCCCCATCACCTGGCCTCAGCTACACACCCACCCACCTTCCCCCTCACCTGGCCTCACCTACACACCCACCCACCTTCCCCCTCACCTGGCCTCACCTACACACCCACCCACCTTCCCCCTCACCTGGCCTCCCCTATCACCTCCACACTCACCTTCCCCCTCACCTGGCCTCCCCTACACACCCACCCACCTTCCCCCTCACCTGGCCTCCCCTATCACCTCCATACTCACCTTCCCCCTCACCTGGCCTCCCCTACACACCCACCCACCAACCTTCCCCCTCACCTGGCCTCCCCTATCACCTCCACACCCAGCTTCCCCCTCACCTGGCCTCACCTATCACCTCCACACCCACCTTCCCCCTCACCTGGCCTCCCCTACACTCCCACCCACCTTTCCCCTCACCTGTCCTCACCTATCACCTCCACACCCACCTTCCCCCTCACCTGGCCTCAGCTACACACCCACCCACCTTCCCCCTCACCTGGCCTCACCTATCACCTCCACACCCACCTTCCCCCTCACCTGGCCTCAGCTACACACCCACCCACCTTCCCCCTCAACTGGCCTCACCTACACACCCACCCACCTTCCCGCTCACCTGGCCTCACCTACACACCCACCCACCTTTCCCCTCACCTGGCCTCACCTATCAGCTCCACACCCACCCACCTTCCCCCTCACCTGGCCTCCCCTACACACCCACCCACCTTCCCCCTCACCTGGCCTCCACTATCACCTTCACACTCACCTTCCCCCTCACCTGGCCTCCCCTATCACCTCCACACTCACCTTCCCCCTCACCTGGCCTACCCTACACACCCACCCACCTTCCCCCTCACCTGGCCTCCCCTATCACCTCCACACTCACCGTCCCCCTCACCTGGCCTCACCTACACACCCACTCACCTTCCCCCTCACCTGGCCTCCCCTACACACCCACCCACTTTCCCCCTCACCTGGCCTCCCCTATACACCCACCCACCTTCCCCCTCACCTGGCCTCCCCTATCACCTCCACACTCACCTTCCCCCTCACCTGGCCTCCCCTACACACCCACCCACCTTCCCCCTCACCTGGCCTCCCCTATCACCTCCACACTCACCTTCCCCCTCACCTGGCCTCACCTACACACCCACTCACCTTCCCACTCACCTGGCCTCCCCTACACACCCACCCACTTTCCCCCTCACCTGGCCTCCGCTATACACCCACCCACCTTCCCCCTCACCTGGCCTCCCCTACACACCCACCCACCTTCCCGCTCACCTGGCCTCACCTATCACCTCCACACCCAACTTCCCCCTCACCTGGCCTCAGCTACACACCCACCCACCTTCCCCCTCACCTGGCCTCACCTACACACCCACCCACCTTCCCCCTCACCTGGCCTCACCTATCACCTACACACCCACCTTCCCCCTCACCTGGCCTCCCCTATCACCTCCACACCCACCTTCCCCCTCACCTGGCCTCACCTATCACCTACACACCCACCTTACCCCTCACCTGGCCTCACCTACACACCCACTCACCTTCCCCCTCACCTGGCCGCCCCTACACACCCACCCACCTTCCCCCTCACCTGGCCTCACCTATCACCTCCACACCCACCTTCCCCCTGAACTGGCCTCACCTACACACCCACTCAACTTCCCCTCACCTGGCCTCCCATACACACCCACCGACCTTCCCCCTCACCTGGACTCCCCTATCACCTCCACACTCACCTTCCCCCTCACCTGGCCTCACCTATCACCTCCACACCCACCTTCCCCCTCACCTGGCCTCCCCTACACACCCACCCACCTTCCCCCTCACCTGGCCTCACCTATCACCTCCACACCCACCTTCCCCATCACCTGGCCTCAGCTACACACCCACCCACCTTCCCCCTCACCTGGCCTCACCTACACACCCACCCACCTTCCCCCTCACCTGGCCTCACCTACACACCCACCCACCTTCCCCCTCACCTGGCCTCACCTATCTGCTCCACACCCACCCACCTTCCCCCTCACCTGGCCTCCGCTACACACCCACCCACCTTCCCCCTCACCTGGCCTCCCCTATCACCTCAACACTCACCTTCCCCCTCACCTCGGCTCCCCTATCACCTCCACACTCACCTTCTCCCTCACCTGGCCTCCCCTACACACCCACCCACTTTCCCCCTCACCTGGCCTCCCCTATACACCCACCCACCTTCCCCCTCACCTGGCCTCCCCTATCACCTCCACAGCCACCTTCCCCCTCACCTGGCCTCCCCTACACACCCACCCACCTTCCCCCTCACCTGGCCTCCCCTATCACCTCCACACTCACCTTCCCCCTCACCTGGCCTCACCTACACACCCACTCACCTTCCCCCTCACCTGGCCTCCCCTACACACCCACCCTCTTTCCCCCTCACCTGGCCTCCCCTATACACCCACCCACCTTCCCCCTCACCTGGCCTCCCCTACACACCCACCCTCCTTCCCGCTCACCTGGCCTCACCTATCACCTCCACACCCACCTTCCCCCTCACCTGGCCTCACCTATCACCTCCACACCCACCTTCCCCCTCACCTGGCCTCACCTATCACCTCCACACCCACCTTCCCCCTCACCTGGCCTCCCCTATCACCTCCACACCCACCCACCTTCCCCCTCACCTGGCCTCACCTATCACCTCCACACCCACCTTCCCCCTCACATGGCCTCAGCTACACACCCACCCACGTTCCCCCTCACCTGGCCTCACCTATCACCTCCACAACCCCCTCACCTGGCATCACCTATCACCTCCACACCCAACTTCCCCCTCACCTGGCCTCACCTATCACCTCCACACCCACCTTCCCCCTCACCTGGCCTCCCCTATCACCTCCACACACACCCACCTTCCCCCTCACCTGGCCTCACCTATCACCTCCACACCCACCTTCCCCCTCACCTGGCCTCAGCTACACACCCACCCACCTTCCCCCTCACCTGGCCTCACCTATCACCTCCACACCCACCTTCCCCATCACCTGGCCTCAGCTACACACCCACCCACCTTCCCCCTCACCTGGCCTCACCTACACACCCACCCACCTTCCCCCTCACCTGGCCTCACCTACACACCCACCCACCTTCCCCCTCACCTGACCTCACCTATCACCTCCCCACTCACCTTCCCCCTCACCTGGCCTCCCCTACACACCCACCCACCTTCCCCCTCACCTGGCCTCCCCTATCACCTCCACACTCACCTTCCCCCTCACCTAGCCTCACCTACACACCCACTCACCTTCCCCCTCACCTGGCCTCCCCTACACACCCACCCACTTTCCCCCTCACCTGGCCTCCCCTATACACCCACCCACCTTCCCCCTCACCTGGCCTCCCCTATCACCTCCACACTCACCTTCCCCCTCACCTGGCCTCCCCTACACACCCACCCACCTTCCCCCTCACCTGGCCTCCCCTATCACCTCCACACTCACCTTCCCCCTCACCTGGCCTCACCTACACACCCACTCACCTTCCCCCTCACCTGGCCTCCCCTACACACCCACCCTCTTTCCCCCTCACCTGGCCTCCCCTATACACCCACCCACCTTCCCCCTCACCTGGCCTCCCCTACACACCCACCCACCTTTCCCCTCACCTGTCCTCACCTATCACCTCCACACCCACCTTCCCCCTCACCTGGCCTCAGCTACACACCCACCCACCTTCCCCCTCACCTGGCCTCACCTATCACCTCCACACCCACCTTCCCCCTCACCTGGCCTCAGCTACACACCCACCCTCCTTCCCCCTCAACTGGCCTCACCTACACACCCACCCACCTTCCCGCTCACCTGGCCTCACCTACACACCCACCCACCTTTCCCCTCACCTGGCCTCACCCATCAGCTCCACACCCACCCACCTTCCCCCTCACCTGGCTTCCCCTACACACCCACCCACCTTCCCCCTCACCTGGCCTCCACTATCACCTTCACACTCACCTTCCCCCTCACCTGGCCTCCCCTATCACCTCCACACTCACCTTCCCCCTCACCTGGCCTACCCTACACACCCACCCACCTTCCCCCTCACCTGGCCTCCCCTATCACCTCCACACTCACCGTCCCCCTCACCTGGCCTCACCTACACACCCACTCACCTTCCCCCTCACCTGGCCTCCCCTACACACCCACCCACTTTCCCCCTCACCTGGCCTCCCCTATACACCCACCCACCTTCCCCCTCACCTGGCCTCCCCTATCACCTCCACACTCACCTTCCCCCTCACCTGGCCTCCCCTACACACCCACCCACCTTCCCCCTCACCTGGCCTCCCCTATCACCTCCACACTCACCTTCCCCCTCACCTGGCCTCACCTACACACCCACTCACCTTCCCACTCACCTGGCCTCCCCTACACACCCACCCACTTTCCCCCTCACCTGGCCTCCGCTATACACCCACCCACCTTCCCCCTCACCTGGCCTCCCCTACACACCCACCCACCTTCCCGCTCACCTGGCCTCACCTATCACCTCCACACCCAACTTCCCCCTCACCTGGCCTCAGCTACACACCCACCCACCTTCCCCCTCACCTGGCCTCACCTACACACCCACCCACCTTCCCCCTCACCTGGCCTCACCTATCACCTACACACCCACCTTCCCCCTCACCTGGCCTCCCCTATCACCTCCACACCCACCTTCCCCCTCACCTGGCCTCACCTATCACCTACACACCCACCTTACCCCTCACCTGGCCTCACCTACACACCCACTCACCTTCCCCCTCACCTGGCCGCCCCTACACACCCACCCACCTTCCCCCTCACCTGGCCTCACCTATCACCTCCACACCCACCTTCCCCCTGAACTGGCCTCACCTACACACCCACTCAACTTCCCCTCACCTGGCCTCCCATACACACCCACCGACCTTCCCCCTCACCTGGACTCCCCTATCACCACCACACTCACCTTCCCCCTCACATGGCCTCACCTATCACCTCCACACCCACCTTCCCCCTCACCTGGCCTCCCCTACACACCGACCCACCTTCCCCCTCACCTGTCCTCACCTATCACCTCCACACCCACCTTCCCCCTCACCTGGCCTCAGCTACACACCCACCCACCTTCCCCCTCACCTGGCCTCACCTATCACCTCCACACCCACCTTCCCCATCACCTGGCCTCTGCTACACACCCACCCACCTTCCCCCTCACCTGGCCTCACCTACACACCCACCCACCTTCCCCCTCACCTGGCCTCACCTACACACCCACCCACCTTCCCCCTCACCTGGCCTCACCTATCTGCTCCACACCCACCCACCTTCCCCCTCACCTGGCCTCCGCTACACACCCACCCACCTTCCCCCTCACCTGGCCTCCCCTATCACCTCAACACTCACCTTCCCCCTCACCTGGGCTCCCCTATCACCTCCACACTCACCTTCTCCCTCACCTGGCCTCCCCTACACACCCACCCACTTTCCCCCTCACCTGGCCTCCCCTATACACCCACCCACCTTCCCCCTCACCTGGCCTCCCCTATCACCTCCACAGCCACCTTCCCCCTCACCTGGCCTCCCCTACACACCCACCCACCTTCCCCCTCACCTGGCCTCCCCTATCACCTCCACACTCACCTTCCCCCTCACCTGGCCTCACCTACACACCCACTCACCTTCCCCCTCACCTGGCCTCCCCTACACACCCACCCTCTTTCCCCCTCACCTGGCCTCCCCTATACACCCACCCACCTTCCCCCTCACCTGGCCTCCCCTACACACCCACCCTCCTTCCCGCTCACCTGGCCTCACCTATCACCTCCACACCCACCTTCCCCCTCACCTGGCCTCACCTATCACCTCCACACCCACCTTCCCCCTCACCTGGCCTCACCTATCACCTCCACACCCACCTTCCCCCTCACCTGGCCTCCCCTATCACCTCCACACCCACCCACCTTCCCCCTCACCTGGCCTCACCTATCACCTCCACACCCACCTTCCCCCTCACATGGCCTCAGCTACACACCCACCCACGTTCCCCCTCACCTGGCCTCACCTATCACCTCCACAACCCCCTCACCTGGCATCACCTATCACCTCCACACCCACCTTCCCCCTCACCTGGCCTCACCTATCACCTCCACACCCACCTTCCCCATCACCTGGCCTCCCCTATCACCTCCACACCCACCCACCTTCCCCCTCACCTGGCCTCACCTATCACCTCCACACCCACCTTCCCCCTCACCTGGCCTCAGCTACACACCCACCCACCTTCCCCCTCACCTGGCCTCACCTATCACCTCCACACCCACCTTCCCCATCACCTGGCCTCAGCTACACACCCACCCACCTTCCCCCTCACCTGGCCTCACCTACACACCCACCCACCTTCCCCCTCACCTGGCCTCACCTACACACCCACCCACCTTCCCCCTCACCTGGCCTCACCTATCACCTCCACACTCACCTTCCCCCTCACCTGGCCTCCCCTACACACCCACCCACCTTCCCCCTCACCTGGCCTCCCCTATCACCTCCACACTCACCTTCCCCCTCACCTAGCCTCACCTACACACCCACTCACCTTCCCCCTCACCTGGCCTCCCCTACACACCCACCCACTTTCCCCCTCACCTGGCCTCCCCTATACACCCACCCACCTTCCCCCTCACCTGGCCTCCCCTATCACCTCCACACTCACCTTCCCCCTCACCTGGCCTCCCCTACACACCCACCCACCTTCCCCCTCACCTGGCCTCCCCTATCACCTCCACACTCACCTTCCCCCTCACCTGGCCTCACCTACACACCCACTCACCTTCCCCCTCACCTGGCCTCCCCTACACACCCACCCTCTTTCCCCCTCACCTGGCCTCCCCTATACACCCACCCACCTTCCCCCTCACCTGGCCTCCCCTACACACCCACCCACCTTCCCGCTCACCTGGCCTCACCTATCACCTCCACACCCACCTTCCCCCTCACCTGGCCTCACCTATCACCTCCACACCCACTTTACCTCTCACCTGGCCTCACCTATCACCTCCACACCCACCTTCCCCCTCACCTGGCCTCCCCTATCACCTCCACACCCACCCACCTTCCCCCTCACCTGGCCTCCCCTACACACCCACCCACCTTCCCGCTCACCTGGCCTCCCCTATCACCTCCACACCCACCTTCCCCCTCACCTGACCTCCCCTACACACCCACCCACCTTCCCCCTCACCTGGCCTCCCCTACACACCCACCCACCTTCCCTCTCACCTGGCCTCACCTATCAACTCCACACCCACCTTACCACTCACCTGGCCTCACCTATCACCTCCTTCACCCACTTTCCCCCTCACCTGGCCTCACCTATCACCTCCACACCCACCTTCCCCCTCACCTGGCCTCCCCTATCACCTCCACACCCACCCACCTTCCCCCTCACCTGGCCTCCCCTAAACACCCACCCACCTTCCCCCTCACCTGGCCTCCCCTATCACCTCCACACCCACCTTCCCCCTCACCTGGCCTCCCCTATCACCCACCCACCTTCCCCCTCACCTGACCTCACCTACACACCCACCCACCTTCCCCCTCACCTGGCCTCCCCTACACACCCACCCACCTTCCCCCTCACCTGGCCTCACCTACACACCCACTCACCATCCCCCTCACCTGGCCTCCCCTATCACCTCCACACTCACCTTCTACCTCACCTGGCCTCCCCTACACACTCACCCACCTTCCCCCTCACCTGGCCTCCCCTATCACCTCCACACTCACCTTCCCCCTCACCTGGTCTCCCCTACACACCCACCCACCTTCTCCCTCACCTGGCCTCACCTATCACCTCCACACCCAGCTTCCCCCTCACCTGGCCTCACCTATCACCTCCACACCCACCTTCCCCCTCACCTGGACTCCCCTATCACCTCCACACCCACCTTCCCCCTCACCTGGCCTCACCTATCACCTACACACCCACCTTCCCCTTCACCTGGCCTCACCTACACACCCACCCACCTTCCCCCTCACCTGGCCTCACCTATCACTTCCACACCCACCTTCCCGCTCACCTGTCCTCACCTACACACCCACTCACCTTCCCCTCACCTGGCCTCCCATACACACCCACCGACCTTCCCCCTCACCTGGCCTCCCCTATCACCTCAACACTCACCTTCCCCCTCACCTGGCCTCCCCTATCACCTCCACACTCACCTTCCCCCTCACCTGGCCTCCCCTACACACCCACCCACCTTCCCCCTCACCTGTCCTCCCCTATCACCTCCACACTCACCTTCCCCCTCACCTGGCCTCACCTACACACCCACTCACCTTCCCCCTCACCTGGCCTCCCCTACACACCCACCCACTTTCCCCCTCACCTGGCCTCCCCTATACACCCACCCACCTTCCCCCTCACCTGGCCTCCCCTATCACCTCCACACTCACCTTCCCCCTCACCTGTCCTCCCCTACACACCCACCCACCTTCCCCCTCACCTGGCCTCCCCTATCACCTCCACACTCACCTTCCCCCTCACCTGGCCTCACCTACACACCCACTCACCTTCCCCCTCGCCTGGCCTCCCCTACACACCCACCCTCTTTCCCCCTCACCTGGCCTCCCCTATACACCCACCCACCTTCCCCCTCACCTGGCCTCCCCTACACACCCACCCACCTTCCCGCTCACCTGGCCTCACCTATCACCTCCACACCCACCTTCCCCGTCACCTGGCCTCACCTATCACCTCCACACCCACTTTCCCCCTCACCTGGCCTCACCTATCACCTCCACACCCACCTTCCCCCTCACCTGGCCTCCCCTATCACCTCCACACCCACCCACCTTCCCGCTCACCTGGCCTCACCTATCACCTCCACACCCACCTTCCTCCTCACCTGGCCTCAGCTACACACCCACCCACCTTCCCCCTCACCTGGCCTCACCTATCACCTACACACCCACCTTCCCCATCACCTGGCCTCAGCTACACACCCACCCACCTTCCCCCTCACCTGGCCTCACCTACACACCCACCCACCTTCCCCCTCACCTGGCCTCACCTACACACCCACCCACCTTCCCCCTCACCTGGCCTCACCTATCTGCTCCACACCCACCCACCTTCCCCCTCACCTGGCCTCCCCTACACACCCACCCACCTTCCCCCTCACCTGGCCTCCCCTATCACCTCAACACTCACCTTCCCCCTCACCTGGCCTCCCCTATCACCTCCACACTCACCTTCCCCCTCACCTGGCCTCCCCTACACCCACCCACCTTCCCCCTCACCTGGCCTCCCCTATCACCTCCACACTCATCTTCCCCCTCACCTGGCCTCACCTACACACCCACTCACCTTCCCCCTCACCTGGCCTCCCCTACACACCCACACACTTTCCCCCTCACCTGGCCTCCCCTATACACCCACCCACCTTCCCCCTCACCTGGCCTCCCCTATCACCTCCACACTCACCTTCCCCCTCACCTGGCCTCCCCTACACACCCACCCACCTTCCCCCTCACCTGGCCTCCCCTATCACCTCCACACTCACCTTCCCCCTCACCTGGCCTCACCTACACACCAACTCACCTTCCCCCTCACCTGGCCTCCCCTACTCACCCACCCTCTTTCCCCCTCACCTGGCCTTCCCTATACACCCACCCACCTTCCCCCTCACCTGGCCTCCCCTACACACCCACCCACCATCCCGCTCACCTGGCCTCACCTATCACCTCCACACCCACCTTCCCCCTCACCTGGCCTCACCTATCACCTCCACACCCACTTTACACCTCACCTGGCCTCACCTATCACCTCCACACCCACCTTCCCCCTCACCTGGCCTCCCCTATCACCTCCACACCCACCCACCTTCCCCCTCACCTGGCCTCCCCTACACACCCACCCACCTTCCCCCTCACCTGGCCTCCCCTATCACCTCCACACCCACCTTCCCCCCCACCTGGCCTCAGCTATCACCTCCACACCCACCTTCCCCCTCACCTGACCTCCCCTACACACCCACCCACCTTCCCCCTCACCTGGCCTCCCCTACACACCCACCCACCTTCCCGCTCACCTGGCCTCACCTATCACCTCCACACCCACCTTCCCCCTCACCTGGCCTCACCTATCACCTCCACACCCACTTTCCCCCTCACCTGGCCTCACCTATCACCTCCACACCCACCTTCCCCCTCACCTGGCCTCTGCTATCACCTCCACACCCACCCACCTTCCCCCTCACCTGGCCTCCCCTACACACCCACCCACCTTCCCCCTCACCTGGCCTCCCCTATCACCTCCACACCCACCTTCCCCCTCACCTGGCCTCCCCTATCACCCACCCACCTTCCCCCTCACCTGGCCTCACCTACACACCCACCCACCTTCCCCCTCACCTGGCCTCCCCTACACACCCACCCACCTTCCCCCTCACCTGGCCTCACCTACACACCCACTCACCATCCCCCTCACCTGGCCTCCCCTATCACCTCCACACTCACCTTCCCCCTCACCTGGCCTCACCTACACACCCACTCACCTTCCCCCTCACCTGGCCTCCCCTACACACCCACCCTCTTTCCCCCTCACCTGGCCTCCCCTATACACCCACCCACCTTCCCCCTCACCTGGCCTCCCCTACACACCCACCCTCCTTCCCGCTCACCTGGCCTCACCTATCACCTCCACACCCACCTTCCCCCTCACCTGGCCTCACCTATCACCTCCACACCCACCTTCCCCCTCACCTGGCCTCACCTATAACCTCCACACCCACCTTCCCCCTCACCTGGCCTCCCCTATCACCTCCACACCCACCCACCTTCCCCCTCACCTGGCCTCACCTATCACCTCCACACCCACCTTCCCCCTCACCTGGCCTCAGCTACACACCCACCCACCTTCCCCCTCACCTGGCCTCACCTATCACCTCCACACCCCCCTCACCTGGCCTCACCTATCACCTCCACACCCACCTTCCCCCTCACCTGGCCTCACCTATCACCTCCACACCCACCTTCCCCCTCACCTGGCCTCCCCTATCAACTCCACACCCACCCACCTTCCCCCTCACCTGGCCTCACCTATCACCTCCACACCCACCTTCCCCCTCACCTGGCCTCAGCTACACACCCACCCACCTTCCCCCTCACCTGGCCTCACCTATCACCTCCACACCCACCTTCCCCATCACCTGACCTCAGCTACACACCCACCCACCTTCCCCCTCACCTGGCCTCACCTACACACCCACCCACCTTCCCCCTCACCTGGCCTCACCTACACACCCACCCACCTTCCCCCTCACCTGGCCTCACCTATCACCTCCACACTCACCTTCCCCCTCACCTGGCCTCCCCTACACACCCACCCACCTTCCCCCTCACCTGGCCTCCCCTATCACCTCCACACTCACCTTCCCCCTCACCTGGCCTCACCTACACACCCACTCACCTTCCCCCTCACCTGGCCTCCCCTACACACCCACCCACTTTCCCCCTCACCTGGCCTCCCCTATACACCCACCCACCTTCCCCCTCACCTGGCCTCCCCTATCACCTCCACACTCACCTTCCCCCTCACCTGGCCTCCCCTACACACCCACCCACCTTCCCCCTCACCTGGCCTCCCCTATCACCTCCACACTCACCTTCCCCCTCACCTGGCCTCACCTACACACCCACTCACCTTCCCCCTCACCTGGCCTCCCCTACACACCCACCCTCTTTCCCCCTCACCTGGCCTCCCCTATACACCCACCCACCTTCCCCCTCACCTGGCCTCCCCTACACACCCACCCACCTTCCCGCTCACCTGGCCTCACCTATCACCTCCACACCCACCTTCCCCCTCACCTGGCCTCACCTATCACCTCCACACCCACTTTACCTCTCACCTGGCCTCACCTATCACCTCCACGCCCACCTTCCCCCTCACCTGGCCTCCCCTATCACCTCCACACCCACCCACCTTCCCCCTCACCTGGCCTCCCCTACACACCCACCCACCTTCCCCCTCACCTGGCCTCCCCTATCACCTCCACACCCACCTTCCCCCCCACCTGGCCTCACCTATCACCTCCACACCCACCTTCCCCCTCACCTGACCTCCCCTACACACCCACCCACCTTCCCCCTCACCTGGCCTCCCCTACACACCCACCCACCTTCCCTCTCACCTGGCCTCACCTATCAACTCCACACCCACCTTCCCCCTCACCTGGCCTCACCTATCACCTCCTTCACCCACTTTCCCCCTCACCTGGCCTCACCTATCACCTCCACACCCACCTTCCCCCTCACCTGGCCTCCCCTATCACCTCCATACCCACCCACCTTCCCCCTCACCTGGCCTCCCCTACACACCCACCCACCTTCCCCCTCACCTGGCCTCCCCTATCACCTCCACACCCACCTTCCCCCTCACCTGGCCTCCCCTATCACCCACCCACCTTCCCCCTCACCTGACCTCACCTACACACCCACCCACCTTCCCCCTCACCTGGCCTCCCCTACACACCCACCCACCTTCCCCCTCACCTGGCCTCACCTACACACCCACTCACCATCCCCCTCACCTGGCCTCCCCTATCACCTCCACACTCACCTTCTACCTCACCTGGCCTCCCCTACACACTCACCCACCTTCCCCCTCACCTGGCCTCCCCTATCACCTCCACACTCACCTTCCCCCTCACCTGGTCTCCCCTACACACCCACCCACCCTCTCCCTCACCTGGCCTCACCTATCACCTCCACACTCACCTTCCCCCTCACCTGGCCTCACCTACACACCCACTCACCTTCCCCCTCACCTGGCCTCCCCTACACACCCACCCACTTTCCCCCTCACCTGGCCTCCCCTATACACCCACCCACCTTCCCCCTCACCTGGCCTCCCCTATCACCTCCACACTCACCTTCCCCCTCACCTGGCCTCCCCTACACACCCACCCACCTTCCCCCTCACCTGGCCTCCCCTATCACCTCCACACTCACCTTCCCCCTCACCTGGCCTCACCTACACACCCACTCACCTTCCCCCTCACCTGGCCTCCCCTACACACCCACCCTCTTTCCCCCTCACCTGGCCTCCCCTATACACCCACCCACCTTCCCCCTCACCTGGCCTCCCCTACACACCCACCCACCTTCCCGCTCACCTGGCCTCACCTATCACCTCCACACCCACCTTCCCCCTCACCTGGCCTCACCTATCACCTCCACACCCACTTTACCTCTCACCTGGCCTCACCTATCACCTCCACGCCCACCTTCCCCCTCACCTGGCCTCCCCTATCACCTCCACACCCACCCACCTTCCCCCTCACCTGGCCTCCCCTACACACCCACCCACCTTCCCCCTCACCTGGCCTCCCCTATCACCTCCACACCCACCTTCCCCCCCACCTGGCCTCACCTATCACCTCCACACCCACCTTCCCCCTCACCTGACCTCCCCTACACACCCACCCACCTTCCCCCTCACCTGGCCTCCCCTACACACCCACCCACCTTCCCTCTCACCTGGCCTCACCTATCAACTCCACACCCACCTTCCCCCTCACCTGGCCTCACCTATCACCTCCTTCACCCACTTTCCCCCTCACCTGGCCTCACCTATCACCTCCACACCCACCTTCCCCCTCACCTGGCCTCCCCTATCACCTCCATACCCACCCACCTTCCCCCTCACCTGGCCTCCCCTACACACCCACCCACCTTCCCCCTCACCTGGCCTCCCCTATCACCTCCACACCCACCTTCCCCCTCACCTGGCCTCCCCTATCACCCACCCACCTTCCCCCTCACCTGACCTCACCTACACACCCACCCACCTTCCCCCTCACCTGGCCTCCCCTACACACCCACCCACCTTCCCCCTCACCTGGCCTCACCTACACACCCACTCACCATCCCCCTCACCTGGCCTCCCCTATCACCTCCACACTCACCTTCTACCTCACCTGGCCTCCCCTACACACTCACCCACCTTCCCCCTCACCTGGCCTCCCCTATCACCTCCACACTCACCTTCCCCCTCACCTGGTCTCCCCTACACACCCACCCACCCTCTCCCTCACCTGGCCTCACCTATCACCTCCACACCCAGCTTCCCCCTCACCTGGCCTCACCTATCACCTCCACACCCACCTTCCCCCTCACCTGGACTCCCCTATCACCTCCACACCCACCTTCCCCCTCACCTGGCCTCACCTATCACCTACACACCCACCTTCCCCTTCACCTGGCCTCACCTACACACCCACCCACCTTCCCCCTCACCTGGCCTCACCTATCACCTCCACACCCACCTTCCCGCTCACCTGTCCACACCTACACACCCACTCACCTTCCCCTCACCTGGCCTCCCATACACACCCACCGACCTTCCCCCTCACCTGGCCTCCCCTATCAACTCAACACTCACCTTCCCCCTCACCTGGCCTCCCCTATCACCTCCACACTCACCTTCCCCCTCACCTGGCCTCCCCTACACACCCACCCACCTTCCCCCTCACCTGTCCTCCCCTATCACCTCCACACTCACCTTCCCCCTCACCTGGCCTCACCTACACACCCACTCACCTTCCCCCTCACCTGGCCTCCCCTACACACCCACCCACTTTCCCCCTCACCTGGCCTCCCCTATACACCCACCCACCTTCCCCCTCACCTGGCCTCCCCTATCACCTCCACACTCACCTTCCCCCTCACCTGTCCTCCCTTACACACCCACCCACCTTCCCCCTCACCTGGCCTCCCCTATCACCTCCACACTCACCTTCCCCCTCACCTGGCCTCACCTACACACCCACTCACCTTCCCCCTCGCCTGGCCTCCCCTACACACCCACCCTCTTTCCCCCTCACCTGGCCTCCCGTATACACCCACCCACCTTCCCCCTCACCTGGCCTCCCCTACACACCCACCCACCTTCCCGCTCACCTGGCCTCACCTATCACCTCCACACCAACCTTCCCCGTCACCTGGCCTCACCTATCACCTCCACACCCACTTTCCCCCTCACCTGGCCTCACCTATCACCTCCACACCCACCTTCCCCCTCACCTGGCCTCCCCTATCACCTCCACACCCACCCACCTTCCCCCTCACCTGGCCTCACCTATCACCTCCACACCCACCTTCCCACTCACCTGGCCTCAGCTACACACCCACCCACCTTCCCCCTCACCTGGCCTCACCTATCACCTCCACACCCACCTTCCCCATCACCTGGCCTCAGCTACACACCCACCCACCTTCCCCCTCACCTGGCCTCACCTACACACCCACCCACCTTCCCCCTCACCTGGCCTCACCTACACACCCACCCACCTTCCCCCTCACCTGGCCTCACCTATCTGCTCCACACCCACCCACCTTCCCCCTCACCTGGCCTCCCCTACACACCCACCCACCTTCCCCCTCACCTGGCCTCCCCTATCACCTCAACACTCACCTTCCCCCTCACCTGGCCTCCCCTATCACCTCCACACTCACCTTCCCCCTCACCTGGCCTCCCCTACACACCCACCCACCTTCCCCCTCACCTGGCCTCCCCTATCACCTCCACACTCATCTTCCCCCTCACCTGGCCTCACCTACACACCCACTCACCTTCCCCCTCACCTGGCCTCCCCTACAGACCCACCCACCTTCCCCCTCACCTGGCCTCCCCTATCACCTCCACACTCACCTTCCCCCTCACCTGGCCTCACCTACACACCAACTCACCTTCCCCCTCACCTGGCCTCCCCTACACACCCACCCTCTTTCCCCCTCACCTGGCCTTCCCTATACACCCACCCACCTTCCCTCTCACCTGGCCTCACCTATCAACTCCACACCCACCTTCCCCCTCACCTGGCCTCACCTATCACCTCCTTCACCCACTTTCCCCCTCACCTGGCCTCACCTATCACCTCCACACCCACCTTCCCCCTCACCTGGCCTCCCCTATCACCTCCATACCCACCCACCTTCCCCCTCACCTGGCCTCCCCTACACACCCACCCACCTTCCCCCTCACCTGGCCTCCCCTATCACCTCCACACCCACCTTCCCCCTCACCTGGCCTCCCCTATCACCCACCCACCTTCCCCCTCACCTGACCTCACCTACACACCCACCCACCTTCCCCCTCACCTGGCCTCCCCTACACACCCACCCACCTTCCCCCTCACCTGGCCTCACCTACACACCCACTCACCATCCCCCTCACCTGGCCTCCCCTATCACCTCCACACTCACCTTCCCCCTCACCTGGTCTCCCCTACACACCCACCCACCCTCTCCCTCACCTGGCCTCACCTATCACCTCCACACCCAGCTTCCCCCTCATCTGGCCTCACCTATCACCTCCACACCCACCTTCCCCCTCACCTGGACTCCCCTATCACCTCCACACCCACCTTCCCCCTCACCTGGCCTCACCTATCACCTACACACCCACCTTCCCCTTCACCTGGCCTCACCTACACACCCACCCACCTTCCCCCTCACCTGGCCTCACGTATCACCTCCACACCCACCTTCCCGCTCACCTGTCCACACCTACACACCCACTCACCTTCCCCTCACCTGGCCTCCCATACACACCCACCGACCTTCCCCCTCACCTGGCCTCCCCTATCAACTCAACACTCACCTTCCCCCTCACCTGGCCTCCCCTATCACCTCCACACTCACCTTCCCCCTCACCTGGCCTCCCCTACACACCCACCCACCTTCCCCCTCACCTGTCCTCCCCATCACCTCCACACTCACCTTCCCCCTCACCTGGCCTCACCTACACACCCACTCACCTTCCCCCTCACCTGGCCTCCCCTACACACCCACCCACTTTCCCCCTCACCTGGCCTCCCCTATACACCCACCCACCTTCCCCCTCACCTGGCCTCCCCTATCACCTCCACACTCACCTTCCCCCTCACCTGTCCTCCCTTACACACCCACCCACCTTCCCCCTCACCTGGCCTCCCCTATCACCTCCACACTCACCTTCCCCCTCACCTGGCCTCACCTACACACCCACTCACCTTCCCCCTCGCCTGGCCTCCCCTACACACCCACCCTCTTTCCCCCTCACCTGGCCTCCCCTATACACCCACCCACCTTCCCCCTCACCTGGCCTCCCCTACACACCCACCCACCTTCCGGCTCACCTGGCCTCACCTATCACCTCCACACCCACCTTCCCCGTCACCTGGCCTCACCTATCACCTCCACACCCACTTTCCCCCTCACCTGGCCTCACCTATCACCTCCACACCCACCTTCCCCCTCACCTGGCCTCCCCTATCACCTCCACACCCACCCACCTTCCCCCTCACCTGGCCTCACCTATCACCTCCACACCCACCTTCCCCCTCACCTGGCCTCAGCTACACACCCACCCACCTTCCCCCTCACCTGGCCTCACCTATCACCTCCACACCCACCTTCCCCATCACCTGGCCTCAGCTACACACCCACCCACCTTCCCCCTCACCTGGCCTCACCTACACACCCACCCACCTTCCCCCTCACCTGGCCTCACCTACACACCCACCCACCTTCCCCCTCACCTGGCCTCACCTATCTGCTCCACACCCACCCACCTTCCCCCTCACCTGGCCTCCCCTACACACCCACCCACCTTCCCCCTCACCTGGCCTCCCCTATCACCTCAACACTCACCTTCCCCCTCACCTGGCCTCCCCTATCACCTCCACACTCACCTTCCCCCTCACCTGGCCTCCCCTACACACCCACCCACCTTCCCCCTCACCTGGCCTTCCCTATCACCTCCACACTCATCTTCCCCCTCACCTGGCCTCACCTACACACCCACTCACCTTCCCCCTCACCTGGCCTCCCCTACACACCCACACACTTTCCCCCTCACCTGGCCTCCCCTATCACCTCCACACTCACCTTCCCCCTCACCTGGCCTCCCCTACACACCCACCCACCTTCCCCCTCACCTGGCCTCCCCTATCACCTCCACACTCACCTTCCCCCTCACCTGGCCTCACCTACACACCAACTCACCTTCCCCCTCACCTGGCCTCCCCTACACACCCACCCTCTTTCCCCCTCACCTGGCCTTCCCTATACACCCACCCACCTTCCCCCTCACCTGGCCTCCCCTACACACCCACCCACCATCCCGCTCACCTGGCCTCACCTATCACCTCCACACCCACCTTCCCCCTCACCTGGCCTCACCTATCACCTCCACACCCACTTTACACCTCACCTGGCCTCACCTATCACCTCCACACCCACCTTCCCCCTCACCTGGCCTCCCCTATCACCTCCACACCCACCCACCTTCCCCCTCACCTGGCCTCCCCTACACACCCACCCACCTTCCCCGTCACCTGGCCTCCCCTATCACCTCCACACCCACCTTCCCCCCCACCTGGCCTCAGCTATCACCTCCACACCCACCTTCCCCCTCACCTGACCTCCCCTACACACCCACCCACCTTCCCCCTCACCTGGCCTCCCCTACACACCCACCCACCTTCCCGCTCACCTGGCCTCACCTATCACCTCCACACCCACCTTCCCCCTCACCTGGCCTCACCTATCACCTCCACACCCACTTTCCCCCTCACCTGGCCTCACCTATCACCTCCACACCCACCTTCCCCCTCACCTGGCCTCTGCTATCACCTCCACACCCACCCACCTTCCCCCTCACCTGGCCTCCCCTACACACCCACCCACCTTCCCCCTCACCTGGCCTCCCCTATCACCTCCACACCCACCTTCCCCCTCACCTGGCCTCCCCTATCACCCACCCACCTTCCCCCTCACCTGGCCTCACCTACACACCCACCCACCTTCCCCCTCACCTGGCCTCCCCTACACACCCACCCACCTTCCCCCTCACCTGGCCTCACCTACACACCCACTCACCATCCCCCTCACCTGGCCTCCCCTATCACCTCCACACTCACCTTCTACCTCACCTGGCCTCCCCTACACACTCACCCACCTTCCCCCTCACCTGGCCTCCCCTATCACCTCCACACTCACCTTCCCCCTCACCTGGTCTCCCCTACACACCCACCCACCTTCTCCCTCACCTGGCCTCACCTATCACCTCCACACCCAGCTTCCCCCTCACCTGGCCTCACCTATCACCTCCACACCCACCTTCCCCCTCACCTGGACTCCCCTATCACCTCCACACCCACCTTCCCCCTCACCTGGCCTCACCTACACACCCACCCACCTTCCCCCTCACCTGGCCTCACCTATCACCTCCACACCCACCTTCCCCCTCACCTGGCCTCACCTACACACCCACCCTCCTTCCCCCTCACCTGGCCTCACCTATCACCTCCACACTCACCTTCCCCCTCACCTGGCCTCACCTATCACCTCCACACCCACCTTCCCCCTCACCTGGCCTCACCTATCACCTACACACCCACCTTCCCCCTCACCTGGCCTCACCTACACACCCACTCACCTTCCCCCTCACCTTGCCGCCCCTACACACCCACCCACCTTCCCCCTCACCTGGCCTCACCTATCACCTCCACACCCACCTTCCCCCTCACCTGGCCTCACCTACACACCCACTCACCTTCCCCTCACCTGGCCTCCCATACGCACCCACCGACCTACCCCCTCACCTGGCCTCACCTAACACCTCCACACCCACCTTCCCCCTCACCTGGCCTCCCCTACACACCCACCCACCTTCCCCCTCACCTGGCCTCCCCTATCACCTCCACACTCACCTTCCCCCTCACCTGGCCTCCCCTACACACCCACCCACCTTCCCCCTCACCTGGCCTCCCCTATCACCTCCACACTCACCTTCCCCCTCACCTGGCCTCACCTACACAGCCACTCACCTTCCCCCTCACCTGGCCTCCCCTATCACGTCCACACTCACCTTCCCCATCACCTGGCCTCCCCTACACACCCACCCACCTTCCCCCTCACCTGGCCTCCCCTATCACCTCCACACTCACCTTCCCCCTCACCTGGCCTCACCTACACACCCACTCACCTTCTACCTCACCTGGCCTCCCATACACACCCACCCACCTTCCCCCTCACCTGGCCTCCCCTACGCACCCACCCACCTTCCCCTCACCTGGCCTCCCATACGCACCCACCGACCTTCCCCCTCACCTGGCCTCAGCTAACACCTCCACACCCACCTTCCCCCTCACCTGGCCTCCCCTACACACCCACCCACCTTCCCCCTCACCTGGCCTCCCCTATCACCTCCACACTCACCTTCCCCCTCACCTGGCCTCCCCTACACACCCACCCACCTTCCCCCTCACCTGGCCTCCCCTATCACCTCCATACTCACCTTCCCCCTCACCTGGCCTCCGCTACACACCCACCCACCCACCTTCACCCTCACCTGGCCTCCCCTATCACCTCTACACCCAGCTTCCCCCTCACCTGGCCTCACCTATCACCTCCACACCCACCTTCCCCCTCACCTGGCCTCCCCTACACACCCACCCACCTTCCCCCTCACCTATCCTCACCTATCACCTCCACACCCACCTTCCCCCTCACCTGGCCTCAGCTACACACCCACCCACCTTCCCCCTCACCTGGCCTCACCTATCACCTCCACACCCAGCTTCCCACTCACCTGGCCTCAGCTACACACCCACCCACCTTCCCCCTCACCTGGCCTCACCTACACACCCACCCACCTTCCCCCACACCTGGTCTCACCTATCAGCTCCACACCAACACACCTTCCCCCTCACCTGGCCTCCCCTACACACCCACCCACCTTCCCCCTCACCTGGCCTCCCCTACACACCCACCCACCTTCCCCCTCACCTGGCCTCCCCTATCACCTCCACACTCACCTTCCCCCTCACCTGGCCTCCCCTATCACCTGCACACTCACCTTCCCCCTCACCTGGCCCCTACACACCCACCCACCTTCCCCCTCACCTGGCCTCCCCTATCACCTCCACACTTACCTTCCCCCTCACCTGGCCTCACCTACACACCCACTCACCTTCCCCCTCACCTGGCCTCCCCTACACACCCACCCACTTTCCCCCTCACCTGGCCTCCCCTATACACCCACCCACCTTCCTCCTCTCCTGGCCTCCCCTATCACCTCCACACTCACCTTCCCCCTCACCTGGCCTCCCCTACACACCCACCCACCTTCCCCCTCACCTGGCCTCCCCTATCACCTCCACACTCACCTTCCCCCTCACCTGGCCTCACCTACACACCCACTCACCTTCCCCCTCACCTGGCCTCACCTACACACCCACTCACCTTCTACCTCACCTGGCCTCCCCTACACACTCACCACCTTCCCCCTCACCTGGCCTCACCTATCACCTCCACACTCACCTTCCCCCTCACCTGGCCTCACCTACACACCCACCCACCTTCCCCCTCACCTGGCCTCCCCTACGCACCCACCCACCTTCCCCCTCACCTGGCCTCCCCTACACACCCACCCATCTTCCCCCTCACCTGGCCTCACCTATCACCTCCACACCCACCTTCCCCCTCACCTGGCCTCCCCTACACACCCACCCACCTTCCCCATCACCTGGCCTCCCCTATCACCTCCACACCCACCTTCCCCCTCACCTGGCCTCCCCTATCACCCACCCACTTTCCCCCCACCTGGCCTCACCTATCACCTCCACACCCACCCACCTTCCCCCTCACCTGGCCTCACCTACACACCCACCCACCTTCCCCCTCACCTGGCCTCACCTATCACCTCCACACCCACCTTCCCCCTCACCTGGCCTCACCTATCACCTACACACCCACCTTCCCCACCTGGCCTCAGCTACACACCCACCCACCTTCCCCCTCACCTGGCCTCACCTATCACCTCCACACCCACCTTCCCGCTCACCTGTCCTCACCTACACACCCACTCACCTTCCCCTCACCTGGCCTCCCATACACACCCACCGACCTTCCCCCTCACCTGGCCTCCCCTATCACCTCCACACTCACCTTCCCCCTCACCTGGCCTCACCTAACACCTCCACACCCACCTTCCCCCTCACCTGGCCTCACCTACACACTCACTCATCTTCCCCCTCACCTGGCCTCCCCTACACACCCACCCACCTTCCCCCTCACCTGGCCTCACCTACACACTCACCCATCTTCCCCCTCACCTGGCCTCCCCTACACACCCACCCACCTTCCCCCTCACCTGACCTCCCCTACACACCCACCCACCTTCCCCCTCACCTGGACTCCCCTATCACCTCCACACTCACCTTCCCCCTCACCTGGCCTCCCCGACACACCCACCCACCTTCCCCCTCACCTGGCCTCCCCTATCACCTCCATACTCACCTTCCCCCTCACCTGGCCTCCCCTACACACCCACCCACCCACCTTCCCCCTCACCTGGCCTCCCCTATCACCTCCACACCCAGCTTCCCCCTCACCTGGCCTCACCTATCACCTCCACACCCACCTTCCCCCTCACTTGGCCTCCCGTACACACCCACCCACCTTCCCACTCACCTGTCCACACCTATCACCTCCACACCCACCTTCCCCCTCACCTGGCCTCAGCTACACACCCACCCACCTTCCCCCTCACCTGGCCTCACCTATCACCTCCACACCCACCTTCCCACTCACATGGCCTCAGCTACACACCCACCCACCTTCCCCCTCACCTGGCCTCACCTACACACCCACCCACCTTCCCCCTCACCTGGCCTCACCTACACACCCACCCACCTTCCCCCTCACCTGGCCTCACCTATCAGCTCCACACCCACCCACCTTCCCCCTCACCTGACCTCCCCTACACATCCACCCACCTTCCCCCTCACCTGGCCTCCCCTATCACCTCCACACTCACCTTCCCCCTCACCTGGCCTCCCCTATCACCTGCACACTCACCTTCCCCCTCACCTGGCCTCCCCTACACACCCACCCACCTTCCCCCTCAGCTGGCCTCCCCTATCACCTCCACACTTACCTTCCCCCTCACCTGGCCTCACCTACACACCCGCTCACCTTCCCCCTCACCTGGCCTCCCCTATCACCTCCACACTCACCTTCCCCCTCACCTGGCCTCAGCTACACACCCACTCACCTTCCCCCTCACCTGGCCTCCCCTACACACCCACCCACCTTCCCCCTCACCTGGCCTCCCCTACACACCCACCCACCTTCCCGCTCACCTGGCCTCACCTATCACCTCCACACCCACCTTCCCTTTCACCTGGCCTCACCTATCACCTCCACACCCACTTTCCCCCTCACCTGGCCTCACCTATCACCTCCACACCCACCTTCCCCCTCACCTGGCCTCCCCTATCACCTCCATACCCACCCACCTTCCCCCTCACCTGTCCTCCCCTACACACCCACCCACCTTCCCCCTCACCTGGCCTCCCCTATCACCTCCACACCCACCTTCCCCCTCAACTGGCCTCACCTATCACCTCCACACCCACCTTCCCCCTCACCTGACCTCCCCTACACACCCACCCACCTTCCCCCTCTCCTGGCCTCTCCTATCACCTCCACACCCACCTTCCCCCTCACCTGGCCTCCCCTATCACACACCCACCTTCCCCCTCACCTGGCCTCACCTACACACCCACCCACCTTCCCCCTCACCTGGCCTCCCCTACACACCCACCCACCTTCCCCCTCACCTGGCCTCACCTACACACCCACTCACCTTCCCCCTCACCTGGCCTCCCCTATCACCTCCACACCCACCTTCCCCCTCACCTGGCCTCCCCTATCACCTCCACACTCACCTTCCCCCTCACCTGGCCTCCCCTACACACCCACCCACCTTCCCCCTCACCTGACCTCACCTAACAGCTCCACACCCAGCTTCCCCCTCACCTGGCCTCACCTATCACCTCCACACCCACCTTCCCCCTCACCTGGCCTCACCTATCACCACCACACCCACGTGGCCTCCCCTACGCACCCACCCACCTTCCCCCTCACCTGGCCTCCCCTATCACCTCCACACCCACCTTCCCACTCACCTGGCCTCCCCTATCACCTCCACACTCACCTTCCCCCTCACCTGGCCTCCCCTACAGACCCACTCACCTTCCCCCTCACCTGGCCTCCCATTCACACCCACCCACCTTCCCCCTCACCTGGCCTCCCCTATCACCTCCACACCCACCTTCCCCCTCACCTGGCCTCCCCTATCACCTCCACACTCACCTTCCCCCTCACCTGGCCTCCCCTACACACCCACCCACCTTCCCCCTCACCTGGCCTCCCCTATCACCTCCACACTCACCTTCCCCCTCACCTGGCCTCACCTACACAGCCACTCACCTTCCCCCTCACCTGGCCTCCCCTATCACCTCCACACTCACCTTCCCCCTCACCTGGCCTCCCCTACACACCCACCCACCTTCCCCCTCACCTGGCCTCCCCTATCACCTCCACACTCACCTTACCCCTCACCTGGCCTCACCTACACACCCACTCACCTTCTACCTCACCTGGCCTCCCCTACACACTCACCACCTTCCCCCTCACCTGGCCTCACCTATCACCTCCACACCCACTTTCCCCCTCACCTGGCCTCACCTATCACCTCCACACCCACCTTCCCCCTCACCTGGCCTCCCCTATCACCTCCATACCCACCCACCTTCCCCCTCACCTGTCCTCCCCTACACACACACCCACCTTCCCCCTCACCTGGCCTCCCCTATCACCTCCACACCCACCTTCCCCCTCAACTGGCCTCACCTATCACCTCCACACCCACCTTCCCCCTCACCTGACCTCCCCTACACACCCACCCACCTTCCCCCTCTCCTGGCCTCTCCTATCACCTCCACACCCACCTACCCCCTCACCTGGCCTCCCCTATCACACACCCACCTTCCCCCTCACCTGGCCTCACCTACACACCCACCCACCTTCCCCCTCACCTGGCCTCCCCTACACACCCACCCACCTTCCCCCTCACCTGGCCTCACCTACACACCCACTCACCTTCCCCCTCACCTGGCCTCCCCTATCACCTCCACACCCACCTTCCCCCTCACCTGGCCTCCCCTATCACCTCCACACTCACCTTCCCCCTCACCTGGCCTCCCCTACACACCCACCCACCTTCCCCCTCACCTGACCTCACCTAACAGCTCCACACCCAGCTTCCCCCTCACCTGGCCTCACCTATCACCTCCACACCCACCTTCCCCCTCACCTGGCCTCACCTATCACCACCACACCCACCTGGCCTCCCCTACGCACCCACCCACCTTCCCCCTCACCTGGCCTCCCCTATCACCTCCACACCCACCTTCCCCCTCACCTGGCCTCCCCTATCACCTCCACACTCACCTTCCCCCTCACCTGGCCTCCCCTACAGACCCACTCACCTTCCCCCTCACCTGGCCTCCCATTCACACCCACCCACCTTCCCCCTCACCTGGCCTCCCCTATCACCTCCACACCCACCTTCCCCCTCACCTGGCCTCCCCTATCACCTCCACACTCACCTTCCCCCTCACCTGGCCTCCCCTACACACCCACCCACCTTCCCCCTCACCTGGCCTCCCCTATCACCTCCACACTCACCTTCCCCCTCACCTGGCCTCACCTACACAGCCACTCACCTTCCCCCTCACCTGGCCTCCCCTATCACCTCCACACTCACCTTCCCCCTCACCTGGCCTCCCCTACACACCCACCCACCTTCCCCCTCACCTGGCCTCCCCTATCACCTCCACACTCACCTTACCCCTCACCTGGCCTCACCTACACACCCACTCACCTTCTACCTCACCTGGCCTCCCCTACACACTCACCACCTTCCCCCTCACCTGGCCTCACCTATCACCTCTACACTCACCTTCCCCCTCACCTGGCCTCACCTACACACCCACCCACCTTCCCCCTCACCTGGCCTCCCCTACGCACCCACCCACCTTCCCCCTCACCTGGCCTCCCCTACACACCCACCCACCTTCCCCCTCAACTGGCCTCCCCTATCACCTCCACACCCACCCACCTTCCCCCTCACCTGGCCTCCCCTACACACCCACCCACCTTCCCCCTCACCTGGCCTCCCCTATCACCTCCACACCCACCTTCCCCTCACCTGGCCTCAACTATCACCTCCACACCCACCTTCCCCCTCACCTGGCATCCCCTACACACCCACCCACCTCCCCCTCACCTGGCCTCCCCTATCACCTCCACACCCACCTTCCCCCTCACCAGGCCTCCCCTATCACCCACCCACCTTCCCCCTCACCTGGCCTCACCTACACACCCACCCACCTTCCCCCTCACCTGGCCTCCCCTACACACCCACCCACCTTCCCCCTCACCTGGCCTCACCTATACACCCACTCACCTTCCCCCTCACCTGGCCTCCCCTATCACCTCCACACTCACCTTCTACCTCACCTGGCCTCCCCTACACACTCACCCACCTTCCCCCTCACCTGGCCTCCCCTATCACCTCCACACTCACCTTCCCCCTCACCTGGCCTCCCCTACACACACACCCACCTTCCCCCTCACCTGGACTCACCTATCACCTCCACACCCAGCTTCCCCCTCAGCTGGCCTCCCCTACACACCCACCCACCTTCTCCCTCACCTGGCCTCACCTATCACCTCCACACCCAGCTTCCCCCTCACCTGGCCTCACCTATCACCTCCACACCCACCTTCCCCCTCACCTGGCCACCCCTATCACCTCCACACCCACCTTCCCCCTCACCTGGCCTCACCTACACACCCACCCTCCTTCCCCCTCACCTGGCCTCACCTATCACCTCCACACTCACCTTCCCCCTCACCTGGCCTCACCTATCACCTCCACACCCACCTTCCCCCTCACCTGGCCTCACCTATCACCTACACACCCACCTTCCCCCTCACCTGGCCTCACCTACACACCCACTCACCTTCCCCCTCACCTTGCCGCCCCTACACACCCACCCACCTTCCCCCTCACCTGGCCTCACCTATCACCTCCACACCCACCTTCCCCCTCACCTGGCCTCACCTATCACCTCCACACCCACCTTCCCCCTCACCTGGCCTCACCTATCACCTACACACCCACCTTCCCCCTCACCTGGCCTCACCTACACACCCACTCACCTTCCCCCTCACCTTGCCGCCCCTACACACCCACTCACCTTCCCCCTCACCTTGCCGCCCCTACACACCCACCCACCTTCCCCCTCACCTGGCCTCACCTACACACCCACTCACCTTCCCCCTCACCTGGCCTCCCCTACACACCCACCCACTTTCCCCCTCACCTGGCCTCCCCTATACACCCACCCACCTTCCTCCTCTCCTGGCCTCCCCTATCACCTCCACACTCACCTTCCCCCTCACCTGGCCTCCCCTATCACCTCCACACCCACCTTCCCCCTCACCTGGCCTCACCTACACACCCACCCTCCTTCCCCCTCACCTGGCCTCACCTATCACCTCCACACTCACCTTCCCCCTCACCTGGCCTCACCTATCACCTCCACACCCACCTTCCCCCTCACCTGGCCTCACCTATCACCTACACACCCACCTTCCCCCTCACCTGGCCTCACCTACACACCCACTCACCTTCCCCCTCACCTTGCCGCCCCTACACACCCACCCACCTTCCCCCTCACCTGGCCTCACCTATCACCTCCACACCCACCTTCCCCCTCACCTGGCCTCACCTACACACCCACCCTCCTTCCCCCTCACCTGGCCTCACCTATCACCTCCACACTCACCTTCCCCCTCACCTGGCCTCACCTATCACCTCCACACCCACCTTCCCCCTCACCTGGCCTCACCTATCACCTACACACCCACCTTCCCCCTCACCTGGCCTCACCTACACACCCACTCACCTTCCCCCTCACCTTGCCGCCCCTACACACCCACCCACCTTCCCCCTCACCTGGCCTCACCTATCACCTCCACACCCACCTTCCCCCTCACCTGGCCTCACCTACACACCCACTCACCTTCCCCTCACCTGGCCTCCCATACGCACCCACCGACCTACCCCCTCACCTGGCCTCACCTAACACCTCCACACCCACCTTCCCCCTCACCTGGCCTCCCCTACACACCCACCCACCTTCCCCCTCACCTGGCCTCCCCTATCACCTCCACACTCACCTTCCCCCTCACCTGGCCTCCCCTACACACCCACCCACCTTCCCCCTCACCTGGCCTCCCCTATCACCTCCACACTCACCTTCCCCCTCACCTGGCCTCACCTACACAGCCACTCACCTTCCCCCTCACCTGGCCTCCCCTATCACGTCCACACTCACCTTCCCCATCACCTGGCCTCCCCTACACACCCACCCACCTTCCCCCTCACCTGGCCTCCCCTATCACCTCCACACTCACCTTCCCCCTCACCTGGCCTCACCTACACACCCACTCACCTTCTACCTCACCTGGCCTCCCATACACACCCACCCACCTTCCCCCTCACCTGGCCTCCCCTACGCACCCACCCACCTTCCCCTCACCTGGCCTCCCATACGCACCCACCGACCTTCCCCCTCACCTGGCCTCAGCTAACACCTCCACACCCACCTTCCCCCTCACCTGGCCTCCCCTACACACCCACCCACCTTCCCCCTCACCTGGCCTCCCCTATCACCTCCACACTCACCTTCCCCCTCACCTGGCCTCCCCTACACACCCACCCACCTTCCCCCTCACCTGGCCTCCCCTATCACCTCCATACTCACCTTCCCCCTCACCTGGCCTCCGCTACACACCCACCCACCCACCTTCACCCTCACCTGGCCTCCCCTATCACCTCTACACCCAGCTTCCCCCTCACCTGGCCTCACCTATCACCTCCACACCCACCTTCCCCCTCACCTGGCCTCCCCTACACACCCACCCACCTTCCCCCTCACCTATCCTCACCTATCACCTCCACACCCACCTTCCCCCTCACCTGGCCTCAGCTACACACCCACCCACCTTCCCCCTCACCTGGCCTCACCTATCACCTCCACACCCACCTTCCCACTCACCTGGCCTCAGCTACACACCCACCCACCTTCCCCCTCACCTGGCCTCACCTACACACCCACCCACCTTCCCCCACACCTGGTCTCACCTATCAGCTCCACACCAACCCACCTTCCCCCTCACCTGGCCTCCCCTACACACCCACCCACCTTCCCCCTCACCTGGCCTCCCCTACACACCCACCCACCTTCCCCCTCACCTGGCCTCCCCTATCACCTCCACACTCACCTTCCCCCTCACCTGGCCTCCCCTATCACCTGCACACTCACCTTCCCCCTCACCTGGCCCCTACACACCCACCCACCTTCCCCCTCACCTGGCCTCCCCTATCACCTCCACACTTACCTTCCCCCTCACCTGGCCTCACCTACACACCCACTCACCTTCCCCCTCACCTGGCCCCTACACACCCACCCACTTTCCCCCTCACCTGGCCTCCCCTATACACCCACCCACCTTCCTCCTCTCCTGGCCTCCCCTATCACCTCCACACTCACCTTCCCCCTCACCTGGCCTCCCCTACACACCCACCCACCTTCCCCCTCACCTGGCCTCCCCTATCACCTCCACACTCACCTTCCCCCTCACCTGGCCTCACCTACACACCCACTCACCTTCCCCCTCACCTGGCCTCACCTACACACCCACTCACCTTCTACCTCACCTGGCCTCCCCTACACACTCACCACCTTCCCCCTCACCTGGCCTCACCTATCACCTCCACACTCACCTTCCCCCTCACCTGGCCTCACCTACACACCCACCCACCTTCCCCCTCACCTGGCCTCCCCTACGCACCCACCCACCTTCCCCCTCACCTGGCCTCCCCTACACACCCACCCATCTTCCCCCTCACCTGGCCTCACCTATCACCTCCACACCCACCTTCCCCCTCACCTGGCCTCCCCTACACACCCACCCACCTTCCCCATCACCTGGCCTCCCCTATCACCTCCACACCCACCTTCCCCCTCACCTGGCCTCCCCTATCACCCACCCACTTTCCCCCCACCTGGCCTCACCTATCACCTCCACACCCACCCACCTTCCCCCTCACCTGGCCTCACCTACACACCCACCCACCTTCCCCCTCACCTGGCCTCACCTACACACCCACCCACCTTCCCCCTCACCTGGCCTCCCCTACACACCCACGCCTCACCTGGCCTCACCTACACACCCACTCACCTTCCCCCTCACCTGGCCTCCCCTAACACCTCCACACCCACCTTCCCCCTCACCTGGCCTCCCCTATCACCTCCACACCCACCTTCCCCCTCACCTGGCCTCCCCTACACACCCACCCACCTTCCCCCTCACCTATCCTCACCTATCACCTCCACACCCACCTTCCCCCTCACCTGGCCTCAGCTACACACCCACCCACCTTCCCCCTCACCTGGCCTCACCTATCACCTCCACACCCACCTTCCCACTCACCTGGCCTCAGCTACACACCCACCCACCTTCCCCCTCACCTGGCCTCACCTACACACCCACTCACCTTCTACCTCACCTGGCCTCCCCTACACACTCACCACCTTCCCCCTCACCTGGCCTCACCTATCACCTCCACACTCACCTTCCCCCTCACCTGGCCTCACCTACACACCCACCCACCTTCCCCCTCACCTGGCCTCCCCTACGCACCCACCCACCTTCCCCCTCACCTGGCCTCCCCTACACACCCACCCACCTTCCCCCTCACCTGGCCTCACCTATCACCTCCACACCCACCTTCCCCCTCACCTGGCCTCCCCTACACACCCACCCACCTTCCCCATCACCTGGCCTCCCCTATCACCTCCACACCCACCTTCCCCCTCACCTGGCCTCCCCTATCACCCACCCACTTTCCCCCTCACCTGGCCTCACCTACACACCCACCCACCTTCCCCCGCACCTGGCCTCCCCTACACACCCACCCAATTCCCCCTCACCTGGCCTCACCTACACACCCACTCACCTTCCCCCTCACCTGGCCTCCCCTATCACCTCCACACTCACCTTCTACCTCACCTGGCCTCCCCTACACACTCACCCACCTTCCCCCTCACCTGGCCTCCCCTATCACCTCCACACTCACCTTCCCCCTCACCTGGACTCACCTATCACCTCCTCACCCAGCTTCCCCCTCACCTGGCCTCCCCTACACACCCACCCACCTTCTCCCTCACCTGGCCTCACCTATCACCTCCACACCCAGCTTCCCCCTCACCTGGCCTCACCTATCACCTCCACACCCACCCACCTTCCCCCTCACCTGGCCTCCCCTACACACCCACCCACCTTCGCCCTCACCTGGCCTCACCTATCACCTCCACACCCACCCACCTTCGTCCTCACCTGGCCTCACCTATCACCTCCACACCCACCTTCCCCCTCACCTGGCCTCCCCTATCACCTGCACACTCACCTTCCCCCTCACCTGGCCTCCCCTACACACCCACTCACCTTCCCCCTCACCTGGCCTCACCTATCACCTCCACACCCACCTTCCCCCTCACCTGGCCTCACTTATCACCTCCACACCCACCTTCCCCTCACCTGACCTCCCCCTACACACCCACCCACCTTCCCCCTCACCTGGCCTCCCCTATCACCTCCACACCCACCTTCCCCCTCACCTGGCCTCACTTATCACCTCCACACCCACCTTCTTATTCTCGTTTCAGTCCCCATCCTTTCCAGTCTTGATGAGGGACTTGACCTGAAATGTAGACTGATAATTCCCCTCCATAGATGCTGCCTGACCTGAGGAGTTCCTCCAGCATTTTGAATACGGTGTTCTGGATTTCCAGCATCTATAGAATCTCTTGTATTTTCGAATAAACCTCAGGCAGGAGTAAAGAGGTTTGAAAAAAAGGAGGTTAAGGCTTACCAAGTTTATAATCAGTTTGCTTGTGATCACATTGAATGGTGGAGAGGCCTACCCTTGCTGTATGTTTGCATGCTGTCTGAGCTTGGCTCTCATCTCTGTAGGTGAGGTGAGCAAACACAGGCAGTGAGGAGAATGAGGAGCCCTTGTCTGCTTCCAGCCGTACAGCCCTGCACCTGTCCTCAGGTATCTTCTCATCATGTATTGTATGGCATCAGTTTTAAAGTATCAAACCTGCTGAAAGCATCTTTGGGATGTCTCTCTCTTCCTCCCCTCCATCCCATCCCAGACATATATCAGAGATGTTGCATAAGCAATGCCTCCAGCACTGTCAAAGACCACCCCAATCTTCCCATGGTCGCTTTGGTCTCCTGGCATCAGGCAGAAGGTACTGCAGCATAGGAACCAGGACTATCAGGCTGGGTAACAGCTTCTCCTGCCAGGCTGTTTCACTTCTTAACACCCAGCGCACCTGTACACCCCATCTGAATATGGCATGCTGCCACTCGTCCCCACACCCCCACTCCCTAGCTCACTCTCATCCTATGCTGGTCACTACATCTCTGAGTGCTGCTGTTTCACATATTAAATGCCCGTTTCTTTTACTATAACAGTGCCAGTGACAGTATAATACCTTACAGAAACCTGCACCTCACACTTTATGCCAACCTGTCAACCTTCAGGCAGCACCACTCAGGGACTTGTGCTAAGTTTATGTTGTGACTGTATGTGCTGTGTTTTGCACCTTGTCCCAAAGGAACAATGTTTTGTTTAGCTGTATGTAGGTGTATGTTTGAATAACAATACATTTGAACTCAGACCTGAACTTGAATGAGATGCAGTCCAGGGCACTAATCTCTTTGTTAGCAACTGATTACCACTCAGTAGCCACAGCCAGGGTGACAGCACCAGTGGGGGCCACACAAGTTTGCTGTCTCCCAATGGCCGTGACAATGAACTAGAAGCAGTGTTGCACTTCCTTGCCCTCATTCTGTGACACTGCAGGTCACCACCCACCTACAGATAGCCTCCTGCACTTAGGGGCAGGGGATGCTCAGGTTTAATATCGTCGGCATATGTCGTGAAACTTGTTAACTTATCGGCAGCAGTTCAATACAATAAATGATAATATAGAAAAGAGTCAATTACAGTAAGTATATATGTATGTATATTAAATAGTTAAATTTAAAATACAGCAAAAATAAATAATAAAATAAAGTGAGGTAGTGTTCATGGGTTCAAAGTCCATTTAGGATTCGTTTGGTAGAGGAGAAGAAGCTGTTCCTGATTCGCTGAGTGTGTGCCTTCAGACTTCTGTACCTCCTTCCTGATGGTAACAGTGAGAAAAGGGCATGTCCTGGGTGGTGGGGGTCCTTAATAATGGATGTCACCTTTCTGAGGCACCATTCCTCGAAGACATCTTGGATACTGTGGAGGCTGGTTTCCATGATGAATGGGCCTTTACAACCTTCATCGGCTTCTTTCTGTCCTGTGCAGTAGCCCCCCAGCCCCATACCAGACAGCGATGCATTGAGAGTAGGGGAGATTCAAACGAGAGGACATGATTTGAGAGTTAGGGGGCAGAAGTTTAAGGGAAACATGGAGGACTGCTGATGTTATGATGTTGTCTAAAAATGGAAGAATAGAGAAACCAAATAATTATAGGCCAGTATATCAACTCTTTTGTTGGGCACATCCTTGAAATCTCTCAGGTTCAGCCTGAAGTTTCAGTAAGAAAGTCAGAGATTAATCCGAGTGTTGTTGACATGGGTTTATTCTGTGAACTTTGGCTGTGACATTCAAAGTTGAATTTCTGATAAAGTAACAAGAAGGTTGATGATACCAAAATTGTTTGATGTGCCTGCATAGATTTATCTTTTGGATAATGCTCCACAAAGCAGGATGGTCAAACCAGGAAATTCAGAAGAGTGTGGGAGATTGAGTCCAAAATTGGATAAGTGTCAGGAAACTATTGGCAGGGGTTGTTGAGGGTTTCTGTGACTTGAAGAAGTTCCCAATGAGATCACATAGGACTCAGTACTCCACCACTTGTCTTTGGTGATTTGGGCATAATGTTGAAGTGCAACCTTGAATTTTAAGTATAACACTCTCAATGTGGCTGATATTGAGAAGGAAAACTTTAGACTCTTTTCTAAGTAGATGGTCTGGTAAAGGACAAATGGAAATGATGTCATTGTCAAGACATGGCATCAATTTAAGGTTACGGTTTGAAGTGAGTGGGAGTTCCACTAGAACTGTATACAACCCTGGTTAGGCCAGAACGTGAGTAGAGTAAAGGACAAATATAACAAATACTACTGAGAGCATATTGTAGATCACCACGGAGTCCAAGGGAGATAGAGGTAGAAATTTTCAACTAGTATCTGAGAAGTGCAAAAGCACAATTGCCAAAATGATGAAGGACAATGACACAGCTTGAACTGGGAAATAGTCAGTGAGGTATGAAAGTAGGTAGAGCATTCATAAATGTCATCCAGAACATTTCAGCCCAACAAGATGTGGTTGGGTACATTGTGTTTTTCAGATTTACTCGGTCAGATGGAGAGCATCTGTGTAATAGTGATCTTAATGCAGGTTACATAGATTTTGCATTTAGAGTGGATTGGGATAATGATAAAACAGGAGTCAAGGTTCTAAACTGTGAAAATACCAACTGTGCAGTGATTTATTCAAACCAGAGTAGAAGCAGCTACTTGGAGAGAAGGAAATAAGAAAGGTTGAGGATGAGGATGAGTGATCCCCATGTGTTTAATGGAGACTGTTTCCTTACTAGACAAACCAGATATCAGGAGGCATCAGATGAATTAATTAGTAGGATTAAAGGGGAAGAACAGAAATCTTTTCACCCAAGAGTCACTGATTGAACGTGTGGAAGAACCAGAAACCAGTCTCACATTGAAAAGTCTTTGAATGTGCACTGAAGAGCGGTAACCGTCAGGGAAATGGGGCAACTATATGAAGGTAGGGAATGGCTGGAGAGTTCTCTCTGCATGAAAATAGAAATGAACAGCCTCTTTGGAGTTGCAACTATGATCTTATAATTCTTTTCAAAATCCATACATCTGCTGTGACCCAGAGTATCTTTGGTAGATGCTGTGCACTGCTCCTGTGTTGTCCTCAGGATGATCAATTCCAGAAATTGTCTCTGGTTCCTCATCTCCTCCTATCCTCAGTTTGTTCAAGTTCTGTCCATTCAGAGTCTCAATGACCCTGGAAGGGATGTTTCAAAACAATACTCACTGATGGCTTCTAATAACATCAGTCATCACACCACATAATAAACTGGGTTTGCACAGAGTTTTTCAAAACCTGTTTATTTATTATCCACCCATTTCACAGTATATAGCATACGCACCTCGATAATAAGTGTACCTAGAATTCACTTTGAGAGTCTGGGCCAAGGACAGCAGGCTTGGATTGCTGGAGGCCTGTGTGCGTGAGGTTGAGGGGTTTGTTTGCTCGGCTGTTCCGGCTGCTCGCATTGTGGTGCTGAACAGTGTGGACATGCCACGTTGGTGCCAGAGTGTGTGGTGACGCTGGTGGGCTGCCCCCAGCTCATCCTTGGGTGTGTATTGCGATGTATCTTTCAATGTACATGTGATAAATTAATCTGAATCCAGACAGTTCATTATGGACATAGTAACATCAAATGGAAAACTGAACCAGACTGCCAAAGATCGTGTCATGGTCACAGAAATAGTGCAGTGCAGGTGGACACATGAAGTGCCAGGGTCACGATGGGGTAGTTTGGGAGATCAAGGGGTTACCCTGAGAATAGAAGAGGTCTGTTCAAGAGTCTGATTGCAGCGGGACAGAAGCTGCACTTGAGCTTTTGTCCCTTGTGTCTGATGGGAGAGGGGGAAGAGAGAATGACTGGGGATGGAAAGTAGCAGAACCTGGGCCTCTGTACCTCCCTCTGCAATTGGATCCTTGATTTCCCAACCAGAAGACCACGATCTGTGCAGATTGGTGATAACATATCCTCCTGGCTGATGATCAACACTGGTGCACCTCAGGGGTGTGTGCTTAGCCCACTGCTCTACTCTCCAAATGCACATGACTGTGTGGCTAGGCATAGCTCAAATACCATCTATAAATTTGCTGGTGATACAACCATTGTTGGTAGAATCTCAGGTGGTGATGAGAGGGCGTACAGGAGTGAGATATGCCAACTAGTGGAGTGGTGCCGCAGCAACAACCTGGCACTCAATGTCAGTAAGACGAAAGAGCTGATTGTGGACTTCAGGAAGGGTAAGATGACGGAACACATACCAATCCTCATAGAGGGATCAGAAGTGGAGAAAGTGAACAGCTTCAAGTTCCTGGGTATCAAGATTTCTGAGGACCCAACCCGGTCCCAACATATCGATGTAGTTATAAAGAAGGCAAGACAGCAACTATACTTCATTAGGTTCAAGAGGAAGTTTACAACAATGATCCTGGGAATGAAAGGGTTTACATATGAGGAGCATTTGATGGCTCTAGGCCTGTATTCTCTGGAGTTTACAAGAATGAGGTGAATTTCAATGAAACTTATTGAATATTGAAAGATCTAGATAGAGTGAACATGGAGAGGGTGTTTCCATGTCCTGGGTGGGTGTCTAGGACCAGATAGCAAAGCCTCCAGTACAAATATGTCCCTTTACAACAGATATGAGGAGGAATTGATTTAGCCAAAGTCTAGTGAATATGTGGAATTCATTGCTACAGACAGCTGTGGAGGTCAAGTCATTTAAAACAGATTAATTCTTGATTGGTAGGAGTTTCAAATATTATGTGGAGAAGACAGGAGAATGAGATTGAGAAAGATAATAAATCAGCTATGATCAAATGGTGGAGTAGACTCGATGGGCTGAGTGGCCTAATTCTGCTCCTATGTTTTATGGTCTTATGTTTCTGACTTCTCTCTCTGGTTGAGCCTGTAAGTGAATCAGCAGCCAGCTAGAAGTAGCACCGTGGTGGAAGGAGCCAGCTGTGTGAATGCTCATCGCTGTGATCTGTGTGACAGCCACTGGCAATGCTGTCCTTTGCCTGCTCTGACATCGCAATTGAATCTGCAGTAGGAGACAGATTTCAGCAAGGGCATTAGCAGTGATGTAGAAACATCCCTCACACGTTGAAGGTGGATGTCACTTCCCTTCTGCTGCCTTCTCGTATGGGTGGGAATCACATCAGAAAGTAGATCAAAGTATAATGAGCAGTTGAATGAACTCCCCCGGTGCTCCTCCTCTTATAGGACCATTGCGAAGGAAGCATCCTATCACACTGACCTAGCCATCCGAAGTACGAAACAAACTCGATAGCTGAGCTGGTCTTTCATTTCTACAGCCCAGCACCCTCTATATTTGCTATCGTTGCAGACAGGAGTGCCTCTCTTTATCTGTACAGAAGTTCTTCGACTTGCTCTCATATTTATCAGATGTCCAATACCGATTCTCTGAAGAACTGAAATGCACGCGTGCTTCTTTGAATCTGGAAGAAGCGACACATTTACAATTCAAAGATAAAATTTAAATGTCAGGGAGTAATATGAATTATGGATATCTTATAGCTTCCGACCAGTTTAATTCATATGCACAGCGACTGAACACTAGAGAGCAAGGGAAATTTGCAATACAGTGCTGAATTCATGCAATATTACTAAAGTTATAACACTGCTGGTTCATTAATATTTAAAAGCTTTGCTCCCTCATGTTGCCTGACTGCACTTGACACTCTGCCTTGCTAATCCGTAATGCAATCAATACACTGGTGTATTATGGGTGAAATAATTAATTTCCATAGACAGACTTTGCAATGCTTAATGAAGGATATCGTGGAAATCAAAGAATGACATGAGACTGTGTTATCAGTTGAGGATCATGTAAAGTTTGAAAAATGATTCAAAGTGCATCAATATTTATTTGGCAGTCAAACAAGCTTGCTGTTAGATGACAACATTCCTGCTCCCAGACACGCAGAAAGATTCACGGCTAATTAAGTATGTCTCAGTCTGGCCAGGAGCAAATCTGTGCAGAGTGAGATCCCACAAGGATAATGTACAGGCATTGGCTGAATGGGACATAGCGTGAAGCTCCACTGCACTTCCTCAAACAGAGGATTCCGTGTAATCTTTTATGTCCTGTTGAAAGAGTGGGCCAAAGACCCCATCCCCTGATGATCAATCATTCCCTCAGTACTGCACCGGGAACAAGGGTGAAGACCGCACCCCCTGATGATGAATCCTTCCCTCAGTACTGCACCGGGAACAAGGGTGAAGACAGCACCCCCCGATGATGAATCATTCCCTCAGTACTGCACCGGGAACAAGGGTGAAGACAGCACCCCCCGATGATGAATCATTCCCTCAGTACTGCACCGGGAACAAGGGTGAAGACAGCACCCCCCGATGATGAATCCTTCCCCCAGTACTGCACCGGGAACAAGGGTGAAGACCGCACCCCCCGATGATGAATCCTTCCCCCAGTACTGCACCGGGAACAAGGGTGAAGACAGCACCCCCCGATGATGAATCATTCCCTCAGTACTGCACCGGGAACAAGGGTGAAGACCGCACCCCCCGATGATGAATCATTCCCTTAGTACTGCACCGGGAACAAGGGTGAAGACAGCACCCCCTGATGATGAATCATTTTGTTTTTGTATTTGCAATTTGTTGTAGTTTGCTTGTCCGCCCTGTTGGGTGCGGTCTTTCATCGAGTCTATTGTGGTTCTTGGATTTACTGAGTACGCTTGCAGGGTAATGAACGTCAGAGCTGTATATGGTGTTGTACATGTACTTTGAACTTTGAACACAAATCTTATAACAGAATAGAAATAATCCTTGTGCCTGGTGGTGTTTTTAAGCTTTTTAATGTCTGCTGCTTGAAAGGAGAGGGGAAGAAGAGTGACTGATTGAGTTGGAAGGTGTCTTTGGTTATGCTGGCTGCTTTCCTGAGGTAGAGGGAATGGAGACAGTCTGTGATGGGGAGGCAAGATTTCATGATGAACTGGGCTGTGCTCACAAGTCTTGGCAATTTTTTTGCTGTCTTTGGCAACCCGAGGTATCCACCTGCTTCAAGCAGGCTTCAGTTATACCAGTTCCTAAGAAGAACGTGGTAATCTGCCTCAATGACTATCATCCAGTACTACACACATCTACTGTGATGAAGTGTTTTGAGAGGTTGGCGATGAAACCTATGAACTCCTGCCTGAGCAGCAACTTGGATTAACTCGAATTTGCCTACCGGCACAAGAGAACAACAGCAGATGCTATTTCATTGATGATCCAGGGTTGACTCTTCACTTAACCCTGGACCATATGGACAGTGAAGATGTTTACATCAGGATGTTCTTTATCGACTACAGCTCAGCATTCAATACCATCATCCCCTCAAAACTCATCAATAAGCTACAAGACCTTGACCTCTATACCTTCTTGTGCAGTTAGACCCCCAATTTCCTCACTTGTAGACCCGTCAGTTCAGATTGACGACAAAATCTCCTCCACAATCTCCAACAGCACAGGTGCACCAGAAGGCTGTTTGAGCAGCCCCCTGCTCTACTCGCTTTACACCTATGACTGTGAGGCTAAGCATAGCTCCAATGCCTAAGTTTGTTGATGACACCACCGCAGCAGGCCAAATCAAAGGTGGTGACGAATCAGCATGTAGGAGGGAAATTAAAAATCTGGCTGAGTTACACACAATTAACAACTACAACCTCTTATTCAAAGTTAACAAGACCAAGGAGCTGATTATTGACTCCAAGGGGAGGAAATTGGAGGTCCATGAGCCAGTCCTCATCAGGGGAATCAGAGGTGTTATTATTTTTTAGGACCTGTCTTGGACCCAGCAAGTAAGTACCATTATGAAGAAAGCACAGCAGCCCTTAACTTCGTTAGAAGCTTGTGAAGTTTCAGCATGTCATCTAAAACTTTGAAAAACTTCTATAGATATGTAGTGGAGAGTATATTGATGGGTTGCATCAGAAATTAGTAAACAGAAATGCCCAGGAATGGAAAATCTTACAAAAAGTAAAGGAAACAGCCCAGTCCACCTCGGGCAAGCCCTCCCCAGTATTGAACACATGTACATGAAGTAGTGTCACAGGAAAGCAGCATCCAACATCAGGGACCCCCACCACCAATGCTTGCTCTCTTCTCACTGCTGCCATCAGGAAGAAGATACAGGAGCCTCTGGACTCACAATACCAGGTTCAGGAACAGTTATTATCCCTCAACCATCAGGAACCTGAACCAAAGGGGATACCTTCACTTAAATTCACTGAGTGAATCATCACTGAACTATTCCCAGAACCTATGACCTCACTTTCAAGGACTCTTCATCTCATGTTCTCAATATTTATTGCTTATTTATTTAATTTTTATTATTTCTTGATTTTTTATTTTTGTATTTGCACATCTGTTGTCTTGAACACTGATTGTCTGCCCTGTTGGTGTGGTCTTTTGTTGATTCTATTATGGTTATTGGATTTATTGAGTTTCCCTGCAAGAAAATGAACAGGTTTGTTACTGGTGACATATACTGTATACATTTTGATAATCAATTTACCTTGAACTCTCAACTTTGAAAGGGAGTTGGGATTTTAGCCAGAAGGTGATGAGGACTCAGATCCTGAAGTTACAGTCCTTTCCAATCAAGACACACAAAACTCTGGAGGAATTGAGCAGGTCAGGCAACTCCTATGGAGGAGAATGTCCTGATGGAGGGTCTTGGCCCAAAACGTTGACTGTTTATTCCTCTCCATAGACACTCCCTGACCTGCTGAGTTCCTCCAGCATTTTATATGTGTTACTCTGGAGAGGAAAAAGCGGTTGGTGTTTAGGTCTTGGTCACAAACACAACTGTTTGTTTTGCTATATAGATGCTGCCTGACCTGCTGATTCCCTCCAGCATTTTGTGTGGGTTACTCTGGATATCCAACATCTGCAGAAACGTTTGTATTTAGTCCTTTCCATTCTCTGTCCTGCTGGGCTCTGATGAGTCAAGGGGAATCAGTAAGCATCAGGCAGGTTCTAAACTCTAAGAGAGCTCTCAAGCTCTCCAGCCATGGTTGCAGAAAGCCTGCCTTGAGCACGTGTTATTTGATTTTTACATTGCTCAGGGAGAATAGCTTCTTCCACATATAGTAGGCAGTGGGTAAGAGGAAACATCTCAGTCAATGGAGATCCAACTTTTCCCCATCTAGAGTTTGAATAGGACAGCAGCTGTCAATACCAACCTCCTGATAGAAGTACGTATGATTCTGAGGTACACAAAAGAGGGTAGATTGCCAAGAACTTTGTCCCATGGCAGGGACATCAAAAATCAAAAGGACATAGATTTAAACATAGAGCATAGAACATTACAGCACAATGGAGGCCCTTCGGCCCATTATATAGTACTGACCTTTCAACCTACTCTAAAATCAATCTAAATCTTTCCTTTTACAGAACCCTTCACTTTTCATGTGCCTGTCCAAGAGTGTCTTAAGTGTCCCTATTGCATTTTCCTCTATTAATACTCCTGACAGGGTGTTCAATGCACCCACCACGCTCTGTGTAAAAGCATCTCCTCCTATACTTTCTTCCAACCAATTTAAAATTATGCCTCATTGTATTACCCATTTCTGCCCTGGAGAGAAAGTCTCTTGGCTTGATCTATGCCTCACCTCTCATCCTCCTTTGCTCCAAAGCGAAAAGCCCTAACTTGCTCATACTATCCTCATAAGGCATGTTTTCCAATCTAGGTAGCATCTTGGTAAATCTCTTTACCTTCTCTAAAGCTTCCTAAAATAGGGTGACCAGAACTGAACACAATATTCCAAGTGTGGCCTAAGCAGAGTTTTATAGAGCTGCAACATTATCTCGTGGCCCTTGAACTCAATCTCCCCAAAAAAATGAAGGTGAGAAGAAATTTTAAAAGGTATCTGAAGAGGTAAGGAGTTTACAGAGAGAAAGGTAGAAATCTGATCTTGATGGCAGGGTTTTGACCTGAAACTATAGCAATTCCTTTCTCCTTACAGATACTGTGACCCACAAGCTCCTCTAACAGATTGTTTGTTGCTCTTGATGGTTAATCCTCAGTTCGAGTCCCCTTAGAACCACTTATCCCCAGACCTCGTCACACCCTGCATCCAAACATGGACTCATGAGCAGAGTTCCAGACTTTGTGTCTCCCTTGACATCAAGGCAACGTTGACCTCAAAGAACTTTAGGAAAACTGAAGTCTAGGCAAAACTCTCGTGTGTTTGGAGTCAAAGCTCACACAGTGGGAGATGGGGGTGGTGGTTTGTGGTCAGCCATCCCAATCTTGGGACATCACTACAGGAGTTCCCCTGGGCAGGGCTCAAGGCCCAAATGTCTTCAACTACTTCACCAGCCATGGCTTGCATAAGTTGTGAACATACTTAATGGCTATAATATTCCAGTGTGTATCATGGGGGTCACTTTGTCCAGAGATGTCAAGCCAGGTGAGAAGACTTTAAGGCCTGATGGCCAACAGCTTCTGATTGGCATAGACACGGATGACCCTTTGGAAAGAGGATTAAGAGCTAGAGTGACAGAAGGGTTTGTTGGTGGGGGGGGGGTGGAATCCCAGAGTCTTGGTGGCTGAAGGGGTAATGGTCGATGGTGCAGCATTTATCTCGGGCACACACTGAGCCAGAAATGGAATAGTGCAGCAATACTGTGTTGGAGTAGGGCACAGAGATGCTGGACCATCGATACAGAAACAAGCATGAGAAATTCCAGGCGATACTAAATCAAGAGCCAGTTCAGGTCAACAAGCACAGAAGCAGTGGGTAAGAGCGATCTGTTGTGAGTTAAGCCGATTTTGGAATGACTTTAAGTTTACCCGGAGAACTCATTAGACTGGCTATAAGAGCATTCAAATAGAAAAATGTTGTGCAGGAATGAGCTTTACAGCAGTAGCTGGGCAGAAGCAGAGGATAAATGCTTCAGTGTGCATTCATCATCTGGGACAAAAGAGTCAGGAAACTTGTAAAACTTCGGCTGGGCCACACTTGAAGTATTGTGTGTAGTTCTGGTCACCCCATTACAGGAAGGATTTGAGAGGAGATGTTTACTAGGATGTTGTCTAGATTGGATGCTATGAGCTACAGGGAGAGGTTGGACAAACTTGGGCTGTTTTATTCCAGTGTGTTTGAATCTGAGAGGAGACCTGACAGAAGTTTACAAAATTGTGAGAGGGTATAGAGAAAACGGAGGCCAGGATCTTTTTTCCCACGGCAGAAATGTTGGGGCACAGCTTTTAAGCAAGAAGGGGAGAGTTTTTAATGGGTAAATGCAGGGAAGTATTTTTACACAGAGAGTGGCAGATGCCTGGAATGGGCTACCAGCGGTGGTTGTGGAACCAAACGTGGCAGAGATATTTAAGAGGCTGTTAGATAGGCACATGAATGTGCAAGGGTATAGATCATGTGCAGACCGAAGGGATTAATTTAATTTGGCATTGTGTTTGGCACTGACAAAGGGTGCTGAAGGAATCTTCCTGTTCTATACTCTAAATCAAGAAGTGGTCCAAAGTGGGAAAGAGGAACCAGGATGTAGAGTCTCCAGAAAAGCTCTGAGCCAGTCAGGAGAGGAGAGGTTGCCAACAATATGGTGCAGTTCCAACAAAAAGCCTTTGAAAGTGTGATGCCTAGAGATCAGGGACTGCATGTTCCTTTCAGTTTTGAAGGGCAAGACTGGCAGGTTTCGGGAATCCCAGTTGAAAAGAGATTTTGAGAGTCTGTTTAAGGAAGAGTGAAGTATACACTGTCCACAAGCAATTGGGAATGAGTAAATCTCTTGATAACTTCAAGAAATGTAAGGGTATGCTTAAGAGAAAAGTTAGGAGGGCAAAAGGAGGACATGAGAAAAATCTGGCAGGAAAGGTGAGTTAAAAACCCAAGAGATTCCGTTAAGAGTGAAAATGATAGCTAGTGAGACAATAGGTCTCCTTGAAGATAAGCATGGCCATTGGTGTTTGGAATCAGAGGAAATGGGAGAGATTTTTTAATGAATATTTCTCCGCAGTTTTTACTGAGGAACTTGAGGCAATGGAGAACATGAGTGATGTTAAGACCATAAGATATAGGAGCAGAAGTAGGCCATTTGGCCCATTGAATCTGCTCCACCATTCAATCATGGGCTGATCCAATTCTTCTAGTCATCCCCACTCCTCTGCTTTCTCCCCATACCCTTTGATGCCCTGGCTAATCAAGAATTTTTCTATCTCTTTAAATGCACACAATGACTTGGCCTCTACAGCAACTTGTAGCAACAAATCCCACAGATTTACCACCCTCTGACTAAAGTAATTTCTCTGCATTATTGCTCTGAATGGACATCCTTCAATCTTGAAGTCATGCCCTCTTGTCCTAGACTCCCCTACCATGGGAGTTAATTTTGCTATATCTAATCGGTTCAGGTCTTTTAACATTAGGAATGTTTCTATGAATTCCCCCCCCCATTCTTCTGAACTCCTGGGAATACAGCCCAAGAGCTGCCAAGCATTCCTCATATGGCAACCCTTTCATATCTGGAATCATTCTTGTGAATCTTCTCTGAACCCTCTCCAATATCAGTATATCCTTTCTAAAATAAAGAACCAAAAACTGCACACACTACTCCAAGTGTGGTTTCACGAGTGCCTTGTAGAGCCTCAACATCACATCTTTACTCTTACATTCTATACCTCTAGAAATGAATGCCAACATTGCATTTGCCTTCTCCACCACTGACTCAGCCTGGAGGTTAACATTTAGAGTATCCTGCACAAGGACTCCCAAGTCCCTTTGCATCTCTGCATTTTGAATTCTCTCCCCATCTAAATAATATTCTGCCTGTTTATTTCTTCTACCATGACTATACACTTTCCAACATTGTATTTCATTTGCCACTTCTTTGCCCATTCCCCTAAACTATCTCAGTCTCTCTGTGGGCTCTCTGTTTCTTCTACCCGCTCCTCCATCTATCTTTTAATCATTGGCATATTTAGCCACAAATCTGTTAATAGCATAGTCCAAATCATTGACGTACATCATACAAAGCAGCGGTCCCAACATTGACCCCTGTGGAACTCCACTGGTAACCGGCAGCCAACCAGAATAGGATCCCTTTATTCCCACTCTCTGTTTTCTGCCGATCAGCCAATGCTCCACCCACGCTAGTAACTCCCCTGTAATTCCATGGGCTTTTATCTTGCTAGTGCGGCACCTTGTCAAAAGCCTTCTAAAAATCTGAGTACACCACATCTACTACATCTCCTTCGTCTACCCTGCTTGTAATTTCCTCAAAAAATCGCAGTAAGCTAGTCAGGCAGGATTTTCTTTTCAGGAAATCATGCTGGCTTTGGCCTATCTTGTCATGTGCTTCCAGGTATTCCATAATCTCATCCCTAACAATCGAATCCAACAATTTCCCAACTACTGATGTCAGGCTAACAGGTCTATAGTTCCCTTTCTGCTGCCTCCCACCCTTCTTAAGTAGCGGAGTAACATTTGCAATTTTCCAGTCATCTAGTACAATGCCAGAATCTATCGATTCTTCAAAGATCATCATTAATGCCTCCGCAAATCTCTCCAGCTACTTCCTTCAGAACCCGAGGGTACATTCCATCAGGTCCAGGAGATTTATCCACCCTCAGACCATTAAGCTTCCTGAGCACCTTCTCAGTTGTAATTTTCACTGCACAAACCTCACTTCGCTGACACTATTGAATGTCTGGTGTACTGCAGACGTCTTCCACCGTGAAGACTGATACAAAATACGCATTCAGTTTCTCTGCCACCTCTGCGTCTCTCATTACAATATCCCCAGCGTCATGTTCTATTGGTCCTATATCTACCCTCAACTCTCTTTTACCCTTTTATATTTAAAAAAGCTATTAGTATCTTCTTTGATAATAGTCACCAGCTTCCTTTCATAATTTATCTTTTCCTTCCTAATGACCTTCATAGTTTCCTTCTGCAAGTTTTTAAAAGCTTCCCAATCCTCTATCTTTCCTCTGCCTTTGGCTTCCTGTATCCCCTCTCTTTTGCTTTTACTTTGGCTCTGACTTCACTTGTCAGCCATGGTAGTATCCTTCTTCCATTCAAAAATTTCTTCTTATTTGGAATATATCTGCCTTGCATTTCCCTCATTTTTGGAGAAACCCCAGCTATTGCTGCTCTGTTGTCCATCCTGCTAGTGTCCCTTTCCAGTCAACTTTGGCCAGTTCCTCTCTCCTGCCATTGTAATTTCCTTTATTCCACTGAAATACCAATACATTGGAATTTAGTTTCTCCTTCTCAAATTTCAAAGTGAACTTGATCATATTGTGATCACTGTTCCCTAAGAGTAGCTTAATCTTAAACTCTCTTATCACCTCTGGATCATTCCACAACACCCAGTCCAGTACAGCCGATCCCCTAGTGGGCTCAACAACAAGCTGTTCTAAAAAGCCATCTCGTAGACATTCTACAAATTCTCTCTCTTGAGATTCAATACTGGCTTGGTTTTCCCAATCCACTTTCATGTTGAAATCCCCAATGATCATCATGATATTGCCCTTCTGACACGCCTTTTCTCTCTTCTGCTGTAATTTGTAATCTACATCCCAGCTGCTGTTTGGAGGCCCGTACATAACTGCCATTAGGGTCCTTTTACCCTTGCCATTTCCTAACTCAACCCAGAGAGACTCTATGCCTTCTGATCCTATGTCACCCCTCTCTAATGATTTAATATTATTTCTTATACACAGGGCCACATCACTTCCTTTGCCTATTAACCTATCTTTCTGATACACCACATGTCCTTGGAAATTCAACTCCCAATGGCAGCCATCCTTAAGCTAAGTTTCAGAGATGGCCACAACGTCATACTCACCAATCTGTAGCTGACTTTCAAGATCGTCCATTTTATTTCTTATGTTGTCTCGGACCACATATCATTTAGCAGCCAGGAGGTATTAGCCACCTTAGGGTGCTTATGGAGGACAAATTCACAAAGTCTGACCTTATGGGAAGCCAGGGAAGAAAGTACAGAGGTCCTTGCAGAGACTTCTGCTTCAACTCCGTCCACAGGTGAGGTTCTGGAAGACTGGAGAGTGGCTGATGTGGTCCATTGTTTAAAAAGGGTAGCAAAGACACACCAGGCTAGTGAGTCTGATACTGCTGGAGGGGACTCTGAGGGACAGAATCCACCAACATTTGGAGAGACCGAGACTGATTCAGGACAGTCAGCACAGCTTTGTGCAAGGGAATCACTTGTAACTGACAAATCTCTTGAAGCTCTTTGAGGGGGTAACCAAGAAGATAGATAAGGGTAAAACAGTGCAAGTAGTCTATATAGACTTTAGCAAGGCCTTCGACTAGGTTGCTAATTGCAGGCTAGTCTAGAAGCTTGGATCACAATGAGGTCCAGGGAGAAGTAGAGGATTGGTTCAGTGGTAGGGTGCAGAGGGTGATGGTCGAGAGTTATTTCTCAGACTGGAGGCCTGAGTTTAGTGGTGTATCACAGGAGTCAGTGCTGGGACCTTTGTTGCTTGTAATCGGATTGGAATGTACAAGACAATATTAATAAGTTTGTAAAATAGGTGGTGTATTAGAAAATGTAGAAAAATTATAGGGGGATCTTGATCAACCAGGTATGAGGGCTGAGGACTGATGAGTGGTTTTCAATCCAGACAAATATGAGGCATTTCTTTGGGAGATGAAAAGAGGGTAGGACTTGTACAATGAATGCTGGAGCCTAGGCAATGCTGTGGAACAAAGGGGCCGAGGAGTGCGGGTGCATTGTTCACTGAAAGCAGCATCACAGGTACAGTAGATAGGGTGGTGAAGAAGGCATTTGGTATGCAGGTCTTTATCAGTAGGAGCTCTGAGTACTGGAGTTGAGAAGTTATGTTGCCTTATATAGGGTGTAGATGAGGCTGCCCTTGGAGTTCTGAGAACAGTTCTGATCATCCTGTTATGGGAAAGCTGATACTGAACTGGACTGAGTGCAGAAGAAGTTGCTTGGACTTGGGGGCCTGAGTTACAAGGAGAGGTATATGGACTAAGATTTTATTGCCTGATCATAGGAAGCTGAGGGTTACATGATAGAGTTATGGTGGGCACAGACAGGGTGAAAGGACATAGTCTTTTAGCCCAGGGAGGTGGTGCTAAAAATGAGAGGGCATAGGTTTGATATCGGGAGTGAGAGGTTTAAAAGGGACATTTAGGTAGCTTCTTCACGAGCTTCCAGGTAGAGTGGTTTAGGCAGTCATATTAACAACATTTAAAAGGGAAGTAAATGAAAAGGAGGGGTTCAGAGTGAAATGGGCAGATGGCATTAACTCGCTGAGCAACAGTCTGAGTTGGGCTGAAGGGCCTGTTCACTGCTGTGACTGCATGACACTATGGCTAATAACTAGGAAATGAGTTGAGGCTGCTTACCCACGGGAAGTTCAACATTGTTGACGAGCTCACCCATCCACTGCCTTCCCCACCAGTGGGCTCAGTGCGGCCACCTACTGAGGCTTAGGCCGTAAGACCACAAGAGAAGGCAGCGGAATTAGGCTATTCAGCCCGTTGTCTGCTAGCCCTTTGATCAAGATGGGTTCTCTCCCCACTCTCCTACCTTCTCTCTGTAATCCTTGATACTATTACTGTTCAGGAAACCATCAACCTCTGCTTTCAATACACTCAAAGACTTGGCTTCCACTGCCGGCTGTGGCAATGAATTCCAAAAATTCACTGCCCTCTGGCTAATGAAATTCCTCCTCATCTCTGTTCTGCAGTGACATCCTTGTATCCTGAGGCTGTGCCCTCGGGTCCTAGACTCCCCAATATACCTTAGGCAACATCCTCTGCATGCCCACTCTATCTAGGCCTTTCAATATTTGATAAGTTTCAGAGAGATTCGTTGCTCATTCTTCTCAATCCAGAAAGTACAGGCTCAGTGCCGTTCAGCACTCTTCATACATTAACTCTTTCAGTCCTGGGATTATTCTTGAGAAATAAATAAGCAATAAACATTTATAACATGATTTGAAGAGTCCTTGAAAGTGAATCCATAGGTTGTGGGCCAATTCAGTAATAGGGTAAGTGAAGATGAATGAAGATATCCCCTCTGGTGCAAGAGCCTGATGGTTGAGGGGTAATAACTGTTCCTGAATGTGGTGGTGTGGATCTGAGGATGCTTTACTTTATTCCTGATTGAAGCAGTGAGATGAGAGTATGACCTGGGTGGTGGGGGTTCTTTCCTGTGACAGCTTTCCCTATAGATGTGAGCATCCCTAAAGATGGGAGAGGGGGGGAACTTTATCCTTATTGGATTGGGCTATTTTCATTGGCATTTCATTCAAGGGCATTGATGTTTCCATATCAGGCAGTAATTCACCACCAATCAATATACTCTTCACCACACCACACATCTGTAGAAGTTTGTCAAAGTTTTAAATGTCATGAGAAAATAGAGGTACTGCTGTGTTTTCTTCTTAATTGCACTTTGTGCTGGGCCCAGGACAGGTTCTCTGAAATGATAACACTGAGGAATTTAACGTTGCTGATCCTCTCCATCTCTGATCCTCCAATGAGGACTGGCTCATGAACCTCTGGTTTCCTCCTCCTGAAGTCAATAATCAGCTCCTTGGTCTTGCTGACGCCATTCAGCCAAATTCTAAATTACCCTCCTAGATGCTGGTTCAACACTAACTTTGATTTGGTCGATTACTTCAGCAAACTTAAATATGTCATTGTAGCTGTGCTTAGCCACACAATCATGCATGTAAAGTGAGTAGAGCAGGGGGCTAAGCACACAGCCTTGTGCATCTGTGCTGATGGAGATCATGGAGGAGATGGTCATTGTCAATCCGGACTGAACTGGTGTCTGCAAGTGAGGAAATTGAGGATCCAATTGCTGAAGGAGATATTCAGACCAAGGTCTGGGAGCTCATTGATTAGCTTTGAGGGGATGATGGTATTGAATGCTGAGCACCCTGATGTATGCATCTTTGCAATCCAGATGTTCCAGGGTTGAGTGAAGAGGCAATGAAATGGCATCTGCTGAGGGCTTTTTGTGCAGGTAGGCAAACTGAAGTAGATCCAAGTCACTTCTCAGGCAGGAATTGATTGGCTTCATCGCCAGCCTCTCAAGGCACTTCACCACTGTGGATGTAAGTGCAAAGGCACAATAGTCAGTGAGGCAGGTTACCACATTCTTCTTCGGCACTGGTATAAGAACAAAAGAAATAGGAGCAGGAGTAGGCCATCTGGCCCATCAAGCCTGCTCCGATATTCAATAAGATCAAGGCTGAGATCATGGACTTATCTCCACCTACCTGCCATTTCCCCATTACCCTTCATTCCCCTACTATGCAAAAGTCTATCCAACCTTGTCTTAAATATATTTACAGAGATAGCCTCCACTGCTTCATCGGGCAGACAATTCCACAGATTTACTACATTTCCTCCTCATCTCCATCCTAAATCTACTCCCCCGAATCCTGAGGCTATGCCCCCTAGTTCTAGTCTCACCTCCCAGTGGAAACAATTTTCCTGCTTTTATCTTATCTATCCCTTTTATAATTTTATATGTTTCTATAAGATCTCCTCTCTTTCTTCTGAATTCCAGTGAGTACAGCCCCAGGTGACACAATCTCTCCTCATAGTCTAACTCCCTCATCTCTGGAATCAACCTGGTGAACCTCCTCTGCACCAGCTCCAAAGCCAGTATATCCTTCCTCAAGTATGGAGACCAGAACTGCAGACAGTACTCCAGGTGTGGCCTCACCAGTACACTCTACAGTTGCAGCATAACCTCCCTGCTCTTAAATTCAATCCCTCTAGCAACGAAGGCCAACATCCCATTTACCTTCTTGATAACCTGCTGCACCTGCAAACCAACCTTTTGTGATTCATGCACAAGCACTCCCAAATCCTTCTGCACAACAGCATGCTGCAATCATTTACCATTTAAATAACAATCTGCTCTTCCATTTTTCCTTCCAAAGTGGATGACCTCACATTTACCAACCTTGTACTCCATCTCCCAGACCCTTGTCTACTCACTTAACCCATGTATATCTTTCTGCAGATAGTCCTTATCTTCTGCACAATTTGCTTTTCCACTCAATTTAGTATCATCAGCAAACTTAGATATGCTACACCAGGTCCCCTCTTCCAGATCGTTGATGTATAATTGAAGCCTGTTTGAAGCAGGTGGGTATCTCAGACTGCCGAAGTGAGAGGTTAAAGATAACAGTGAATACACCAGCCAGTTGATCAGCACAGGTCTTTAGTACTCAGCTGGATATTTTCTGTTAATTCATTCTCCTGAACAATGTTCTCACGTCAGTCACAGGGTCAATGGGGGCTGTGGGAGTTCATGATGGTTTCTTCATGTTTTGACGGTCAAAGCAGGTATAGGAGGCATTGACCTCATCTGGAAGCACAGCCTTGTTGTCACTTATGTCACTTGATTTCACCTTGCAGGAGATAGCAGCATCCAAGCCCTGCCACAGCTATTGAGTACTCTCCATTGATTCAGGTTTAGTCCAGAATTGCCATGCCACCTGTGAGCTGACTTTCTGGAGATCACACCCGGACATTTTGTAACTTGTTGGCTCGCCAGACTCGAACGCCTCTGAACTGGTCCCAGCTGATTGTGGATCTCATGGTTCATCCGGGGCTTCTGGTTGGGGAAGACTCTGAGTGATTTTGTGGGGTCACAGTTGTCTACAACTGTTTCAATAAAGTCTGTGACAATCATGGTGCATTTATTCAGGTTCATATGTGATAGAATCTTAGATTTTATTCATTACGGACTGTGCCTTTAAGAACCATGTCTGTAAGACAGAGAGAGAGAGAGAGAGAGAGAGAGAGAGAGAGAGGGAGGCGGAGCTACATGATGGTGTTCAGCTCAATGATATTTAAATGACTGTCTCTACTAGTTTCACAGGACACAGACACAGGAAGACTGGTGGATGAAACTGCCACTGAACTTTTAAGTACCCACAAAGGGTGGGGCTGAGGATCGATCTGTGACTATTAGTGCGTGGAAAGGGTGACCCTGTGGAATCTACCGACCGGTGTGTCTAACCCTCACCTGGGTTGGTAGATTATCACTTGGAGACGGCACTCTTAAATTGGTCACGTTTGGCTGATTTGGAAGATTTGGAGGACATCGAGGAGGATCGACGACACCTGTTTATTCAGATCACAGGTGTCTCTCCCTCACTTCAATCTCATGGATCTGAACTGACTTTTCTTACAGACCATCGTAAGACTGTAACTCTTGCCACCTGAGCTTGAATAAGTTTGGGAACGTTATTTACACCTAAATGTGCATAACACCATTAACCCTAGATTTACCTGGTTTAGGTTACTATATTCCATAGTTACCAATAAAATAGTGTTTTGTTAACAGCAAAACCAGACTCCAGGTGTGTTGTCTTGCTGTGGACACTTTTACAGGGTTGCATATATGTGACACATAGATGAGTCCTTGGACACGGCCCACTGCACCGGAGCAATCCCACAGCCACACCTCTGCCTCATCAGCACCTCTTTGTTGCCCTAATCTCTGGAGCCTTGCTCTTTACCCTCTGCCTGTGCGCTGGCAAATGACAGCCAAGCGATCAGCTTTCCCGAAACGCAGAGTAGGCATGGAACAATAGGCATTCTTTATCATAGTGTAACAGTGGCCTAGTGTGTGGGGACCTCTGGTGCTATAGGTTATATGCTGATGGTAATTGGGCAGGGATTTCATCAAATAAGCCTGATTGAAATCCCCAGCTGTGGTCTGAAATGTGTTAGGGTGGGTTGTTTCTATTTTGATAACGTCATCACGTGGTGTCTCAAGCTCTTGATTATAGTTGGTTGCTAGTGGTATGTAAACTGCGGTCAGGAGCATGGAGGAAAACGCTCTTGGTAAATAGAACGGTCAGCATTTTGGTGTTCAAGGTCATGGGAATCCATGTACAGCAAAACTGCCGCATCGGAGTGCCACCGACAATTTATAATGAAACACATACCCCCATCTGTTGCCTTTTCTGAATCAGCAGTTCAGTCCATCCTGTGTATCGAGAAGCTTTCAGGTTTGATCGCCGTATCTGGCACACTCTGAGTAAGTTACATCTCAGTAAAACACAGAATGCAATTCCTCGTTTTCTTACAATACAGCAATCTTGCCCTTACAGTAGGTGTTAAACTTGTTCTCCAGCCACTACATATTTACTAACAAGATATTAGGTAGGGGGAGCCTCATCCCTCTGCAGTGCCCCCTCCTGTCTTGCTTATAGTCATGGCAATAAACCTACATCTGCTTAAAGGTGCTATACAGCTTGCTTGAAAGCTAAGTCCACTGAGTCCTACAGAAGATCATGATATCTGTAGGTCATTAAGTCAATTTAAAAGTACTTTGCTTAAAGGGAAATTACAGGCTTTGCAGTGAGAGTAATTCAAAAGAGGTATATTTAGAAGTATTGTATGTAGCCTGCAAAACATCACCACTGCCTACTTTACCACTGATTCACCAGCAAGATAACCTTCAGGGAATTCTGCATGAGAACTCCCAAGTCCCCTTGCACCTCTGACTTCTGAATTTGCTCCACATTTGGAACATAGTTTATGCTGTACTCCTTTTACCAAAGTGCACGACTATACACTTCCCTATACTATATTCCATCTACATCTTACTTGCCCATTCTACTAATCTGTCTAAATTTCTCTGCAGACACCCTGCTTCCTCAACACCACCTATCTTGCCACCTATCTTTTTATCATCCATAATCTGGCCACAAACCCAAGGCTTCTATATCAGCATACCCCTATCCTCCACCGCCATGGCATACATACAGCAGGAACATCTCCAGCTGCAGGTCACATCTAAGCCAGATTTGCACACTTCCCCAGTGCTATATAGCCAGCCATCCTTGGGGTACTCCACTCCTTCATCACTCCGTAGTCCTGTTGAGCAGAAAGAATAAGATCAGTGAACTGGAATGAGCCAGAGGCAGTGGAAGCAAACAAACCAAATGACTTTGTTCTTACCATTGTTACGTACTTGTGACACGTGACAGTGGTACCCTTGTCACATGACTGGGGTTGAAGCTATACTGGACTTGAGGTAATGGTCTTGTGATGGTGGAGTGATGTCATTTTCCCGCCAGTAGAGGTCATGTGACAGGTTTTTTTTGCAGGGTATAAAAGGAGGACCCCTCCCTGTGAGGAGGGGCAGTTCGTGGCTGGATTTGCCATGTTGACTTAATGCCACTGCGTGATTTAATGTTATGACACAGTTTAGTTGAAGGATGAAGTTTTATCTAATGCCTAAAGTTTAAAAGGTCATTGCCAGCAGTTTCTTTACAATACTGCTAGTTGAGAATCAGTGGAGAGTGAAGATCAGAGTTCGGGAGATAGAAGATCGAGGAGAATCGATTTCAACGGTGAAACGGGTTCGACCTTGTTTGATCCTCATTGGGAAGGAATTCGTTGACTGTTCTCACGTTAATCCCTGCGAAATAGCAGAAAGGATTGAGGATAGTGCTGTAAAAGAAAGGTCAGTGCCTTTAAGCCGTTTCGTTTTGTAAATTCTTCATGGAAAAAGTTCAATTTGGGAAACGAAGCAACACGACGTGAAAGAGAATTTAAATCTTCTTAAAAAGTCTCTCCCTTAAATGGACTGTGAGCATGTTGAACTTTTGGCAATACTACTTTAAAAAACTGTTTTTGCAACATTGCTTTAAGAACTGTTTAAGCTTCATTGCTTTAAGAACTGTTTAAGCTGCCGCACAGCAGCTGATTTCCAGTTACATTAGTGATTTGTTTACTTTGGGGGGGTTTGTTTTCAATGTTTAATAAACGTGTTATTTGTTATAAAAACCCTTGCCTAACTCATATATTTATTGTTGCCTGAATCCGTAACACCATGTGTGAAGGAATGGAGGGCCAGAGCGTTTTTGCGGTTCCCGTTTTGTGAACTGATTCTAGATCAGAGTGAACACAATGAGGATCCAGCCGATGACCTGCTAAACCTGAGACCATTTCCAAATGAGAAGCTGTTTGTTTGATGATATAGAAATGCTAGGGTTGTAGAAAGAACGGCCTATGACCTGAGCCCAGATTCTGGCTGACTCAGCTAAACTGGCTTGAACTGGTCTGATTTGGAAATAACAAAGAATGTTTCCTGAGGCACAAATCTGAGGAAAATCCCCAATGATGATGGATCTTGACCCAAAATATTGGCTTTTTATTCCTCTCCATAGGACTTCTGGTAAGATGGCGACATGGTTAAAATCAGTAGCCTCTCGGGTTTCTTTTTAAAATGTCTTTTATATGATCGTAAGACTATACTGGACTCTGAGAACAATGGGCACAGCCGGTCTACTGCATCAGTGATCTGTTTGTTGTTCGGAGCCACCAGCCAGGGTGTCGAAGGAGCCGGCGGATAAGTCGGAGAAGGACAAGCCAGATCTTGGCTCGGAGAAGGTGAAGCCGGCAGTTGGACGAGAGGAGATGAAGCCGGTGGTCGGGCCAGAGAACAGGCTGGAGAAGGTTCGGAGGAGCCGACCAGGATGCAGATGGTGCTGCTGCTGGCTACTCATTGGTGTGTGAAAGCAATGTGCAGCTTCACTGTGAGTGACTGTCTAGGGTGTTTCTCTTGTGATTGCAGGACCCTATTGGACATCAATAACGTGAGATGCTGCAGTCCTGTTTCCCTTCTCTGGTGGTGAGACGGGCAGTGAGGCAGCAGCGTGGCCTCAACTGGGCCCCAAGTGAGCTTACCCACTGCCAGAGTCTGGGTGAGATGATGCTGGACGTAGTGTAGTGTGAAGTCCGTGCTCGGTTGGGAGCTGACCTCTCCTGTAAGTGCTGCCCTCCAGTGTTTGACCAGCAGGATGACAGGCTGGATTTCCAGGAGCTGTATCATCAAGTACCATCAAATTGCTCAAGGACTTGGACTGTATATTTGTTTTCTTGCGTAATGATGTGTGTGTGTATTTTTTCTCTCTCTCGCTATTTTGAATGTATGTCATGCACCTTGGCCCAGAAGAACACTGTCTCATTTGACTGCATCCATTTATGGTCTGAATGATAATTAAACTTGATTTGATTTAGATTTTTTGCCTGACCTGCTGAGTTCCTCCAGCATAATGTGTGCGTTATTCTGAATTTCCGGCACCTGCAAAATCTCATCTGTTTACAAGGAAGATCCATAAATTAATACTGATTGTAGCCTTGGCCAGATCCACCGAGAAACTGACACAGGTCAGTCAGGTGATTCTGAGCTGATGAAATTGAAACATAACAGATCGATCTGATAAGAAAGACGATAAGTATGAAGGATTTTGTAAATATAGGCAGTGACAACTCAGGAGACCAACTACCATGGAGGTGGGTGGCCCCATGTTGGAAATGTGGTGATTATGTTGAAATCAAGTGGAACTCTTGGCCAGCATAGGCTCCTTTTCTTGGGTATTACTGCACTTTCTTTTATTCTTTGACTGTTCAGGGAAGTTTAGGGAGACCTAGTGGGTGGTATTTAGGTTTGAATAATTTGTATGCTTGTTGTTAACTGAACCAATAATGGCATTTGTCAGTTAATGTAGATTCTCTCTTTGCCTAACTGATCATTATTGCTGAAGGTGAATACCTACAACAGTTCCCTGACCTGTCAGATGGTTGTGATTCAAGAAGTGGCTGACAACCAGTTTCTCAGTCAGTGAGGGATGGGAATAAATTCTGACCTTGCTGGAGAAGCCCACAAATCAAAGAGTCATAGAGCACGACAAGACAGAAACAGGCCCTTTGGCCCATTTAGTCCATGCTGAACTGTCACTCTGCCTAGTCCCACTGACCTGCACCTGGACCATAGCCTTCCATACCCCTCCCATCCATGTACGTATCCAAACTTTCCTTAAATGTTGAAATTGAACCCACATCCACCACTTCCATTGACCTTGTTCCACACTCACACCACACCCTTACTGAAGTTCCCCCTCATTTTCCCTTTAAACATTTCACCTTTCACCTTTAACCCATGGGCTCTGGTTCTGGTCCTACCCAGCCGCAGTGGGAAATTTGCATTTTCCCTACGTAAATCTCTCTTAATTTTGTATATCTTTATCATGTCTTCCCCAAATTTTCTGACGTTCAATGGATTAAAGTCCTAATCTATTCAATTTTTCCCTGTTATATATATTCTCAGGTCCCGGCAATATCCTTGTACATTTTCTCTGAACCCTTCCAATCTTATATACATCTTTCCTGTAGGTAGGTGACCAAAACTGCACACAATACTCCAAACTTGGCCTCACCATCATCTGCTACAACTTCGACATATCATGCCAACTCGTATACTCAGTGCTTTGATTTATAAAGGCCAATGTTCCAAATGTTGTCTTTGTAACCCTATTTTACACCAGTTTCAAGGAATTGTGGATCTGTGTGCCCAGATCCCTCTATTCTACCACATTCCTCAGTGCCCCATTGCTCACTGTGTAAATCATACCCAGGTCTGTGCTCCCAGTCTTGTCTGCATTCAATTCCTTGTATCACTGCGAGCAGTGTAGCAAATGTTTCCAAGGCTGCTCAGCTAAACTGACCAACCACACTACCGCCAATCCGTGAGCCACAGGAGGGTGGTCACGCGTGTACTGAAAGTCCTCATCAATCACTGGGCACCCACTCTCGCTCTTTTCAAATGGTGGGCTCACCGGCCATAAGGTCCTTCACCCGGTCACCACCGGTCTGAGCACGAACCCACTTCTGATGCAGTCTAGGTGTCTCAGTACATTGTGCCTGGCCAGAAAACCCAAGTGCCCTATAACAGCATCACAGCAGGAGTACCAGCCCATTGACTCAACCCACTTGGTCAGAACCTATTCCGACCAACATGAGTATGTACTCTTTTCACCGTATCCTGGGACATGTGACAATGATAAGCCAATACCAATATAAAGATGGCTGTCTAAGCTAGTCCTATTTTACTATGTTTGGCTCATATCCCTCTAAACCAGGGGTTTCCAACCGTTCTTATGCCCTGGTTCAACACCATTAAGCAAGGAGTCCATCGACTCCAGGTTGGGAACCCCTGCTCTAAACTTTTACGATCCATGTTCCTATCCAAATTCCTTTAAAACATATTGAAAACCTGGATTCCAGCACCATCAACGCGGGTTCCAATGGACATGGATTTGCCCCGGCCGTCGATCTCGGCTGCCCCAGCGACCCAGGGGATTTTGAGACTCCGGACTCCAGCACCATCACCGCGGGTTCCAACGACCATGGACAGCTTCAAAGCGATTGCGCAACCACCGACTGCGACTCCAGCCTTGAACTCCAGGCCGGGTCTTCACATGCTGCGATTGTGACTCCTGTCTCCCCTTCCCCCACCAACACTCTACAATTCCCTCTCCTTCAGATCCCATCGTCAGCTCCTGGGCCCTCAGAGGCTCCATCTTCCTCTCACCCCAACCCTTCCCTCTCCACTGACCCACCAGTCTCCCTCCCCCCTCTGATCCCATCTCTCATCCGTGCCCTCCAACCTTCAACTCTCTGAGGCAGAGCGCTCTGTCCTCAGTAAGGGCCTCACCGTTGTCCCCCTTCGCCCACACCTCAGCGAGTTCCACGTACGCCATGATGTGGAACTCTTCTTCCACCAGCTCTGTCTCTGAGCTTACTTCTTTGACCAGGACTCTCCTACCCCACCGATGACCCCTTCTCCCGTCTTCAACCCTCTTTCTCTTCACGGACACCCCACTCTGGTCTTCTGCCTGCTCTGGATCTCTTTATTGCTAATTGCCGACGGGACATCAACCATCTCGACTTCACCACACCCTGTTCCAATTCCAACCTCACTCCTTCCGAACGCTCTGCTCTCCGCTCCCTCCGCACCAATCCCAACCTCACTATAAAACCTGCTGATAAGGGCAGAGCTGTTGTTGTCTGGTGTACTGACCTCTACCTGGCCGAGGCACAGCGACAACTCTGATACCTCCTCTTATTTACCCCTTGATCATGACCCCACTAAGGAGCACCAGGCCATTGTCTCCTATACCATCACCAACCTTATCAGCTCTAGGGATCTCCCATCCACTGCCACCAACCTCATAGTTCCCACACCCCGCAATTCCCGTTTCTACCTCCTACCCAAGATCCACAAACCTGCCTGTCTAGGTAGACCTGTTGTCTCAGCTTGCTCCTGCCCCACCAAACTCATTTCTACATACCTTGACACTGTTTTATCCCCCCCCCCGTTCAATCTCTTCCCACCTATGTTTGTGACACTTCTCATGCTTTGAATTTTTTCAATGATTTTAAGTTCCCTGGCTCCCACCATCTTATTTTCACCATGGACGTCCGTCCCTATATACCTCCATCCCCCACCGAGATGGTCTTGAAGCTTTTCGCTTCTTTTTGTATTCCAGACCTAACCAATTCCCCTCTACCACCACTCTCCTCCGTCTAGCGGAATTAGTTCTTACTCTCAATAATTTCTCCTCTGGTTCCTCCCACTTCCTCCAAACCAAGAGTGTAGCCATGGGCACCGGTATGGGTCCTAGTTATGCCTGCCTTTTTGTTGGCTTTGTGGAACAGTCCATGTTCCAGGCTATACCGGTATCCATGCCCCTCTTTTCCTTCGCTACATCGACGACTGCATTGGTGCTGCCTCTTGCACGCATGCTGAGCTCGACGACTTCATTAACTTTGCCTCCAACTTTCACCCTGCCCTCAAATTTACCTGGTCCATTTCCGACACCTCCCTCCCCTTTCTTGATCTTTCTGTCTCCATCTCTGGAGACGGCCTATCTACTGATATCTACTATAAGCCTACAGACTCTCACAGCTACCTGGACTATTCCTCTTCCCACCCTGTCTCTTACAAAAAGGCTATCCCCTTCTCACAATTCCTCTGTCTCTGCCGCATCTGCTCTTTCAGGATGAGGCTTTTCATTCCAGGACGAAGGAGATGTCTTCCTTTTTTAAACAAAGGGGCTTCCCTTCTTCCACCATCAACTCTGCTCTCAAACACATCTCTCCCATTTCCCGCACATCTACCCTCACCCCATCCGCCTGCCACCCCACTCGGGATAGGGTTCCCCTTGTCCTTACCTACCACCCCACCAGCCTCCAGGTCCGACGTATAATTCTCCGTAACTTCCGCCACCTCCAAAGGGATCCCACTACCAAGAACATCTTTCCCTCCCGCCTTTCTGCTTTCTGCAGGGATCGCTCTCTATGCGACCCCCTTGTCCACTCGTTCCCCCCATCCCTTCCCACCGATCTCCCTCCTGGCACTTATCCTTGTAAACGGAACAAGTGCTACACCTGCCCTTACACTTCCTCCCTCACCACCATTCAGGGCCCCAGACAGTCCTACCTGTGAGTCGGCTGGTGTGGTATACTGTGTCTGGTGCTCCCGGTGTGGCTTTTTATATATTGGTGAGACCCGACGTAGACTGGGAGACCGTTTCGCTGAACACCTATGCTCGGTCCGCCAGAGAAAGCAGGATCTCCCAGTGGCCACACATTTTAATTCCACGTCCCATTCCCATTCTGATATGTCTATCCATGGCCTCCTCTACTGTCAAAATGAATCCACACTCAGGTTGGAGGAACAACACCTTATATACTGGCTGGGTAGCCTCCAACCCGATGGCATGAACATTGACTTCTTTAACTTCTGTTAATGGCCCTCCTCCCCTTCTTACCCCATCCCTGACCTATTTAGTTGTTTGCCTGTTCTCCATCTCCTTCTGGTGCTCCCCCCGCCTTTCGTTCTCCTGAGGCCTCCCGTCCCATGATCCTTTCCCTTCTCCAGCTCTGTATCACTTTCGCCAATCACCTTTCCAGCTCTTAGCTTCATCCCACCCCCTCCGGTCTTCTCCTATCATTTTGCATTTCCCCCTCCCCTCACTACTTTCAAATCTCTTACAATCTTTCCTTTCGGTTAGTCCTGACGAAGGGTCTCGGCCCGAAACGTCGACAGTGCTTCTCCCTATAGATGCTGCCTGGCCTGCTGTGTTCCACCAGCATTTTGTGTGTGTTGTTGTTCCTTTAAAACATTGTGGTTGTAGCTCTCTCTACCATTTCCTTTGGCACTATACCTCATGTACTCAATATTTATTGTTTATTTTTATTTCTTCCTTTTGTATTTGCACAGTTTGTTGTCTTTTGCACAGATTGAACCAAATTGGTGCCGTCTTTCATTGATTCTACTATGGATTTATTGAGTTTGTCCACAGGAAAATAAATCCCATTTCTGTATATGGTGATATATATGTACTTGGATAATGTTTACTTTGAACTTTGATATACCCATCACCCTGTATGTGAGTCCCTAAGGCCCCCTTAAATTCTTACTCCTTGCACCTTAAACCTGCGGTCTCTGGTTATGCCCTGTGACCTGCACGATTTTTATTAACCTCTGAAGTTACTGTTCAGCCTCCTTCACTTGATGGGAAAGTCCCAGCCTATCTAGTCTCCCCTTATGACTCAAGCTCCCCGTCTGGCGGCATCTTGTTACTGCAAGAGTCCATGTGTGTGCAGATATTCATCAGCAGAATGTTCAGGGCATTACTGTCGTCACAGTCTGATGGTGGGAGGATTTCACCTCCACCCCTACCATCACCTTGTGATTTCAGGCTTCTGACAGAGCCAGCTAACACTGCCTCTAAGCTACCCCCTACCAAGGAGGACCATCAGTTGGTGGTATTTTGTCCAGATCTCTGAGTTAGTGGGTGACCATAGGCAGCCCATCTCATTCAAGGCCAGGAGTCTGGACAGCATGATGAGGCAGCACGGCAGAGCGGGATGCAAAACTTTCCAGCACCAACGCTAAGATCTGAGTTTGATTCTCACCACTGTTGGTCAGGAGGTCGTACATTCTCCCCATGACTGCGTGGATTTCCTCCGGGTGCTCTAGTTTCCTCCCAAATTCCCAAGACATACAGTTGGGGTTAGTGAGTTGTGGGCATGCTATGTTGGTGCTGGAAGTTTGGTGACTCTTGTGGACTGCCCAGTGCAACCCTCACTGATCCGATTTGATGCATTTCACTGCATGTTTCAATGTACGTACACGTGACAAAATAAAGCTAATCTTTTACCAGCTGCACACCATTGCTCCGGGGCATGCACTTGCACTTGTACTGGGCAAAGAGGGTCACCACCGATGGCAAAGCTCATCAAAGCTGGGGCCAGGACTGAGAGATTTTAGGAGGAGAACATTTCAGCAAGGTAAAATGCAGCCGAAAGCAACACCGGGATACGCGCGACCGACCAACCCTGCTCAATTCAGTCTGCTTGCAAAGCAGAAACGAGCTGCCACGCAGCAGAGGTACCTGCAGTCCTGCAGCAGTCCATGCTGTCGCTGGCTCAACACGGTATTCATCAGCTGAGAAGGACCATCTTCCATCTGCAAGCAAAAGAGTGCCACACCTGCCCCTACGCCTCCTCCCTCACCACCATTCAGGGCCCCAGACAGTCCTTCCAGGTGAGGCGACACTTCACCTGTGAGTCGGCTGGTGTGGTGTACTGCGTCCGGTGCTCCCGGTGTATCAGTGAGACCTGACGTAGATTGGGAGATGCTTCGCCGAGCGCCTACGCTCCATCTACCAGGAAAAGTGGGATTTCTCAGTGGCTACCCATTTTAACTCCACTTCCCACTCCAATCTATCAGTCCACGGCTTCCTCAACTGTCGCAATGAGGCCACGCTCCGGTTGGAGGAGAAGCACCTCATATTCTGTCTGGGTAGCCTCCAACCTGATGGCATGAATATCAATTTCTCAAACTTCTGGCAACTTCCCTCCACTAACCCTTCACTATTCCCCATTCCTGTATCCCTCTCTTACCTTATCTCCTTACCTCCCCATCACCTCCCTCTGGTGTTCCTACCCCTTCCCTTTCTTCCATGGTCTTCTGTCCTCTCCACTCAGATTCCCCCTCCTCCAACCCTTCATCTATTTCACCAATAGACTTCCCAGCTCCTTACTTCCCTCTATCCCGCTCTCCCAGTCCCACCTTGTACTTCCTCCCTCCTCCCCCCCACCCTCTTTCTCTGACTTCTCCCCTTCCTTTCCAGTCCAGATGCAGGGTCACAGCCTGAAACTGTTGACTGTGCTCAGTTCCATAGATGCTGCCTGGTCTGCTGAGTTCCTCCAGCATTTTGTCTGTGTTGCATGCATTTGCAGCATCTGCAGATTTTCTTGTTTATGTAACTGCTATACCACTTTCTGCCAGTGGGTGGAGGCAAAACTCCACATATTGTGAAAAATACACGCGTTTGTTAGATATAATTTATTAAAAATGCAAAACATGCCAACAAAAAGAAGTTACGATTAAAACAGTGATTTTATTCTTGCATTAATTTAACTAATAGCTTATAAAAAAGATAAAAATAGCAACCTATTCCAACAAAATCAAAGCTGGTGCACTAAGTGAACTTGCGGAATACGTGCAGCTGTGCAAAGGTGTGTATACAAGCGGAACTACAGTGGGAGACGAACGATTGCCAGCGGGTGCTTCACGGGACCCCTCTGGCTGGCACACTGATGCAGCACATCTTAAAGCAGCAACTGTGGAAGAGCAGTGTGGTAGTGAGGGGAAGTGCAGTGAGGGGAGGGCGTACCTCCTTGATCAGACCTCACGGTCCAGGCGAACTTGGGGCATTCCTTGGTGCAGAGTGATCAAGGGGCCTGTGGTTACAGGAGGGAAGAGAGAATGACTGACGTGGGTCAATGGCGGTGTAGTTTGGAAAAAGGTACACAAGTGCATGTTCGCAGAGTGCCCACCTTTGGATTACTGCCTCTTTATCAGTCCTGAAGCCATGTGCTGCCTACTTCTTTCATCCACTAAGGCTGTAAATAGCACCCCAAAATCTTAGATTTGAAACCCAGGTCTGCAACTTACACAGCTAAAGCCAAGCGTGAGGGTGGATCTAATTTTTAGGCTTAAATATCCTTAAAATGCAAGTAGACTCATGCCAGAAAGCTGAAAGAACCAAAGGAGAGTTTAAGGGTTTCTTTTAATAATGAACAATGCCAAACTACTGTGTCTCCCTACTGTCGAAAGATGTGGAGGTGTAATGGGAGATTGGCAGACAGCGAGAAGATGTCAGGAGATTTGCCTTGAGGAAGTGACAAGTTGGAGAGTTTGGGGAGTCAGGGCCAGATTATGGGGTCCTTATGCCTGATGACAATCCCAACGTGCTCAGCAGGATTCCATCAGGTCTTCCGTGCCAGAACAGGTTACTCGATGGGCTGAATGGCCTAATTCTGCTCCATGTGCAATGGTCACATGTGGATAATTCCCATGGGCTTGGCACCTCCCACAGCTCTTGGTCACCAGTGACTAGGAGCTCAATCCCAGAGAGGGAGGAACTTGGAATCCATGCCAGAGGCTGCTGCGGGCTGTTCCCTCCACCTGCTCTGAACTGGGCAGCAGGTGAAACTGGGAAAGCACCTCCACAATGCAAGAGGGTGAGCCTAGGCAGAACATGTGAAGAGAATGTGCAAGCCTGCAAGTTTATTCACTCATTTGACAATCTAAGGGGCTTCTCAGCCAATGGAGGAACACTGCTGCGACAAACACAGAACAGACTGAGCCCTGTTTCAGGGTTTCAACTGAAAACGTTGACTAATGCACAGTGGCGGTTATCCTATCTGGGTGCATACGGCCTGATATGGAAACACCAAAGCCCAGGTTCAGAAAAATCTACAGAGAGTGGTGGATACAGCCCAGTTCATCACAGGTAAAAGCCTCCCCACCACAGAGCAGGAGACTTAGGTCCCACACCAGGTTCAAGATCAGTCATTAACCTTCAGCCATCAGGCTGCTGAACCAACGTGGAGAACTTCACTCACTTCAAATCTGAACTGATTCCACAACCTACAGAGTCACTGTCAAGGCTCAACAACTCATGCTGTCAGCATTTATTTATTTATTTGCACAGTTTGTCATCTTTTGCACATTGGTTGTTTTCCAGGCTTTACCTATGTATAGTTTTTCAAAAATGCTGTTGTATTTCTTCATTCTTCTGCATATGGCTGCAGGAAAATGAATCTCAGGATGGTATATGGCAACCTATAGATACTTCGACAGTAAATTTGCTTTGATTTTGAATTCCTTTCGGCCCACCGATGCCAGCTGCTGTGTCTCTTAATGAAGGCTGCTGTTTGTTCAGCCACAACTGGGCCATGGTACCTCTATTTTCAATGGTCAAGGGTAGGCATTGACCTGGACATTCCAGACGATTTCACCTAGTTTCCTTCCAACAGTGGCAGGGGATCATTACTGTTTACACGAGAAGGCGGAGAGGACCTTGGCTTCAACTTCTCACCCAAGGAGCAGCAGGTAAGATGGTGCACGACCCCCTCTCTGCATTGCTTTAGCACTGGAAGCCTGGATTACCCAAGTCTCAGCAGTGGGGCATAAACCCACCATTTCCCAGCCCAGAGGCTGCAGGGTTCCTACTACACCCTGCCTGATAGAAAGCGGTAACATTATTTTTAATAACATCTAAAATTTAAGCCAGGACATTTGCGAGGCAGGTAGCTTTTCATTTGAAACAGCATTAACCATTCAGTTAGCATTTGTAATAGAACGAGGCTGATTAGAGAGGGTAATGTTTGAATTCTCATTGAAAAGAATCCATTCAGGCTGAACACCAGTACGTTAAGGAAATCCCTTTTGCCCTCCTGACAGACTCTGTCCTTGCACTGAAGCCACACTATATTACTGGGAAAGGAAGATTTATGACACTGTTCAAAAACAATTCAGAGCTACCGAATTCAAGAGAGGAAAGTTACTTTGGTCAGTTTCCATCATTGATGATGAGTGTATTTTTAAAGAGTATTGAAGTATTACAGTAGAAAACCATATAACCATATAACAATCACAGCACGGAAACAGGCCATCTCGGCCCTCCTAGTCTGTGCCGAACTCTTAATCTCACCTAGTCCCACCTACCCACACTCAGCCCATAACCCTCCACTCCTTTCCTGTCCATATACCTATCCAATTTTACCTTAAATGACACAACTGAACTGGCCTCTACTACTTCTACAGGAAGCTCATTCCACACAGCTATCACTCTCTGAGTAAAGAAATACCCCCTTGTGTTTCCCTTAAACTTCTGCCCCCTAACTCTCAAATCATGTCCTCTCGTTTGAATCTCCCCTACTCTCAAGGAAACAGCCTATTCACGTCAACTCTATCTATCCCTCTCAAAATTTTAAATACCTCGATCAAATCCCCCCTCAACCTTCTACTCTCCAATGAATAGAGACCTAACTTGTTCAACCTTTCTCTGTAACTTAAGTGCTGAAACCCAGGTAGCATCCTAGTAAATCGTCTCTGCACTCTCTCTAATTTATTGATATCTTTCCTATAATTCGGTGACCAGAACTGTACACAATATTCCAAATTTGGCCTTACCAATGCCTTGTACAATTTTAACATTACATCCCAACTTCTGTACTCAATGCTTTGATTTATAAAGGCCATCGTTCCAAAAGCCGTCTTCACCACCCTATCTACATGAGACTCCACCTTCAGGGAACTATGTACTGTTATTCCTAGATCTCTCTGTTCCACTACATTCCTCAATGCCCTACCATTTACCCTGTATGTTCTATTTGGATTATTCCTGCCAAAATGTAGAACCTCACACTTCTCAGCATTAAACTCCATCTGCCAACGTTCAGCCCATTCTTCTAACCGGCATAAATCTCCCTGCAAGCTTTGAAAACCCACCTCGTTATCCACAACACCTCCTACCTTAGTATCATCGGCATACTTACTAATCCAATTTACCACCCCATCATCCAGATCATTTATGTATATTACAAACAACATTGGGCCCAAAACAGATCCCTGAGGCACCCCGCTAGTCACTGGCCTCCATCCCGATAAACAATTATCCACCACTACTCTCTGGCATCTCCCATCTAGCCACTGTTGAATCCATTTTATTACTCCAGCATTAATACCTAACGACTGAACCTTCTTAACTAACCTTCCATGTGGAACTTTGTCAAAGGCTTTGCTGAAGTCCATATGGACTACATCCACTGCCTTACCCTCGTCAACATTCCTCGTAACGTCTTCAAAAAATTCAGTAAGTTCACAACCTATATCCACAAATCAGCCTCCTGATAAACTGATGGTTTGACCACATACTGTGTGAGAGAGTATCATTAACAGTGTTAAGTCCAAGCAGCACAGGAATCCTAAAATAAAACCTATAACTGAACGTTCAACAGCATCAATTGAGAGGAAAGTATTCATAATATTGTAGCAATAATCTTTAGTCTTAATTGATGAAAGGCAATCGACCTGAAATGCTAACTAACTCTTCACAGCTGCTCCCTCACCTGCTCTCTGTCTCCAGCATATTTTTCATCTAAATCCCAATCAGTGGGGAGGGGTTGAATCTAGGAATGAGAGCGGTATTTTAAATTATAATTATGTTCTTCTGGCTCAGCAGGTTAAGGGTTCAATTCCCACCCAGAGACAGTAACTATTACCCTCGAGAGATGTCGTCCCAGGGTTGTGACATCCATCACCTCTCTTCTCAATCGTGCTATCAGACAGGAGCCTGAAGGCACACACCTGAAGGTTTAGCAAAGCTTCTTCCCCACCGCCATCAGGTTCTTAAACCTCAATGCGACCTCAGACTATCCTTCACTCCTCTCTCTCTCAACATGTACCATGGTCATTGTGTTTATTTTGTCATGCAAGTTATCCATAATCTATGTCAATTTAAGGTTATGTTAACTTACAGTGTCATAGTCATAAAGCACTACACTGCAGAAAAAGGCTCCTTTTGCCCGTCGAGACCATGCCGAACTGTTATTGCCTAGTTGCAACAACCCACAACTGGACCATAGCCCTCCCATCCATGTGCTTGTCCAAACTTCTTAGATTTTGCAATCAGACCTGCATCCACACTCACATCACCCTCTAAGTGAAGAAGTTCTCCCTCAGGTTCCCCTTAATTACTTCACCTTTCACACTTAACTTATGACCTCTAATTTTACTCTTACCCAACCTCAATGAAGAAAAGCCTGTTTGAAATTATCCTATCTATACTCCTCATAATTTTGAATACCTCTATCAAATCTTCTCTCATTTTCCCATACTCCAAGGAATACAGTCTTTTAACCTTTCCCTATAACTCGGGTCCTCAAGTCCCAACAATAGACAATAGACAATAGGTGCAGAAGTAGACCATTCGGCCCTTCGAGCCTGCACCGCCATTTTGAGATCATGGCTGATCATCTACTATCAATACCCGGTTCCTGCCTTGTCCCCATATCCCTTGATTCCCCTATCCATAAGATACCTATCTAGCTCCTTCTTGAAAGCATCCAGAGAACTGGCCTCCACTGCCTTCCGAGGCAGTGCTTTCTAGACCCCCACAACTCTCTGGGAGAAGAAGTTTTTCCTTAACTCTGTCCTAAATGACCTACCCCTTATTCTCAAACCATGCCCTCTGGTACTGGACTTTCCCAGCATCTGGAACTTATTTCCTGCCTCTATCTTGTCCAATCCCTTAATAATCTTATATGTTGCAATCAGATCCCCTCTCAATCTCCTTAATTCCAGTATGTACAAGCCCAGTCTCTCTAACCTCTCTGCGTAAGACAGTCCGGACATCCCAGGAATTAACCTTGTGAATCTACGTTGCACTTCCTCTACAACCAGGATGTCCTTCCTTAACCCTGGAGACCAAAACTGTACACAATACTCCAGGTGTGGTCTCACCAGGGCCCTGTACAAATGCAAAAGGATTTCCTTGCTCTTGTACTCAATTCCCTTTGTAATAAAGGCCAACATTCCATTAGCCTTCTTCACAGCCTGCTGCACTTGCCCATTCACCTTCAGTGACTGATGAACAAGGACTCCTAGGTCTCTTTGTATTTCTCCCTTACCTAACTCTACACCGTTCAGATAATAATCTGTCTTCCTGTTCTTACTCCCAAAGTAGATAACCTCACACTTATACAATTTACAATATCCTTGTAAATTTTCTCTATCCTTTCAATCTTATTGACATCTTTCCTGTAGTAGGTGACCAAAAGCTGCTCACTGTACTCCAAAAGTTGGCCTCACCAACACCTTATACAACTTCAACGCAACATTCCAACTCCTGTACTCAGTACTTATGAAGGTCAATGAGCCAAAAGCTCTCTTTATGACCTGATCTACCTGTGACGCTACTTTCAAGGAATGATGGATGTGTATTCACCGATCTATTTGTTCCATCACACTTCCCAGTGTCCTACTCTGGTTTGTCCTCCCAAAGTGCAAAACTTTGGTCTGCATTAAAGACCAGGCACATAGACAGTAGCATAGTGGTTAGCATGATGATATTACAGCTCGAGGCGTCGGAGATCGGAGTTCATTCCCAACGTCCTCCATAAGGAGTCTCTGCAGCCCTCCCCGTGGAATGTGTGGCTTTTCTCTGAGTCCTCTGGTTTCCTCCCAAAGATGTACCAGGTAGGTTAATTTGTCACTGTAAATTGTCCCGTGATTAGTTTAGGGTTAAATCGGAGCTTTTAGGGGTTGCTGGACGACATGACTCGAAGGGTCTATCATCTCAATATAAAATCGAATACATAAACAAAGTAATTCCACCTGCCATTTTCAGCCCAACTCTCCAGCTGGTCCTGATCCCTCCACAAACTTTGACGGCTTTCTCCACTGTCCAGAACACCCCCAATCCTGCAGATCCACTTTACCACATCATCGTCCAAGTCATTCATACAGATGACAACAATAGACCCAGATCAGATTCTTGCGGCACTCCATCTAGTTAAAGACCCCAGGGCTGTTACACTTAAAGTTACCATGTTGCCTGAGACAATGTTTATTCCTCAATAGCATTACTAAAACACTCTCTCTAGCTGTGATTTCATGTTTGTGTAGTAAATAGTCTACTCCTTTATTCATTCTACCAAAGTGCATGAGCATACAATTCCCTACACTGTATTCCATCTGCTTTCTTTACTCATTCTTCTAATCTGTCCAAGCCCTTCACCGGACTCCCTGTTCATCCACCTATCTTTGTGTCATCTATAAACATGGATACCAAGCCACCAATTCTGTCATCCAAATCACTGACATTTAATATCAAAAGAAGCAGTTCTAATGCTGACCCCTACGCAACACCACTTGTCACCAGAAGCCAGAGAAGGTCCCCCTTTATTCCACTCTGTGCCTCCTGCCAGCCAATCTTCTGTCCATGCTAATATCTTACCATGGGTCCATCAGGCTCTCGTGTGGCACTTACTGAAAATCCAAGTAAACACCGTTCCCTGTCTCCTTGTCTATCCTGCCTGTTATTTCCTCAACAAATACAAACAAATTTCCCCTGAAGGAAACCAACATTTGTCCTGAATTTGCCTATTTCATCATGTGCCTTCTGAAACCTCTTGCTTAACAATGGACACCAACAGCTTCCCAACCACTGAAGTAGGGCTAACTGGCCTATGATTTCCTGTGTTTGCCTCCCTCTTAGAACGGAGTGACATTTGCAAATTTCCAGTCCTCTGAAACCATTCCAGAATCTAGTGATTCTCGACTAATGCCTCCCCAGTCTCTTCAGCTACTGAAACTCTTTCAGAACCCTGGGCTGTAGATCATCTGGTCTCAGTAACTTATTGACAGTCAGACCTTTCTGCTCTTTAAGCGCCGTCTCCTTCATAGCAACCACACTCACTTCTGCCCCCTGACTCTTGAACTTCAGGCATTCTGTTGGTGTCTTCCACAGTGAAGACTGATACATCGAGTTTGACCTTGCATGAAATGGCCTATTTGGATAGCAATCAAAAATGCTTTTCCTACTTATCTTGGAAAATGCAACATGAATAAACCAAATGCCATCTGGTCAAACCTTTCATCCCAGAAACTGGCTTAGTAAACCTCAGAATACTACCTGCACTGTAAGGGTATCGTTTTATAGTAGGGTACCGTGAACTCAGCAGAGAGGGATGGTGGAGTAAGCATGTAGTAGAGAGATAAAAGGAGTCCTTACAGAGTCGGAACCAAGCAGTGAAAGTCTGTAACAGGCTCGACTGGTTTGAGCCACAAACTGTAGGCCGAGGTGAATGGTAGCAAGTTCATAAAGCCTGGAAATGGCTTTATAAAACTCCAGGACAGAAACTTGCCGTTGTACATGCAAGGTAAAAATGGAACTGCACACAGCTCACACAGAACAGAGGTACTGAAGCTTGCATCGCAAAAGACTTACCTCACTGCACGTACATGTAACACACTGGTTAAGATTTTTACTGTTATGCTGTAGGTATTTCATCTTAGTGTCACAAAGTGGGCATTGATGGCAGACCCAAATGCACGACACAGACACTGGAGTACTAGGATCAGGACTCGGTGTGTCAGGAAAGCAAGGGAAGTGGGGAGGAAACAACGCTGGACAGGAGACAGGCCCTGGACGAGACTTGGACACAGGGCCTGGGCTAGGACTAGAATAGGAAAACGGGACCTGGACGAGGATCTAGGAACTTGGAACATGAACAAGGACTCCGAGCCAGAGACTGGACAGGGACTCGGAACCTGGGTCTTGACTCGGGCTCGGACACCGGATCGAGGCAAGGACAAGACACAGTGAGGCAACAGGACTGGATGTGGGGGCAGGATGCGGGACTACTGGGCTGGATGACGACATGAAGCTCAACCTTGGTCTCGGGAGACAGGAACGCGGAACACAGAGCCTTCGTCTCGGGAGACAGGAACGCGGAACACAGAGCCTCTGTCTCGGGAGACAGGAACGCGGAACACAGATATTTGGTCTGGGGAGACAGGAACGCGGAACACAGAACCTCGGTCTCGGGAGACAGGAACGCGGAACACAGAGCCTTCGTCTCGGGAGACAGGAACGCGGAACACAGATATTTGGTCTGGGGAGACAGGAACGCCGAACACGGAACCTCGGTCTTGGGAGACAGGAACGCGGAACACAGAGCCTTCGTCTCGGGAGACAGGAACACGGAACACAGATATTTGGTCTCGGGAGACAGGAACGCCGAACACGGAACCTCGGTCTTGGGAGACAGGAACGCGGAACACAGAGCCTCTGTCTCGGGAGACAGGAACGCGGAACACAGAGCCTCTGTCTCGGGAGACAGGAACGCGGAACACAGAGCCTTGGTCTCAGGAGACAGGAACGCGGAAAACAGAGCCTTGGTCTCGGGAGACAGGAACGCGGAACACAGAGCCTCTGCCTCGGGAGACAGGAACGCGGAACACAGAGCCTTGGTCTCGGGAGACAGGAACGCGGAACACAGAGCCTTGGTCTCGGGAGACAGGAACGCGGAACACAGAGCCTTGGTCTCAGGAGACAGGAACGCGGAACACAGAGCCTTGGTCTCGGGAGACAGGAACGCGGAGCACAGAGCCTTCGTCTCGGGAGACAGGAACGCGGAACACAGAGCCTTCGTCTCGGGAGACAGGAACGCGGAACACTGAGCCTCTGTCTTGGGAGACAGGAACACGGAACACAGATATTTGGTCTGGGGAGACAGGAACGCGGAACACAGAGCCTTGGTCTCAGGAGACAGGAACGCGGAACACAGAGCCTTGGTCTCGGGAGACAGGAACGCGGAACACAGAGCCTTCGTCTCGGGAGACAGGAACGTGGAACACAGAGCCTTCGTCTCGGGAGACAGGAACGCGGAACACAGATATTTGGTCTGGGGAGACAGGAACGCCGAACACGGAACCTCGGTCTTGGGAGACAGGAACGCGGAACACAGAGCCTTGGTCTCGGGAGACAGGAACGCGGAACACAGATATTTGGTCTGGGGAGACAGGAACGCCGAACACGGAACCTCGGTCTTGGGAGACAGGAACGCGGAACACAGAGCCTTGGTCTCGGGAGACAGGAACGCGGAACACTGAGTCTTGGTCTCGGGAGACAGGAACGCGGAACACTGAGTCTTGGTCTGGGGAGACAGGAACGCGGAACACAGAGCCTTGGTCTCGGGAGACAGGAACGCGGAACACAGATATTTGGTCTGGGGAGACAGGAACGCGGAACACTGAGTCTTGGTCTGGGGAGACAGGAACGCGGAACACAGAGCCTTGGTCTCGGGAGACAGGAACGCAGAACACAGATATTTGGTCTTGGGAGACAGGAACGCGGAACACAGAGCCTTGGTCTCGGGAGACAGGAACGCGGAACACAGAGCCTTGGTCTCGGGAGACAGGAACGCGGAACACAGATATTTGGTCTGGGGAGACAGGAACGCGGAACACAGAGCCTTCGTCTCGGGAGACAGGAACGCCGAACACGGAACCTCGGTCTTGGGAGACAGGAACGCGGAACACAGAGCCTTGGTCTCGGGAGACAGGAACGCGGAACACTGAGTCTTGGTCTCAGGAGACAGGAACGTGGAACACTGAGTCTTGGTCTCGGGAGACAGGAACGCGGAACACAGAGTCTTGGTCTCGGGAGACAGGAACACGGAACACTGAGTCTTGGTCTCGGGAGACAGGAACGTGGAACACAGAGCCTTGGTCTCGGGAGACAGGAACGCGGAACACAGAGCCTTCGTCTCGGGAGACAGGAACATGGAACACAGAGCCTTCGTCTCGGGAGACAGGAATGCGGAACACAGATATTTGGTCTGGGGAGACAGGAACGCCGAACACGGAACCTCGGTCTTGTGAGACAGGAACGCAGAACACAGAGCCTTGGTCTCAGGAGACAGGAACGCGGAACACTGAGTCTTGGTCTCGGGAGACAGGAACGCGGAACACAGAGCCTTGGTCTCGGGAGACAGGAACGCGGAACACTGAGTCTTGGTCTCGGGAGACAGGAACACGGAACACTGAGTCTTGGTCTCAGGAGACAGGAACGCGGAACACTGAGTCTTGGTCTCGGGAGACAGGAACGCGGAACACTGAGTCTTCGTCTCGGGAGACAGGAACGCGGAACACAGAGCCTTGGTCTCGGGAGACAGGAACGCGGAACACTGAGTCTTGGTCTTGGGAGACAGGAACGCGGAACACAGAGCCTTGGTCTTGGGAGACAGGAACGCGGAACACAGAGCCTTGGTCTCAGGAGACAGGAACGCGGAACACAGAGCCTTGGTCTCGGGAGACAGGAACGCGGAACACAGAGCCTTCGTCTCGGGAGACAGGAACACGGAACACAGAGCCTTGGTCTCGGGAGACAGGAATGCGGAACACAGAGCCTTGGTCTCGGGAGACAGGAACGCGGAACACAGATATTTGGTCTGGGGAGACAGGAACGCCGAACACGGAACCTCGGTCTTGGGAGACAGGAACACGGAACACAGAGCCTTGGTCTCAGGAGACAGGAACGCGGAACACAGAGCCTTGGTCTCGGGAGACAGGAACGCGGAACACAGAGCCTTCGTCTCGGGAGACAGGAACGTGGAACACAGAGCCTTCGTCTCGGGAGACAGGAACACGGAACACAGAGCCTCTGTCTTGGGAGACAGGAACGCGGAACACAGAGCCTTGGTCTCGGGAGACAGGAACGCGGAACACAGAGCCTTGGTCTCGGGAGACAGGAACGCGGAACACAGAGCCTTCGTCTCGGGAGACAGGAACGTGGAACACAGAGCCTTCGTCTCGGGAGACAGGAACGCGGAACACAGATATTTGGTCTGGGGAGACAGGAACGCCGAACACGGAACCTCGGTCTGGGGAGACAGGAACGCCGAACACGGAACCTCGGTCTCGGGAGACAGGAACGCGGAACACTGAGTCTTGGTCTCGGGAGACAGGAACGCGGAACACAGAGTCTTGGTCTCGGGAGACAGGAACGCGGAACACAGAGCCTTGGTCTCGGGAGACAGGAACACGGAACACAGAGCCTTGGTCTCGGGAGACAGGAACACGGAACACAGAGCCTTGGTCTCGGGAGACAGGAACGCGGAACACAGAGCCTTGGTCTCGGGAGACAGGAACACGGAACACAGAGCCTTGGTCTCGGGAGACAGGAACGCGGAACACAGAGCCTTGGTCTCGGGAGACAGGAACGCGGAACACAGAGCCTTGGTCTCGGGAGACAGGAACACGGAACACAGAGCCTTCGTCTCGGGAGACAGGAACGTGGAACACAGAGCCTTCGTCTCGGGAGACAGGAACACGGAACACAGATATTTGGTCTCGGGAGAAAGGAACGCGGAACACAGAGCCTCTGTCTTGGGAGGCAGGAACGCGGAACACAGATATTTGGTCTGGGGAGACAGGAACGCCGAACACGGAACCTCGGTCTTGGGAGACAGGAACGCGGAACACAGAGCCTTGGTCTCAGGAGACAGGAACGCGGAACACAGAGCCTTGGTCTCGGGAGACAGGAACGCGGAACACAGAGCCTTCGTCTCGGGAGACAGGAACGTGGAACACAGAGCCTTCGTCTCGGGAGACAGGAACACGGAACACAGATATTTGGTCTGGGGAGACAGGAACGCCGAACACGGAACCTCGGTCTTGGGAGACAGGAACGCGGAACACAGAGCCTTGGTCTCAGGAGACAGGAACGCGGAACACAGAGCCTCTGTCTCGGGAGACAGGAACGCGGAACACAGATATTTGGTCTGGGGAGACAGGAACGCGGAACACAGAACCTCGGTCTCGGGAGACAGGAACGCGGAACACAGAGCCTTCGTCTCGGGAGACAGGAACGCGGAACACAGATATTTGGTCTGGGGAGACAGGAACGCCGAACACGGAACCTCGGTCTTGGGAGACAGGAACGCGGAACACAGAGCCTTCGTCTCGGGAGACAGGAACACGGAACACAGATATTTGGTCTCGGGAGACAGGAACGCCGAACACGGAACCTCGGTCTTGGGAGACAGGAACGCGGAACACAGAGCCTCTGTCTCGGGAGACAGGAACGCGGAACACAGAGCCTCTGTCTCGGGAGACAGGAACGCGGAACACAGAGCCTTGGTCTCAGGAGACAGGAACGCGGAACACAGAGCCTTGGTCTCGGGAGACAGGAACGCGGAACACAGAGCCTCTGCCTCGGGAGACAGGAACGCGGAACACAGAGCCTTGGTCTCGGGAGACAGGAACGCGGAACACAGAGCCTTGGTCTCGGGAGACAGGAACGCGGAACACAGAGCCTTGGTCTCAGGAGACAGGAACGCGGAACACAGAGCCTTGGTCTCGGGAGACAGGAACGCGGAGCACAGAGCCTTCGTCTCGGGAGACAGGAACGCGGAACACAGAGCCTTCGTCTCGGGAGACAGGAACGCGGAACACTGAGCCTCTGTCTTGGGAGACAGGAACACGGAACACAGATATTTGGTCTGGGGAGACAGGAACGCGGAACACAGAGCCTTGGTCTCAGGAGACAGGAACGCGGAACACAGAGCCTTGGTCTCGGGAGACAGGAACGCGGAACACAGAGCCTTCGTCTCGGGAGACAGGAACGTGGAACACAGAGCCTTCGTCTCGGGAGACAGGAACGCGGAACACAGATATTTGGTCTGGGGAGACAGGAACGCCGAACACGGAACCTCGGTCTTGGGAGACAGGAACGCGGAACACAGAGCCTTGGTCTCGGGAGACAGGAACGCGGAACACAGATATTTGGTCTGGGGAGACAGGAACGCCGAACACGGAACCTCGGTCTTGGGAGACAGGAACGCGGAACACAGAGCCTTGGTCTCGGGAGACAGGAACGCGGAACACTGAGTCTTGGTCTCGGGAGACAGGAACGCGGAACACTGAGTCTTGGTCTGGGGAGACAGGAACGCGGAACACAGAGCCTTGGTCTCGGGAGACAGGAACGCGGAACACAGATATTTGGTCTGGGGAGACAGGAACGCGGAACACTGAGTCTTGGTCTGGGGAGACAGGAACGCGGAACACAGAGCCTTGGTCTCGGGAGACAGGAACGCAGAACACAGATATTTGGTCTTGGGAGACAGGAACGCGGAACACAGAGCCTTGGTCTCGGGAGACAGGAACGCGGAACACAGAGCCTTGGTCTCGGGAGACAGGAACGCGGAACACAGATATTTGGTCTGGGGAGACAGGAACGCGGAACACAGAGCCTTCGTCTCGGGAGACAGGAACGCCGAACACGGAACCTCGGTCTTGGGAGACAGGAACGCGGAACACAGAGCCTTGGTCTCGGGAGACAGGAACGCGGAACACTGAGTCTTGGTCTCAGGAGACAGGAACGTGGAACACTGAGTCTTGGTCTCGGGAGACAGGAACGCGGAACACAGAGTCTTGGTCTCGGGAGACAGGAACACGGAACACTGAGTCTTGGTCTCGGGAGACAGGAACGTGGAACACAGAGCCTTGGTCTCGGGAGACAGGAACGCGGAACACAGAGCCTTCGTCTCGGGAGACAGGAACGTGGAACACAGAGCCTTCGTCTCGGGAGACAGGAATGCGGAACACAGATATTTGGTCTGGGGAGACAGGAACGCCGAACACGGAACCTCGGTCTTGTGAGACAGGAACGCAGAACACAGAGCCTTGGTCTCAGGAGACAGGAACGCGGAACACTGAGTCTTGGTCTCGGGAGACAGGAACGCGGAACACAGAGCCTTGGTCTCGGGAGACAGGAACGCGGAACACTGAGTCTTGGTCTCGGGAGACAGGAACACGGAACACTGAGTCTTGGTCTCAGGAGACAGGAACGCGGAACACTGAGTCTTGGTCTCGGGAGACAGGAACGCGGAACACTGAGTCTTCGTCTCGGGAGACAGGAACGCGGAACACAGAGCCTTGGTCTCGGGAGACAGGAACGCGGAACACTGAGTCTTGGTCTTGGGAGACAGGAACGCGGAACACAGAGCCTTGGTCTTGGGAGACAGGAACGCGGAACACAGAGCCTTGGTCTCAGGAGACAGGAACGCGGAACACAGAGCCTTGGTCTCGGGAGACAGGAACGCGGAACACAGAGCCTTCGTCTCGGGAGACAGGAACACGGAACACAGAGCCTTGGTCTCGGGAGACAGGAATGCGGAACACAGAGCCTTGGTCTCGGGAGACAGGAACGCGGAACACAGATATTTGGTCTGGGGAGACAGGAACGCGGAACACTGAGTCTTGGTCTCGGGAGACAGGAACACGGAACACTGAGTCTTGGTCTCAGGAGACAGGAACGCGGAACACTGAGTCTTGGTCTCGGGAGACAGGAACGCGGAACACTGAGTCTTCGTCTCGGGAGACAGGAACGCGGAACACAGAGCCTTGGTCTCGGGAGACAGGAACGCGGAACACAGAGCCTTGGTCTCGGGAGACAGGAACGCGGAACACTGAGTCTTGGTCTCGGGAGACAGGAACACGGAACACTGAGTCTTGGTCTCAGGAGACAGGAACGCGGAACACTGAGTCTTGGTCTCGGGAGACAGGAACGCGGAACACTGAGTCTTCGTCTCGGGAGACAGGAACGCGGAACACAGAGCCTTGGTCTCGGGAGACAGGAACGCGGTACACTGAGTCTTGGTCTTGGGAGACAGGAACGCGGAACACAGAGCCTTGGTCTTGGGAGACAGGAACGCGGAACACAGAGCCTTGGTCTCAGGAGACAGGAACGCGGAACACAGAGCCTTGGTCTCGGGAGACAGGAACGCGGAACACAGAGCCTTCGTCTCGGGAGACAGGAACGCGGAACACAGAGCCTTGGTCTCGGGAGACAGGAATGCGGAACACAGAGCCTTGGTCTCGGGAGACAGGAACGCGGAACACAGATATTTGGTCTGGGGAGACAGGAACGCCGAACACGGAACCTCGGTCTTGGGAGACAGGAACACGGAACACAGAGCCTTGGTCTCAGGAGACAGGAACGCGGAACACAGAGCCTTGGTCTCGGGAGACAGGAACGCGGAACACAGAGCCTTCGTCTCGGGAGACAGGAACGTGGAACACAGAGCCTTCGTCTCGGGAGACAGGAACACGGAACACAGAGCCTCTGTCTTGGGAGACAGGAACGCGGAACACAGAGCCTTGGTCTCGGGAGACAGGAACGCGGAACACAGAGCCTTGGTCTCGGGAGACAGGAACGCGGAACACAGAGCCTTCGTCTCGGGAGACAGGAACGTGGAACACAGAGCCTTCGTCTCGGGAGACAGGAACGCGGAACACAGATATTTGGTCTGGGGAGACAGGAACGCCGAACACGGAACCTCGGTCTGGGGAGACAGGAACGCCGAACACGGAACCTCGGTCTCGGGAGACAGGAACGCGGAACACTGAGTCTTGGTCTCGGGAGACAGGAACGCGGAACACAGAGTCTTGGTCTCGGGAGACAGGAACGCTGAACACAGAGCCTTGGTCTCGGGAGACAGGAACACGGAACACAGAGCCTTGGTCTCGGGAGACAGGAACACGGAACACAGAGCCTTGGTCTCGGGAGACAGGAACGCGGAACACAGAGCCTTGGTCTCGGGAGACAGGAACACGGAACACAGAGCCTTGGTCTCGGGAGACAGGAACGCGGAACACAGAGCCTTGGTCTCGGGAGACAGGAACGCGGAACACAGAGCCTTGGTCTCGGGAGACAGGAACACGGAACACAGAGCCTTCGTCTCGGGAGACAGGAACGTGGAACACAGAGCCTTCGTCTCGGGAGACAGGAACACGGAACACAGATATTTGGTCTCGGGAGAAAGGAACGCGGAACACAGAGCCTCTGTCTTGGGAGACAGGAACGCGGAACACAGATATTTGGTCTGGGGAGACAGGAACGCCGAACACGGAACCTCGGTCTTGGGAGACAGGAACGCGGAACACAGAGCCTTGGTCTCAGGAGACAGGAACGCGGAACACAGAGCCTTGGTCTCGGGAGACAGGAACGCGGAACACAGAGCCTTCGTCTCGGGAGACAGGAACGTGGAACACAGAGCCTTCGTCTCGGGAGACAGGAACACGGAACACAGATATTTGGTCTGGGGAGACAGGAACGCCGAACACGGAACCTCGGTCTTGGGAGACAGGAACGCGGAACACAGAGCCTTGGTCTCAGGAGACAGGAACGCGGAACACAGAGCCTCTGTCTCGGGAGACAGGAACGCGGAACACAGATATTTGGTCTGGGGAGACAGGAACGCGGAACACAGAACCTCGGTCTCGGGAGACAGGAACGCGGAACACAGAGCCTTCGTCTCGGGAGACAGGAACGCGGAACACAGATATTTGGTCTGGGGAGACAGGAACGCCGAACACGGAACCTCGGTCTTGGGAGACAGGAACGCGGAACACAGAGCCTTCGTCTCGGGAGACAGGAACACGGAACACAGATATTTGGTCTCGGGAGACAGGAACGCCGAACACGGAACCTCGGTCTTGGGAGACAGGAACGCGGAACACAGAGCCTTGGTCTCGGGAGACAGGAACGCGGAACACAGAGCCTTGGTCTCGGGAGACAGGAACGCGGAACACAGAGTCTTGGTCTCGGGAGACAGGAACGCCGAACACGGAACCTCGGTCTTGGGAGACAGGAACGCGGAACACAGAGCCTCTGTCTCGGGAGACAGGAACGCGGAACACAGAGCCTCTGTCTCGGGAGACAGGAACGCGGAACACAGAGCCTTGGTCTCGGGAGACAGGAACGCGGAACACAGAGCCTTGGTCTCGGGAGACAGGAACGCGGAACACAGAGCCTCTGCCTCGGGAGACAGGAACGCGGAACACAGAGCCTTGGTCTCGGGAGACAGGAACGCGGAACACAGAGCCTTGGTCTCGGGAGACAGGAACGCGGAACACAGAGCCTTGGTCTCCGGAGACAGGAACGCGGAACACAGAGCCTTGGTCTCGGGAGACAGGAACGCGGAGCACAGAGCCTTCGTCTCGGGAGACAGGAACGCGGAACACAGAGCCTTCGTCTCGGGAGACAGGAACGCGGAACACTGAGCCTCTGTCTTGGGAGACAGGAACACGGAACACAGATATTTGGTCTGGGGAGACAGGAACGCGGAACACAGAGCCTTGGTCTCAGGAGACAGGAACGCGGAACACAGAGCCTTGGTCTCGGGAGACAGGAACGCGGAACACAGAGCCTTCGTCTCGGGAGACAGGAACGTGGAACACAGAGCCTTCGTCTCGGGAGACAGGAACGCGGAACACAGATATTTGGTCTGGGGAGACAGGAACGCCGAACACGGAACCTCGGTCTTGGGAGACAGGAACGCGGAACACAGAGCCTTGGTCTCGGGAGACAGGAACGCGGAACACAGATATTTGGTCTGGGGAGACAGGAACGCCGAACACGGAACCTCGGTCTTGGGAGACAGGAACGCGGAACACAGAGCCTTGGTCTCGGGAGACAGGAACGCGGAACACTGAGTCTTGGTCTCGGGAGACAGGAACGCGGAACACTGAGTCTTGGTCTGGGGAGACAGGAACGCGGAACACAGAGCCTTGGTCTCGGGAGACAGGAACGCGGAACACAGATATTTGGTCTGGGGAGACAGGAACGCGGAACACTGAGTCTTGGTCTGGGGAGACAGGAACGCGGAACACAGAGCCTTGGTCTCGGGAGACAGGAACGCAGAACACAGATATTTGGTCTTGGGAGACAGGAACGCGGAACACAGAGCCTTGGTCTCGGGAGACAGGAACGCGGAACACAGAGCCTTGGTCTCGGGAGACAGGAACGCGGAACACAGATATTTGGTCTGGGGAGACAGGAACGCGGAACACAGAGCCTTCGTCTCGGGAGACAGGAACGCCGAACACGGAACCTCGGTCTTGGGAGACAGGAACGCGGAACACAGAGCCTTGGTCTCGGGAGACAGGAACGCGGAACACTGAGTCTTGGTCTCAGGAGACAGGAACGTGGAACACTGAGTCTTGGTCTCGGGAGACAGGAACGCGGAACACAGAGTCTTGGTCTCGGGAGACAGGAACACGGAACACTGAGTCTTGGTCTCGGGAGACAGGAACGTGGAACACAGAGCCTTGGTCTCGGGAGACAGGAACGCGAAACACAGAGCCTTCGTCTCGGGAGACAGGAACGTGGAACACAGAGCCTTCGTCTCGGGAGACAGGAATGCGGAACACAGATATTTGGTCTGGGGAGACAGGAACGCCGAACACGGAACCTCGGTCTTGTGAGACAGGAACGCAGAACACAGAACCTTGGTCTCAGGAGACAGGAACGCGGAACACTGAGTCTTGGTCTCGGGAGACAGGAACGCGGAACACAGAGCCTTGGTCTCGGGAGACAGGAACGCGGAACACTGAGTCTTGGTCTCGGGAGACAGGAACACGGAACACTGAGTCTTGGTCTCAGGAGACAGGAACGCGGAACACTGAGTCTTGGTCTCGGGAGACAGGAACGCGGAACACTGAGTCTTCGTCTCGGGAGACAGGAACGCGGAACACAGAGCCTTGGTCTCGGGAGACAGGAACGCGGAACACTGAGTCTTGGTCTTGGGAGACAGGAACGCGGAACACAGAGCCTTGGTCTTGGGAGACAGGAACGCGGAACACAGAGCCTTGGTCTCAGGAGACAGGAACGCGGAACACAGAGCCTTGGTCTCGGGAGACAGGAACGCGGAACACAGAGCCTTCGTCTCGGGAGACAGGAACACGGAACACAGAGCCTTGGTCTCGGGAGACAGGAATGCGGAACACAGAGCCTTGGTCTCGGGAGACAGGAACGCGGAACACAGATATTTGGTCTGGGGAGACAGGAACGCCGAACACGGAACCTCGGTCTTGGGAGACAGGAACACGGAACACAGAGCCTTGGTCTCAGGAGACAGGAACGCGGAACACAGAGCCTTGGTCTCGGGAGACAGGAACGCGGAACACAGAGCCTTCGTCTCGGGAGACAGGAACGTGGAACACAGAGCCTTCGTCTCGGGAGACAGGAACACGGAACACAGAGCCTCTGTCTTGGGAGACAGGAACGCGGAACACAGAGCCTTGGTCTCGGGAGACAGGAACGCGGAACACAGAGCCTTGGTCTCGGGAGACAGGAACGCGGAACACAGAGCCTTCGTCTCGGAAGACAGGAACGTGGAACACAGAGCCTTCGTCTCGGGAGACAGGAACGCGGAACACAGATATTTGGTCTGGGGAGACAGGAACGCGGAACACAGAGCCTTCGTCTCGGGAGACAGGAACACGGAACACAGATATTTGGTCTGGGGAGACAGGAACGCCGAACACGGAACCTCGGTCTTGGGAGACAGGAACGCGGAACACAGAGCCTTGGTCTCAGGAGACAGGAACGCGGAACACAGAGCCTTGGTCTCGGGAGACAGGAACGCGGAACACGGAACCTCGGTCTGGGGAGACAGGAACGCCGAACACGGAACCTCGGTCTCGGGAGACAGGAACGCGGAACACTGAGTCTTGGTCTCGGGAGACAGGAACGCGGAACACAGAGTCTTGGTCTCGGGAGACAGGAACGCGGAACACAGAGCCTTGGTCTCGGGAGACAGGAACGCGGAACACAGAGCCTTGGTCTCGGGAGACAGGAACACGGAACACAGAGCCTTGGTCTCGGGAGACAGGAACGCGGAACACAGAGCCTTGGTCTCGGGAGACAGGAACACGGAACACAGAGCCTTGGTCTCGGGAGACAGGAACGCGGAACACAGAGCCTTGGTCTCGGGAGACAGGAACGCGGAACACAGAGCCTTGGTCTCGGGAGACAGGAACACGGAACACAGAGCCTTCGTCTCGGGAGACAGGAACGTGGAACACAGAGCCTTCGTCTCGGGAGACAGGAACACGGAACACAGATATTTGGTCTCGGGAGAAAGGAACGCGGAACACAGAGCCTCTGTCTTGGGAGACAGGAACGCGGAACACAGATATTTGGTCTGGGGAGACAGGAACGCCGAACACGGAACCTCGGTCTTGGGAGACAGGAACGCGGAACACAGAGCCTTGGTCTCAGGAGACAGGAACGCGGAACACAGAGCCTTGGTCTCGGGAGACAGGAACGCGGAACACAGAGCCTTCGTCTCGGGAGACAGGAACGTGGAACACAGAGCCTTCGTCTCGGGAGACAGGAACACGGAACACAGATATTTGGTCTGGGGAGACAGGAACGCCGAACACGGAACCTCGGTCTTGGGAGACAGGAACGCGGAACACAGAGCCTTGGTCTCAGGAGACAGGAACGCGGAACACAGAGCCTTGGTCTCGGGAGACAGGAACGCGGAACACAGAGCCTTGGTCTCGGGAGACAGGAACGCGGAACACAGTGTCTCGGGAGACAGGAACACGGAACACAGAGCCTCTGTCTCGGGAGACAGGAACATGGAACACAGATATTTGGTCTGGGGAGACAGGAACGCCGAACACTGAGTCTTGGTCTCGGGAGACAGGAACGCCGAACACGGAACCTCAGTCTTGGGAGACAGGAAAGCGGAACACTGAGTCTTGGTCTCGGGAGACAGGAACGCGGAACACAGAGCCTTGGTCTCGGGAGACAGGAACGCGGAACACTGAGTCTTGGTCTCGGGAGACAGGAACACGGAACACTGAGTCTTGGTCTCGGGAGACAGGAACGCGGAACACTGAGTCTTGGTCTCGGGAGACAGGAACGCGGAACACTGAGTCTTGGTCTCGGGAGACAGGAACGCGGAACACTGAGTCTTGGTCTCGGGAGACAGGAACGCGGAACACTGAGTCTTGGTCTCGGGAGACAGGAACGCGGAACACTGAGTCTTGGTCTCGGGAGACAGGAACGCGGAACACTGAGTCTTGGTCTCGGGAGACAGGAACGCGGAACACAGAGCCTTGGTCTCGGGAGACAGGAACGCGGAACACAGAGCCAGGACCACTCCTTGGGAACAGGACATAGGGCCAGGACTCATACAGTGAAAGCTGAACACGATCAGAACCAGAATCCTTTATTATCGCCAAGTATGAGGACACATACAGGGAATTTGATGCCGGTTCCCCTGAGCTCTCTGTGTACAGAATTAAAAACAAACAAAAACAACAGTGCAAATAATCATAAACTATGTACAATGAGGTCCACCGCACTGAATGTACAGGTGGACTTGATGTACAATAGACTAAAATTCAGGTGTTCATAAGACTGACGGCATACGGAAAGAAACTGTTCTTGTATCTATTTGTCCTGGCATACAGTGATCTAAATGTATAAAAAAGCTGGATGAACTCAGCAGTCGGGCAGCATCTGTTGACAGCAGCAGTCAACGTCTTGACCCGAAACGTTAACTGCTTCTTTCAACGGATGCTGCCGGACCTGCTGAGTTCATCCAGCTTTTTTGTACATCTTGATTTGACCACAGCATCTGCCGTGTACTTTGTGTATACAGTGATCCTTCCAGAAGGAAGGAGTTGGAACAGGTGATGTCCAGGGTGTGATGGGTCTACAATAATGCTGCTTGCTCGCTTCCTGACTCTAGATGCATATAAGTCCTGGATCGAGGGCAGCTTCACACCAGTAATCCTTTCCGCAGCCCTGACAGTTCTTTAGAGTCTATTCTTGTCTTGTTTGTTAGCTGATCCAAACCAGACAGTGATGGATGAACAGAGAACAGACTGGATTATTCCTGAATAGAATTGAATCAGCAGCTCCTGAGGCAGGTTGTACTTCCTGAGTTGACATAGGAAATAGAACCTCCGCTGAGCCTTTTTGATAAGAGCGTCCGCGCTGGGTGTCCACTTCAGGTCCTGGGAGATTGTGACACCCAGAAATCTGAAGGTCTCCACATCAGACACAATATTGTTGAGTATAGTGAGTGGGGGGAGTATTGGGGGCTCCTCCTGAAGTCTACTGTCATCTCCACAGTCTTGAGCATATTTGGCTCCAGACTGTTCTGACCACACCAGAGAGCCAGCCGTTCCACCTCCCGTCTGTATGCAGACTCATCACTGTCTCAGGTAAGGCCAATGACAGTTGTGTCGTCTGCAAACTTCAGGACTTTAACAGATGGATCCTGTGAGGTGCAGTCATTAGTGTAAAGGGAGAAGAGCAGTGGGGAGAGCACACATCCCTGGGGGGCACCGGTACTGATTGTCCGGGTGCTAGAGATGATGCTCCCCAGCCTCACTTGCTGCACCCTGTCAGTCAGGAAGCTTGTGATCCACTGACAGATGGCAGGGGAGACAGTAAGCTGGGTGAGTTTGGATGGAGGATTTCTGGGACGATGGTGTTAAACACCAACCACGATGAGACAGTTCTCAACACTAGGTAGCAGCAAACAGCCAGACTTATCCAGCAAAGGCAAGGGCACAAAGAGGCAATTCCAAACAATGAAAAACAGTTCGTTATCTGGACACAGCAAGGCTCCAGTCTTGCTCCAGCCATAGAACTTGACAGCAAGAATAGGCAAGAACACAGGCAAGGCTTCAGCCAAGGGCTACAGAAAAAAGGGGAAGGAAGGGGAACAGTCCAGCCTCAGGGTAACAGCAAAGACAGCCTGGCTTACCAAACAGAGGCAAGGACAGGATACTGACAAGACAAACCAGGACCTACACTTGAACCCAGGGCCACTTATATTCCCGGCCCCAAGACAAGCACCAGGTGCCTATGATTAAGCCCAAATGAAACAAGGGACAGCCAGAAGACCCGGAGTCCGGAGTCCACAGACTGGACGGTGAACTAGAACGGACCGGACCATGACATTTAGCAGTTCTGTAGGAGCATTCTGGTTTGCTTTCAGTCTGTTTGGGTTTGAGCTGAGATAAGGATTGGGAGAAGGTTCTAGAGAACGTTGGGTGGAGACATTTTTGTGAGGGACACTGGTGTGGGTCGAGGTCTTTTTTTGACGGGAGCTGGGAGAAGACAGGAGGGAAGGTGGCTCAGGGTGCCGTCCCTGGTGCACAAGGTGCTTTATGGAGATGAATGGCTTCAAGGAGGAAGGACCAATACTCCTGTGGGAGAGCCTGTTTGTTCGAGATGGATTTCAGACGACGTTTGGAAGGTGCTGCTTTCTTTACACGCAGACTGTGAATTACAGACAACTTCAAGCAGAGCTCCAACATATGTGCACATTGACTCTTTAATTATGGGAGTCTTTTTGTTTTTTTTTCTTTAATAATTCTTCAGTTAAGTTAGTGTTCACAAATAATAGTTCTGTTATAATTGAATGCAGTGTACAGTCTGTGATTTCATGCAAAGGCTGACTGCAGGGTGGGGGTGGGGGGCAGTAAATTACACAGCATTCACACAAGCCAGGGTTCGGGTGGGCGTGACAGCCCAACGTCATGGGTTTGGCAGGACCCAAGTCATACCCTAGATGTACGGAGCCGGAGAAAGGTGGTTTTCTCACCACTGAGTCTGGCGACTTTAGCAAAGGGCTAGCGAGCCGCATCTCTAGACATGCCCCCGTCAAAAGGAGTTTTATATATTGCATGCAGGATAGAGATATTGGAGGGGTGGGGCACAGAATTATATAAGAAATAATATAAGAATTATGAGAACTATGGATCGGAAAGAACAAGTGACTTCCCTGTTGATGTCAGCTTGCAGTAAAGAGAAAGTTTGTTCTGATGGTAACCCTCGGACTCTGTGTGAATTCTTTCCATCTACAAATCCTGAAAGAAGGAGCATTCCTCCAGCACTCTGAGCAGCCTCTTGTTCAGCTGCATGCTCACTTTCTTTGTTATATACTGCATATCCGTTACAGTAAAGGACAACATTGCTTTAGCCATTCTAATCCCTTGCTGTGCACATACTGCGTACTAACTTCTTGTATTTCATGTACCAACACCTTAGATCCTCTTGTATTGCAACTGTTTTTAGCCTCACTGTCGTCAATTAGTAGTGTGTATTATATATGTCAATCAAAGGTGGATAAATTGACAATTATCCACATTATATCCATCTGTTAACTACTTGCCCATTCACTTAGCCTACCTCTATCCCTTTACATGCTCCTTGCATCCTGCTCTCTACTTGCAAACCCTGTGGCTACAGTACACTTGTTGCCTTTTCCCGTCTCACCAATGTAGATGCAAAATAACTGATATCCCAACATGCATCGGTCTGGCACCTAACTATGACTGACTTCCGATCCAAACACAACTCTTTTCTCCCACCTCTGGCTGACTACAGTGAACACTTCCTTACCATTCCAGACCTTTATGTCTTCCTGTCTTATGTAGCAAGATTTAATGAAGCATGTTATTGAGAGCCTTCTGCAATTTCAGAAACACTACATCTCTTGGCTCACTTTAACCCACCCTGTTTGTTCCACCCTCAAGGAACTGGAGCATTGGAGGCTGCGGGGAGATCTGATAGAAGTTCATGAAATTTAGAGCGACATATTTTACGTAAGCAGCTGGCATCTTTATCCCAGCTTTGGAAACTTGCTCTGGAAGACTACCAAAGTGCACCTTTATGTAACTTATCCCCTCTCTTAATACCCTGCACAGAATTAGAATCCCTAAGAGCAATAGCAAGTGGTTCTAAAGCCAAATTAAATAATAAAGGACTAAGGGGACAACCCTGACGGGTACCTCTATGTAATCTAAAGTAAGGAGACTTTTGATTATTAGTTAAAACCGCAGCAACCGGGGCATGGTAAATCAATTTAATCCAGGAAATAAATCCTGGACCAAAATTGAACCTCTTCAAAACCTGAAATAGATAAGGCCACTCCACCCTATCAAAGGCTTTCTCTGCATCCAAAGATACAATACATTCAGATTCTTTGGCTGAGGGGGAATAAATGATATTTAACAATCTTCGAATAGTAAAATGTGAGTACCTATTTTTGATAAATCCTGTTTGATCATTTGAAATAACATTAGGCAAGATATTCTCAAGCCTATTTGCTAGAATCTGAGAGAGGATTTTAAAATCTACATTCAATAAAGAAATAGGTCTATAGGATACACATTCCAGTGGGTCTTTTCCTTTTTTTGGAATCAATGAAATTAGTGCCTCATAAAAAGTTTTAGGAAAGTTCCCAGAGGAAGTAGAATCGGTAAATATTTGATAAAGACATGGTATAAGCATTTCATGAAAAGTCTTGTAAAATTCTACCGTATAACCATCAGGTCCCGGAGCTTTTCCTAATTGCATAGAGGATATAGTCTTGCTATCTCCTCTTATTTAATAGGTGCATCTAACATATCAACATCTTGAATCAAAATTTGAGGTATGTTTAATCTTTGCAAAAACCTATTCATAATAACAGTGCTAACAGAGAATTCAGATTTATAAAGATTAGAATAGAAGTCCATAAGTATCTTATTAATTTCATAAGGATCTAAAGATTCTGTTCTATCTGGTCAACAAATTTTTAAAATCTGTCTTCTGACCATCCCAGCCTTTAACTGACCCACCAAAAGCTTTGCAGATTTTTCCCTATGTATATAAAATAAACTTTAGATTTAAAAATTTGCTGTTCAATGGGAAAGGTCAGAAGCAAATCATACTGTCATTGATGTTCAACCCTTTCTTTATATAGGTCTTCAGTAGGTATAACTGAATACACTTTATCTATCTGTTTAATTTTATTAATAAGCTCTGACAGTTCCACTTTAGTTTTCTTTCTCAAAGCTGCTGAATATGAGAATATCTGTCCCCTAAGAAAAGATTTCAACATGTCCCATATAACCAGATTTGACATTTCTTCAGTTGTATTAAATTCAAAAAATATAGAAATTTGCTCCTTAATAAAATTAACAAAAGCTGGACCCTGTAGCAATATGGGATTCAGTCTCCACTGTGACATTTTCAAAAATCTATCTGAAAGCTTAAGGGTTAACTTTAAAGGCGCATGATCTGAAAGCGCAATGATGTCATACGCACATTCAACAACGGAGTTTAACAGATGTGTATCTAAAAATTACATAAGGTTTCATGATTTATTAGTTTACATTTCAATCCTAGGAAATCTATTCCTTATATGTTATCTATATTTACGGAATTTGGTATATTTTCTGGATATAAACTTAATTTACATAAAAGTGAATTACTTCCTATTAATAATTATTCTGATTATTATGATCAAATACCTTTTAATATTGCCAAAAACCACTTCACTTACCTTGGTATCAAAATTACTAAAAATTTTAAAGACCTATATAGGTATAATTTCTCCCCTTTAGTTGAATATATGCAACAGGAGCTTTCTAAATGGTCACCTATGTCGATGTGATTGATAGCTCGAATAAATGCTATAAAAATGGTTATTCTACTGAAATTTTTATATATATTTCAAGCAGTTCCCTCGTTTGTTCCAAAAACATTTTTTGATAAAATAGTTTCTCTGATTTTGTCATGTTTGGAATAATAAAAGCTCTAGAGTGGATAAACTTTTATTGCAAAAGCCAAAAAAAGATGGAGGACTGGTCTTACCAAACTTTAGATTTTATTATTGGGCAATCAATATTCATTATATTACTTCATGGATTTATGATATGGATGACCAAGATCGCCCTTCATGGTTACAGTTGGAGGAAAATTCAGTAACGGGGTTTTCTTTAGCTTCTTTATTAAGAGCTCCCCTTCCCTTTTTGCTCTCCAGAATAGGTAGACAAGCTCTCAACCCTATTGTTAAACATACTTTAAAAATTTGGTTTCAGTTTCGTAGATATTTTGAATTAAATGATTTTCTACTTTCTAGTAATATTTATTCTAATTTCTTTTTTAAACCATCAACTTTGGATAACACTTTTTTAACATGGAAAATTAAGGGAATAAAATCTTTTTTAGATTTGTTTTTACAGGACTGTTTAATATCTTTTTCACAGTTAATGGATAAATATGACATCCCTAATACACATTTTTTTCAGATGCTTACAGGTTAGGAATTTTTTACGTGATTTTTTACGTGATTTTTTACCGAATTATCCCTTGGCCTGCTCTTTAAGTTTGGCCTATGCTATTTTTCAGCTTGAACCTTTTCAAAAACAATTAATAGCTATCATTTATAAACAGTTAATGAATGCTTGCATGTCGCCTAATGATAGGGTTCAACGCTTCTGGGAAATAGAACTTCAACATTCACTTTCAGATAATCAGCGGATTAAAATTTATTATCTAGTCACTAATTCATCTATCTGTGCACGCCATATCTTAATTCAGTTTAAGGTAGTATACAGGGCCTATATGTCCAAAGATAAATTGGTGCATATTTTTCCTAATATAAGCCCTATTTGTGACAGATGTAACGCAGAAGTGGTTACTCTAACTCAAATGTTTTGGTCATGTGTAAGCTTAAATAATTTTTGGAGGGATGTGTTTGTTATCTAAAGTTTTATCTAAATATCTATATATTATCTAAAGTTTTATCTAAATATTATCTAAAGTTTTATCTAAATATCTAAAATTATCTAAAGTTTTATCTAAATATCTAAAATTATCTAAAGTTTTAGATGTGGATGTTCAACCTAATCCACTTAGAACAATTTTTGGGATTATTCCAGAGGAAGCAAGCAAAGTGTCTGCTTCCGCCCAACATGTAATCGCTTTTTCAACTTTACTGGCTCGGAGAGCTATCTTGCTACACTGGAAAGACTCTAATCCACCTACTGTTTTCTATTGGCTCTCATGTCCTGTCTAAGCTTGGAGAAAATTAGAAGCCGGACATTTGATACATCCTTTAATTTTGAACAAGTCTGGCAACCGTTTATTCAATATTTTCACATGATTTAATTCTATTTATTTATTTTTCTTTATTCTCTTTGGGGAAAATCCTTCTCCGTGAAGGTTCGGAGATGACTGGAAGGATGTGTTTTTCTCTTTCTCTTTTTTTCTAATTTTATCCTCAAATGGACTGCCCAATCTTTCTTTTCCTTTCCTTTTTTTGTTTTAGTTTAGTTCGTGGGGTATTTTTTTCCTTTTATCAAATAAAATTACCAATCCTTCTTTTTTTAAGATTGTTGTGAGGAGTTGTAGTTTTTTTGATTATATTGTATATATAACAGTGTAATATTTTACCTATCTGATTTTGACAATATATACTTTCTGGTTTTTTTTTGTTGCTGTTTATTTGTCTTTTGTATTATTTGTTTGCTAAACTTCTCCTCTGATTTGTATATTCTTTATTGGAAAATCAATAAAAAAATTGAAAAATGAAATCAAAGTGCACCTTTTACCAAACTAATGATTTTCCAGTAGCACTTGACATCTGCCTCAGTGTCCCTGGGAAGAGTCTGTAATCCAGAGAGTCCTCTGTTCTGCTGCTGCTCAGGATGAACATGACAAGGACCCTTCTGTGCCTTTTTAAACCTTCTTCCCAAAAGAAGCTGTTGAATATGGTTTGATCGAGGACACTGCCTCTCCAACTGGGCACATCCCAACCTTCCTTCTTGATGCAAGGTGTGATTCCAACACTAGAGCATTTCCCCTTGGTGCTCATTGACTTCTGTTTCTACCAGATACCCTGATGCCCCACTCAGTCAAGTTCAGCCTGACACCATAGGCACTCATTCTCTTCTCATCCCTCTGATGCATCACTTTGGTCCACGTTGGGATCAAGACCAGGATGATGACTGAAGCCGAGTGGTTCTGGCAAAGCTAGACAGTGTCGGTGAGAAGGGCGTTGGTAAGTGGTGTTTGGAGTGTGGACAGATGGAGGGTGTTGGGTGGGAGGCCCCAGATTTACTGATAAAGGAATGGGGATATATTTCTGGATCAGGGTAGTGTCGAATTGGAAGTGTTGGTGTTTCTCCATGCACCTCCTGCCCTTATCTGGGTGGTAAATGTTGTGTGTTTGGGACAGTTGGGCAGCCCAGACAGGTAACTGCACACAAGGGTCCTGGTGGAACTCAGTGGGCCAGAGGGCACCTATGGAGGAAAGTGAATGTTGCTGTTTCAGGCTGAAAACTATTACCAGGACCAGAAAGAATGATTGCAGATGTTCAGTATGAAAAGTTAGCGGGTGTTGGGGAAGAGCTGGCAGGTGAGAGGGCTGATAGGTAGATGAGAGAGGGGGAGAATCAGAATGATGTCAAGGTTGAAAGGTGAAGGTGAAAAAGTTGTAAATAAATATACAATTTTAGTGACTATTATTAAAAAATATTGCTTCAGTTTTAAAAGAAGCAGAATCTGGTGAATAAATAGATGAACACAGTCTAGTGATGAGTGGATGGAATGAGAAGGAAATGGATTTGTCAGCGGTGATTGAGGTGAATACAAAGTGAAATGGAAGAGATTTAATGGAGGATGGTGACACTGAGAAATGTCATCTTGGTGTGAATCACTGAGATGAGGAACGTGTTTTACACTGTCATACAAAGCTAAGAATGAACTGTTCACTCCTCCTTGAACTAGTTTCTACCACCACTTCCTTCAAACCCACTCATTTCATTGTGTGGAATTGGTGGAAAATCAAACTCATGCTATTTGAACCTTATAGATTGGCTACATTCATAGGGGTTAAAGTGAATAGAGAGAAGTAGAAGTCTTGATAATGGAGCAAACACACATTGTAAAGAGGGACTAGTGTATGAGGGAAACATTCAGACAGAGACAACATCTTGAAAGGATGACAAAATACAGGCATAGATACTCTCGTCCCTCTTGTTCGACCTCCACAACTTTTACCATCTCCAAAGGAACCCTACCACTAAACATATCTTTACCTCCCCCTCAGCTCTGCTTTCCACAGGGATTGCTCCCTCTGTGATTCCTTTTCCTTTTTTTTTGGTAATTTATTTTTTTTATTGAAATTCATCATCAAGCAAACAGTTCCATAAGGTGTATTTCAGACATTGTGCATAGATACCATATAATCATATATGTCACAAATCTCCACATAGCATTTATCTGAGGTATACATTTGTAGAAAAGAATGGAAAAAAAATGAGCAAAAGGAAAAAAGTAGAGAGTGATCTTTTTTTTACACCATATTAATTGATTTGTGAGGATAAAATCAGCCCTATGAGGCATTATGTAGTTAAACCATTTTTCCCAGTATGAATCAAATTGTTCCAGCTTATGATTAACAGATGCTGTTATCTTCTCCATTTTGTAAACGTCCATTGTAATTTCCATCCATGCATTTAAAGTTGGGCTCTCCTGTGATAACCATTTACCAGCCACCAACAGTATATTCATTAAATATTTATCTCTTTCAACCATTCTTGAGGTATATATCCAAAATATATGGTCTTACTCTCTAAGGGTATTTCACATTTAAAGATGTCTTGTAGGGCATTGTGTATCCCCCTCCAATAGTCTTTGATAACAGGGCAGTCCCAAAAAATATGATAATGACTTGCATTTTGATTTCCACAATTTCTCCAGCAACAGGGAGGTTACTATCATAATGGGATTTCTGAGAGGGTGTAATAAAATATCTTATCAGGTTTTTCCATCCAAACTCCCTCCATTTCTGTGAACTTGTACACTTCCATTGATACCTCCATATTGTCCATTCTTCCTCAGATGTAATTATCCCTCCTTCCTTCTCCCATTTTGTTTTAATGTATGAAGTCGAATGTGTTTTAAGATTTGACAATCCCTTATACATGCTTGAAATGATTCTACTATCTGAAATATATGCTTTTCTAAATAGCTCTATTAAGCATGTACTTGCCTTGGTTACATTTTTAAGCGTCATATTAACATACCATCACATCTGTAAATACCGATAATAATCTTGTTTTTCTGATAAGTGTTTCTCTTTAAGCATTTCAAAACTGAACAGTGTTCCTTCTTTCATTATGTTGCAAAGAACTGTTATTCCTTTAGCTGTCCAGTCCTTAAATCTAGCATCCAGTTAATTCGGCGTAAAATCCGAGTCATATGCACACCATTTAAGAATTGCAATATCTCCCTCTAGATTATATTCTTTTATAGTAGTTTTCCATATTTTAAGAGTCAATTTCACCCGTGGGTTATCAATAGTATTTATGCACCTTTGCAGGTTGTTATCAGCTAAAATTGCTTGTATGGGGATGGGAAGTACCCACTCCTCAAAGTTTTTCCATTGAGCGTCATATGATGGGTTGCACCAACATATCATTCGTCCCTCCACACTAATCTCCCTCCAGGTACCGAGTGCTACACCTGCCCATACATCTCCAATTTCACCTTCATTCAGAGCCCCAAACTGCCCTTCCAGGGAAGGCAACCTTTCACCTGCAAACCTGTTGGGGCTGATGGCCCCTTATACACTGCTAAGACCCGTTGTAAATTGAGAGATGGCTTCGTCGAGCACCTCCGCATCCGCCACAAGCGGGACTTTCTGGTGACCAAGTATTTTAATTCCGATTCCCATTCCCTTTCTGACATGTCAGTCCATGACCTCCTCTTGTGCCACAATGAGGCCTCTCTCAGGGTGGAGGACCAACTCCTTATATTCTGTCTGGGTAGCCTCCAACCTGATGGCGTGAATATCAATTCCTCCTTCCAGTGAACAAAATGCCCCCCTTCCCTATTCTCTTTTCCCCACTCTGATCTTTTACTTCTTTTTACCTGCCTATTACTTTCCTCTGGGCCCCTCCAATCTATTCTCTAGCCTCTTGGCATCGCATGTCACCTTCCAGCTCTCCTCTTTCCTCTCCCCTCACCTTTTAATTCAAGCATCTCACCCCTTCCCTCTCAGTCATGACGAAGGGTCTCGGGCCGAAACGTCGACTGTTCACTCTTCCATCAATGCTGCCTGGCCTGCTGAGTTCATCCAGCACTTGGCGTCTGTTGCTTTGGATTTCCATCTGCAGGTTTCTCTTGCTTGTGATAGATAGTCTGTAATGGCCACATCAGACCGGCCTAAATAGTATGGGGGACTTGAAGTATGCAAGCATGGACTGCTTCATTATCAAAGGAATTGTCAATGGAATTGAATGTTGTGGAACATGAGAGAACATCCCAAATTCTTACATCACCATGGAGACAAGGTCATTGAAGAAGCAATAGAAGATGTTTGTGGTTAGGACATTGTCTAGTGACATCCAGAGTCAGAGAGAATTGATCTGTAATAACTGCACTTTCCCTAATGCAAAAAGGGTGCTAAACTCCTGGTGAGAAATTGGAAATGACGAGATTATCAAGTTACTGTTCCAAGAGCTTTTACTGACCCACTGAATAATTGGGATGGAATGGAATGACTGTAGAGAGAAGACCTCGATTGCATGTGCACAGGTTTCCTTCTTTACCAGCTGTCTGTTAGTCTGTAAAGAAAGGGCACACTGAAACTGGGGTGTAGATCCAGTGGTTGTCTTCCTTTGAGGCACTCCACAGAGGGAGGGACTACAATATATGCATTAAGAGGCAGCTATATAAATGCATGAAGGAAGCTTGGAAGAAGTTTTTATGGAGGATTAGTGTTGGCAAAGACCTATGGGGTCCAATGACATGTTTCTATGATGTGACTGAAATCAGTAATGAGTAAAAGTTCATGGTTCAAGGTGCAGAGTGGAAGGAATAATGTTTGTCTGAAATACAAGGACACCTGACTGGAATTGGGAGTGTTTTAGGAAGATTTATAATTAATTTGCTTAGAGAGATGGAAAGAGAGCTCTCACAGTGCAATAGATCAATAATATCTTTATTTCATAAAGCACATTGTGTACATCATGTTCATTTCATACAGAATGGAGAGAAGAAAATTAAGTAAATAGTGATAAATAGCAGTATTTGGTCAATGAGAAGGCAGGAACCCTGACAGAGCAGCACACCCACACTGCATTGGATAATCTCCTCAAACTTTAAGAGTGGGATTTGAAGGTACAACTTCCCACCTCAATGGTGAACTTCCATCCAGTTGGCAGATGGCTACTACCAACACATCTGAATGGTATCAGTGGAATGGACAAGAACTAGTTCATCAGGAGGAAACCACAGGAGTTGAGGCTCCATTCTTGTGGGATTGTCTGACCTGGTTGATTGAATATGCTCCATTGGTGCTGCAGTTTCTCTGCTTTTCTGTTGCCCGCAGGTAAAAGACCAGCTAACCATCAGACTGCCGGGAGAGCACTGTAGACCCACCAGAGTTCCAGGAAATGTGTGCAACCTGCCATCCAGAAGCGTAGAGGCACCAGAACAGTAATAGCTCAAAATTTCAAAGACACTCGAATGAACTGGAAAATAGTCTGTATTATATGAACAGGGGCACAAAATTCAACAATTTCATTCCAAACCTGTTTCAGCTTACAAGATGGGATTGGGTCCAATTCTGTATCTTCTGATAGAGAATGAAGCTAGGCAGGTGGATGGAGTATCAAGGAGAGAGCATCTTTGTAGTAGTGATCTTACTTCAGTCCAGATATGTCATTAATCATAGCATGGGATAAAGATAAAAGACTAATTCTTCATTGTTGGGGTAACACTAATTCCACTTGTCAGAGAAGTAGTTTTGTAAAACTGGTCTGGAAACAACTAGTTGGAGATTTTTCCGTCTCACAACAATGGGAGGGTCTTGAGAAGGAAAGGGTGGGACAGTTAAATTGAGAGATCCCGGCTGCAGGGGGGTCATGCCAGGCAGTGATAGCTTTATGCAGCAGAATGTTTGGAAGAATAAAAGATGCAGGAATGAAATGCAACTGTAAACTTTGGTTATGACATACACGTTTGTACAAAGTTAAATTTCTGATGAATGTTGTTGATACCAGAAATATTTGATGTGCCTGCAAGGATTTTGATAAATCTTTTGGATAATGCTCCACAAAGCAGGATGGTCAAACCAGGAGATTCAGAAGAGTGTGGGAGAGTGAGTCCAAAATTGGATTAGTGTCAGGAAACTAAGGGCAGGGGTTGTTGAGGATTTCTGTGACTTGGAGAAGTTCCCAATGAGATTAAATAGGACTCAGTACCCCACCTCTTGCCTTTGGTAATGTGGGCATAATGTTGAAGTGCAACCTTGAAATTTAAGTATAACACTCTCCGTGTGGCTGATATTGTGAAGGAAAACTTTAGATTCTTTTCCAAGTACGTTTGCAGATGGTCTGGCAAAGGACAAATGGAAGTAATGTCACTGTCAAGACATGGCATCAATTTAAGGTTACGGTTTGAAGTGAGTGGGAGTTCCACTAGAACTGTATACATCCCTGGTTAGGCCAGAACGTGAGTAGAGTATACACTTCTAAAAGGACAAATAAAACAAATACTACTGTGAGCATATTGTAGATCACCACAGGGTCCAAGGGAGGTAGAGGTAGAAATTTTCAACTAGTATCTGAAAAGTGCAAAAGCACAATTGCCAAACTGATGAAGGACAATGAAGACAAGTAGTTTTGTAAAACTGGTCTGAAAACAACTACTTGGAGATGATTTGGTCTTACAACAATGGGAGGCTCGTGAGAAGGAAATTAAAAGTGTTCAGAGTGAACAAGGTCCCACTGAGATAAAGGGTGAGACAGTTAAATCGAGAGATCCAGGCTGCAGAGGGGTCATGCCAGACAGTGATAGCTTTATGCAGCAGAATGTCTGGAAGAATAAAAGATGCAGGAATGAAATGAAAGGGGAAGTTAGCAAAGCAAAGGAAAATGTGGAAAAGTTTGGCAAGTGGAATCAAATAAAATATATTTTAAGTATATAAAAGTATGTGCACTATTGATGACTATAAAGACAACTTGTTTGAGGGTCAGAGAATGTAAGTAAGATTCCTAACATACTTCTTGTGTTTCTGTTCAGATGAATGAATGTGATATCAGGTGGGATAAGCTGACAGAGGAAATATTAAAGACCAGAAAGTCAACAAATCTTCATGCCCAGGAGTGGTGTCAGAGGACTGGAGGACTGCTGATGTTATGATGTTGTCTAAAAATGGAAGAATAGAGAAACCAAATAATTATAGGCCAGTATATCAACTCTTTTGTTGGGCACATCCTTGAAATCTCTCAGGTTCAGCCTGAAGTTTCAGTAAGAAAGTCAGAGATTAATCCGAGTGTTGTTGACATGGGTTTATTCTGTGAACTTTGGCTGTGACATTCAAAGTTGAATTTCTGATAAAGTAACAAGAAGGTTGATGATACCAAAATTGTTTGATGTGCCTGCATAGATTTATCTTTTGGATAATGCTCCACAAAGCAGGATGGTCAAACCAGGAAATTCAGAAGAGTGTGGGAGATTGAGTCCAAAATTGGATAAGTGTCAGGAAACTATTGGCAGGGGTTGTTGAGGGTTTCTGTGACTTGAAGAAGTTCCCAATGAGATCACATAGGACTCAGTACTCCACCACTTGTCTTTGGTGATTTGGGCATAATGTTGAAGTGCAACCTTGAATTTTAAGTATAACACTCTCAATGTGGCTGATATTGAGAAGGAAAACTTTAGACTCTTTTCTAAGTAGATGGTCTGGTAAAGGACAAATGGAAATGATGTCATTGTCAAGACATGGCATCAATTTAAGGTTACGGTTTGAAGTGAGTGGGAGTTCCACTAGAACTGTATACAACCCTGGTTAGGCCAGAACGTGAGTAGAGTAAAGGACAAATATAACAAATACTACTGAGAGCATATTGTAGATCACCACGGAGTCCAAGGGAGATAGAGGTAGAAATTTTCAACTAGTATCTGAGAAGTGCAAAAGCACAATTGCCAAAATGATGAAGGACAATGACACAGCTTGAACTGGGAAATAGTCAGTGAGGTATGAAAGTAGGTAGAGCATTCATAAATGTCATCCAGAACATTTCAGCCCAACAAGATGTGGTTGGGTACATTGTGTTTTTCAGATTTACTCGGTCAGATGGAGAGCATCTGTGTAATAGTGATCTTAATGCAGGTTACATAGATTTTGCATTTAGAGTGGATTGGGATAATGATAAAATAGGAGTCAAGGTTCTAAACTGTGAAAATACCAACTGTGCAGTGATTTATTCAAACCAGAGTAGAAGCAGCTACTTGGAGAGAAGGAAATAAGAAAGGTTGAGGATGAGGATGAGTGATCCCCATGTGTTTAATGGAGACTGTTTCCTTACTAGACAAACCAGATATCAGGAGGCATCAGATGAATTAATTAGTAGGATTAAAGGGGAAGAACAGAAATCTTTTCACCCAAGAGTCACTGCATGAACGTGTGGAAGAACCAGAAACCGGTCTCACATTGAAAAGTCTTTGAATGTGCACTGAAGAGCGGTAACCGTCAGGGAAATGGGGCAACTATATGAAGGTAGGGAATGGCTGGAGAGTTCTCTCTGCATGAAAATAGAAATGAACAGCCTCTTTGGAGTTGCAACTATGATCTTATAATTCTTTTCAAAATCCATACATCTGCTGTGACCCAGAGTATCTTTGGTAGATGCTGTGCACTGCTCCTGTGTTGTCCTCAGGATGATCAATTCCAGAAATTGTCTCTGGTTCCTCATCTCCTCCTATCCTCAGTTTGTTCAACTTCTGTCCATTCAGAGTCTCAATGACCCTGGAAGGGATGTTTCAAAACAATACTCACTGATGGCTTCTAATAACATCAGTCATCACACCACATAATAAACTGGGTTTGCACAGAGTTTTTCAAAACCTGTTTATTTATTATCCACCCATTTCACAGTGCCATGGAACACATTTTCAGCTTAAAGCACAGTGTAACTGCTTGTACTTCAATGTTCTGAAGAACACAAAGTATTGGGCAGACCTTGCCTTTGTGGGCTTGTGTAAATTCAGTGGCGGGGGGTTGGAGTCAGCCTTCCCTTCAGTGCAGATAACAGGCAGAAGATGGTGACTCTCCACCAGCCATTTCAGACTGGCACACAAGGCCAAGGTCAACCTATCAATGACCGTCCCCAAACAATTTCTTACATTCCCTGCAAACCCACTCCTTTCAGTCCGTGGAATTCACTTCAGTGAAGCCATCTGACTGACCCTTGTTAACTATAACCAATTGCACAATCTAAACACAGATAAAAAGCTGACTTTATTTTCTTAAGCATGTTTCATGAATTCTGGTGAATCTTTCACTTGACCATAACATGGATGTTCTAATTAACAATTTCAAAGCTCCTGATCAGTTACTTCAACCAGGGTTTGCTGGTCAGCAATGAGAGCGATACCACTAGATCATGGTGAGAATTGACAGACCTTTCCCTAACTTTTAATTACATTACTGATGGCCACAAAGGGAAATTTCATGACTTTTATCATCTCCTCCCGGAACTTTCTCTGGATGATGGCATAAATAAACATGTTGGTGCAGGAGCTGAATAATTGAAACATTGTTCCAAAAATGTCTAACATATTGTAATAAAAAACCATTACTGAATATTGATTAGTAATTCTTTGAACTGCTAGACTGAACACCCGAACAATCCAGAAGAGGACAAAACTGATCGAAATTGCGAAGAGCAGAATGACAGACCTTTTTCGATTCTTCACCTCTTGGTCATCCTTCTCTTCCCCATTCCGCTGACCCCTCAGTTTCCTGCGGACTGCACTGGCCTTCAGGATGTGCATGCCTGTGACAGCATTGAGCAGCAGGATCAGCACAAAGGGGACGACGGGGGTTAAGCATCGGTGCCCCCAGTCAAATCCTTGCCAAAAGGGGGAATGTCTGAACCGAAATGATAACAAGCAGAAATATGGTATTTATGCGAAGTACCACGGGATGTTGGTCAATACACTCAGCACACTCAGCACTGCAATAACGATAGCTGCACTTTTCTCAGTGCAGTATCTGGTCTTCAGCCTCTGGAAGCAAATGGCCACTGTCCGGTCAAAGGTGAAGGCAACAGTGAGCCAGACGGAGCAAGAAACAGAAACGTAACCTATTGTATTAATAATTTTACACTCAGGAGAGTAATAAAAGCTAAACAGGTTTTGGAGAATGACGCAAAATATGACGACCAGTAGATCCGCCACAGCCATGGCCACAAGATATGAAGTGACAACTTTGGAGAGTCCACACCGCCGTTGCAATAGTGTTACAAATGCCACCACGTTTGCTGTGAATTTTGGAAAAGTAAGCATAAATTTGTTAATTGAAGGGGAACAAGTAGAGTCATTGTTAATTATTGCAGGTTCAATAACTGGCATGAAGTAAATGGGTCGGCCAAATGAGCAAATAGATATATTGTCAATGAAACACAACATACAAGAAGTTTGGAACTGGATGAACTGGTGTTGTAATGTACAATACAGCCTCAGTAGGTGACAATTGGGTTTCCATATTTACCCCAGTCATGGGCTGGAAATGGTGACAAGTAGGCAATGAGGGCCCAATCAGCCACCCATCAGAGGTCCCTAAATGTTGAAAATGGTAACCACTTGGATGAGTTGAAGAGTTGGACAGTCAGCTGGTTTAACTCGTCCTCACAGGGAACATCTTGCTCACTCACCTGGTTTGAACAAGAAGTGTTGCCAGGTGAACCCACAAAGTTTCCAGCTGTGTCCACCCCAAGGTTGAATTTCTGGAACATTCCTTGTTCCATTCACATGGGTCTCATTCCTCTCTCTTCCCCTTATGGTTTTGACTGATTGAGGCCAGTTCCTGCTCATGACCTGAATAGAAAAGCTTCAGGAATTTTGATGCAATTTCCAATTGTTTGTTCTGTTTCCAGGGATGTATCTGCACATCCCTGGGAAGGCATGGGATGAATAATCTTACATTTCAGTTGGTGATATGCACCAACAAAAGTCTATTTACATATAATACATTACATGATCTGGAAGTAAACCAGCAGGGCTTGAAATGATTAAAGTCATGAGATTGAACCCAGACCTCAACAAGTGCAAACCCCATGGTACCTGATGAATTGGACTGAGCCATTAAGATTGAAGCCTGGCAGACACGGCGGAGAGGTAGTAACTACAATTAGTAAACCAGAGAGGAATATTCGTGGCCAGTCAGGGCTGGAATAACAGTTATAAATAAAGAAAACTGAACAAATCCAACACCAAGTTCCATTATTAAATCTATCAAAGTGGTAATGGTTAGAATGACTTACAGAAAATGCCAATGATTGCCAGGATCCGGTAGTAATGGGGTAAAAACTCATTGAAAAAACAGAGTACACAAGAGCTCACCATACTTGCAGAAAACTACAATGCCCTTCAGCAGGGAAGAGTTTATGCCGACTCCACTGTCTGAGTCCACTCCCTCAGTGACCGCCTGTATTTATACAGGCAAGTGGCGTCCACAGGGACTACAGGCTGATGTGATCATTGTTAGTTACCAGGATCAGAATAAACACATTACAACATTAGCTCCATGTCTGACACATCAATGAACAAATGAACAACAGAATGTGATCAGACACACTTGGTGTACAAGCCCTGGGATGAAAACTGAAGGCCATAGACTGGAAACACAAAGGAGACTCTTCAATGTGTCCTACTTGCTGTGGGTTTGTAACAGTGACCCACTCACACCTTCTTCCATCTCCTGTCCCAATATCTTTACCGCTTGGTAACCCTTGCTGGATTCTGCTCCTCAACTCCATATAGTCGCACAGAGCAATCTCCTAACCTCTGCTTCCAGCTTTCGGCAATTAATTAAAGCTCTTATGTCTGTCATCATTCTCCACTTCTTACTCAGTGATTCAGCAGATTGATGCAAAATTTCCTGGAGTAATATTGTCTGGATACAGCTCTGCGGCTAATAGTCTTCTTCTGGGTTCTACACTGGGAACTCTGCTCGAATGAGTTGGATGAATATATCGATGTGTTAGTGAGTTTGCAATTAATACAAAAATAGGTGTAAAACAGTGTAGAAGATTGCCAAGTGAAAGAGTGTGATATAGATCTGTTGCAGAAATCTGAGGTGTTGCATTATGTGGGATGAAAGATACTGAGTCTGCCTCTGTGACTCAGAGGTGAAGAGGAGGGGAGAAGAGGTATAATGTAGTGATAGGGGATTTGTTAGCTAGGGGAATGGACAGGAGGTTATGTTAAGTTAAAGTGTTGTGTTCTCAGGATTGCTACCCATGTCATGTGCTAATGAAGCCAGTACGAGGAAGATGATACAGTTTAATCATGGTTAAGAAGTTGGTATAAGAGGTAGGACATAACATTTTTGGATCACTGGGCTTTCTTCCAGGGAAGGTGGGATCTGTACAGAAGGGATGGTTTGCACCTGAACTGGAGGGGGACTAATATTGTAACAGGAAGGTTTGTTAATGCTGCACAGTTGGGTTGCAGGAGGATGGGAACCAGGGTGTCAAAACAGTTAGTGGAGAGGTGGTGGAGCCAGATGTAGGTACAACCTCAGACAAAGTTAAGATTAAAAAAGCTGAGCATGGTGTGACTCATGTCCTGAGCTACATACAGTATATTTCAATGCAAGAGGTATTGTAGGAAAGGCAGATGATAGAGCTGAAGATGAGGTAGCTGATTCATAAACAGAGGTAATGTGTAGAGAGGAGAAGCTGTTGATAGGGCAAAATTGCAGTCAACTGGATGAGTTGCAAAGTAAAAGACAAATACAGAGTCAATACAGGACTGAAGGTGTTATATTTGAACGTGTGCAGTATATAGAATAAGGTAGATGAACTTGTAGCACAGTTGCAGATTGGCAGGTATAATGTAGGCATCACTGAATCATGTCTGAACGAAGATTATAGCCGGGACCTTAATGTCCAAGGAAACACATTGTATTGAAAGGACAGGCAGGAAGGCAGAGGGGGCGGTGTTGCTCTGTTAGTAAAAATTTAAATCAAATCATTAAAAAGAGGTGACATAGGGTGGGAAGGTGTTGAATCATTGTGGATAGAGCTAAGGAACTGCAAAGATAAAAAGACAATGATGGGATTTTTATACAGACTTCAAACAGTAGAATGAATGTGGTTTACAAATTACATCAGGAGATGGAAAATGCATGCCAAAGGGCAAAGTGTTATGGTCTTGTCTGGAGCCCGCATTCCGGTTCTTGAATGCGGTCCGGAACTCTGCCCCTTCCGATCCCTCGCCTCCTACCGGTTGTGTCCCGCAACCTGCCCAGGCCCCTGTGTCCAGCCTGGGAGGTCCGGGCCCTGACCAGGAGTTCTGCGGCCTGCCCAGGGAGCTATCCTCCTAGCATTCCTAGTCCCAAGAACCCATCCTCTAGCCTAGCCTCATGACCACTCTGAACTCCAAGATCATCTCTGAATCTCTGAACCCCAAGGCCATCTCTGTACCCCAAGACCATCTCTGAACTCCATCTCTGAACTCCAAGGCCATCTCTGAATTCCAGGATCCTCTCCGAACTCCAAGACCATCTCTGAACTCCAAGACCATCTCTGAATTCCAGGATCCTCTCTGAACCCCAAGGCCATCTCTGAACCCCAAGGCCATCTCTGAACCCCAAGGGCATTTCTGAATTCCAAGACCATCTCTGAACTCCAAGACCATCTCTGAACTCCAAGGCCATCTCTGAACCCCAAGGCCATCTCTGAATTCCAAGACCATCTCTGAATTCCAAGACCATCTCTGAACTCCAAGACCATCTCTGAATTCCAGGATTCTCTCCGAACTCTGGGATCCTCCTCTGAAAAACAGGATCCTCTCTGAACCCCAGCATCACCTCAAACGCTACGTCCCTCATGCACGCCATGGTTCCCACATCTTGTTCTATCTTTTAGCTGTTCCCGTCCTGCCCCTAGTACTTCAGTGCCTGCATCCTGCATTTGGGTCCAGTCTCAGATGCCTTTACAACAGAACGACCCCCCATCATGGTCCCAGCAACGCAGGCACTGTCGTCTCTTCCCGTCACCCTGGGGTCCCCTCCTGTCTGAACGCTTACCCCCCACCTGCCCATATCTTCTCTAGTTCTGGTGACCCTCCTTGGTCACCTGGAGGCTCCCTTTGAAGGGGGGGTACTGTTATGGTCTGGTCCGGAGCACGTATTCCGGTTCTTGATCCGGTCCTCTGGTCCGCGGACTCCGGACCCCGTCCCTCGGTTCACCTTGAGCTCAAATAGTCACACCTGAGGATCCTCCTGAGTTGTTTGGGCTCAAGGAGGAGCACCTGATGCCTGTTGGTTGGCGGTGTATATAAGGGACTCTTGGACTGAGTATAGTTGTGGGGGGTGGGTTGTCCTGTTCAACCTGGCTTGGAGTACCCACTGTTATAGACAAGTTCTGTGAGTGAGTCTGGAAGCCACACTGGACTGAACTCCCTCCCTATCCTTTGCCTCCATTGGGTAAGTCAGGCCGGACTGCTGTTGCCCAGTAGGGGACTCTGCCAGTTCCGATCCCTCACCTCCTTCGGGTTGTGTCCCACGACCTGCCCAGGCCTCTGTGTCCTGCCTGGGAGGTCCAGCACCTGCCAGGGGTTCTGCGGCCTGCCCCAAGGACTCTGCCCCTTTTTATCCTTCGTCTGCAACGGGTTGTGCCCCGCGACCTGCTCAGGCCCCTGTGTCCTGCCTGGGAGGTCTGGACCCTGACCAGGAGTTCTGCGTCCCGCCCTGGTGGCTATCTTTCCAGCATTCCTAGTCCCAAGAACCCATCCTCTATCCTAGTCTCATGACCACTCTGAACTCCAAGACCATCTCTAAACTCCAAGGCCATCTGAGAACTCCCGGATCCTCTCTGAACTCCGGGGTATTAATATATATTAAAATATTCTTAAATAACTATCTGCACATTCAATTTATCCACCTTGTTACGAATGCTCCTCGCATTGACACACAAAGCCTTCAGGCTTGTTTTTACAACACTCTTAGCCTTATACAATTATGATGAAATGTGGCCCTTTTTGCTTTTTGCCCTGGATTTGCCTGCCTGCCACTTTTACTTTTCACCTTACTACTTTTTGCTTCTACCCTCATTTTACACCCCTCTGTATCTGCACTTGTTCCCATCCCCCTGCCACATTACCTTAAAGCCTCCTGAACAGCAGTAGCAAACTGGAAGGCACAGGATATGGAAATCCAAAAGATGAAGAAGGATTTTAATGGAAAGTTGACACAACTAGATTCTGAAATGGTTCTAGAAAGCTGGAAAATTGCATATATCACTCCGCTCTTCACGAAGGGAGATAGACAGAAAAAAGGAAACTATTGGCCAGTTAGTCTGACCTCAGAGGTTGGGAAGATGTTGGAGTCAATTGTTAAGGATGAAGTATCAGGGTACTTGGAGGCACATGATAGAATAGGCCATAGTCAGCATGGTTTCCTCCAGGGAAAATCTTGCCTGCCAAAGCTGTTGGAAATCTTTGACAAAATAACAAGCAGGATAGACAAAGGAGAATCGGGTAATATTGCGTACTTGGATTTTCAGAAGACCTTTGACAAGGTGTCACATAAGAGGCCTCTTAACAAGCTAAGAGCCCATGGTTTTGCAGGAAAGATTCTAGCATGGATAAAGCAGTGGCTGATTGGCAGGAGGCAAATTGTGGGAATGAAGGGAGCCTTTTCTGGTTGGCTGCCAGTGACGAGTAGTGTTCGATAGGGGTCTGTTTTGGGACTATTTCTTTTTATGTTATATGTCAATTATTTGGATGATAGAATTGGTGGCTTTGTAACAAAATTTGCAGACAATTTGAAGATAAGTGTATGGGTAGGTAGCTTTGAGAAAGGACACAGATGGATTTAGACAGATTCAGAGAAGTGGCAAAGGAATGGCAGATGGAAAATACAGTGTCAGCAAATATATGGTCATGCACTTTAGTAGAAGAAATGAAAGGGTTGACTATTTTCTAAATGAGGAGAAAATACAAAAAACTGAGGCACGAAGGGACCTGGGAGTCCTTGTGCAGTATTCTCCAAAGGTTAGTTTGCGGGTTGAATCTGTAGTGAGGATGGCAAATACAATGCTTGCATTCATTTCAAGAGGACTGGAATATAAAAACATGAATATAACACTGAATCTTTATAAAGAACTGGTGAGGCCTCACTTGTAATATTGTGAGCAGGTTTGGGCTCCTGATCTTAGGAAGGACAAACTGAAATTGGAGAGGTTTCTAAGGAAATTCACAAAAATGATTCCAGGATTGAATGGCTTGTCATGTGAAGAGCATTTGATGGCTCTAGGCCAGTATTCACTGGAATTCAGAAGAACTTTGTGTGCCCTCATTGAGACCTCTCAAATGTTAAAAGGCCTTGATAGAGTGGATGTGGAGAGAATATTTGCTATGGTGGGAGAGTCTAAGACCAGAGGACAGAGCCTCAGAATAGAGGGCATCCTTTTAGAATGGGGATAAGGAGGAATTTCTTTAGCCAAAGAGTGGCGAATCTGTGGAATTCTTTTCCTCAGGCAGCTGTGGAGGCCGAGTCTTTATGTATGCTTAAGGCAGAGGTTGATAGATTTTTGATTGGTCAGGGCATGAAGGGATATGGGAAGGAGGCAGAAGATTTGAGATGAGAGGAAAATTGGATCAGCCATGATGAACCGGTAAAGCAGACTCGATAGGCCAAATGGCCTGGTTCAGCTCCTTTGGTATTTTAGTCATTACCTTGGCACTGAACTCCCTGAACACACTTTGCAGATCCTCATCATTCTTCCTACCTATGCCATTGGTACCTGCATGGACCATGACCCCCAGCTGTTCACACTCCCATTTAAGATTGACGAGGACTCAGTCAGGGATGTCCCGCTCCTGGCAGCTAGGAGGCAACATACCATCTGCAAATCTCTTCCTCATCCACAGGATCTCCTTTTTGATCCACTAACTAGCAAAACCTCTGCTACCACCCCAGGTCACCTCTTCTCCCCCGCCTTCCCTTCAGAGCCGCAATGTCAGGCTCACTGCCAGAGATGTGACTGCTTTGACTTTCCTCTGCTGGTTCGTGTGCGTGCGAGGCCCACTCTCATCCTTGGGTGGGTGTGGTTGTAATTTGTGTGTCTGGAGGTGACGCACCTCCCACACACGGGGAAGTGTGTGAAAGCTCTGTAGCTCAGGCTCCTGCTGCTCGTGCATTCCGCTGTCGATGTTTCCTTTTCGCTTCAGCCTTGCAAGTCTTTTCCGCTTTGGTGCCGCCGTGATTGAGAAGGCCGCACCCGGATGAGCGATCCAAGGCTGCGTGTTCCCAGGAAGTGTGATCAGTCTCAAGGGCCTTAAACCAGGTTTTGAACATGTCCTTGAATCGTTTTCACTGACCCCGACGAAAGCACTTCCCTGTGGTCAGTTCCCCGAAGAACAGCTGCTTGGGATGCGATCGTCTCGTGTAGGAGACTGGCAAAGAATTCAGCATGGTGTCGATCAGCTGCAGATACACATCCTGACCACAGGCCTGCCCGTCTGACTTGATGCGTGGACAGTGGCACGTCTGTTGCAGACAACACTTCCACGTCAGGAATTCTCCCTTGCAAATTGATTTTCATCATCGTCTGTAGGCATGACAAGTGGACATGATTCAGTCTAGATGCATGGATCACGTACACAGTCCACATTTCACAAGCGTAGAGGAGGGTTGGTAGGATGACAGCACGGTAGACTTTCAGATTGGTCTTCAGACTAATTCCACCTCACCCCCAAAACAGTGTCACGTCGTGCCCCAAAACTGGCACTGGCCTTGGTGATCCTGCAGCTGACCTCATCGTCAATGTGAGCTGTCCTTGCGAGGATACTGCTAAGGTACGTGAGCTTGTCGACAGCCTGGAGCTAGATGGCTCCACATGGGGTTGATCTGGGGCTGATGGTGAGACCAAAGTTGTCTCATACAGTGGAAAATTTGTTGATGATATCGTGGAGGGCTGTGCGGTAGGGAAACTCTAGGAAGCTTCTAGAGTAGTTTACATGGTCAGCACAACATTGTGGGCAGAAAGGCCTGTAATCTGCTTAAATTTCTATGTTCTGTGTTCTATGTTCTATGTCAGACTCAGACCTTGCACTGAATGCATAGTCATTAACGAATGAGCCTCTCAGCACCGTCTCTTTGACCTTAGTAACGGCTTGAAGCCGGCACTGGTTGAACAGTTTGCTATCCACCCTGTATTTAATTGGATTCCAGGATCGCTGCCCCAATTGCTTCAGTCAGCATCACACTGAGCGTCATGCTGAAGACGGTGGGAGCCAGCACGCACCCCTGCTTGACTCCATTTGTGACTGAGAAAGCAACGGAACAGTCACCATCATTGAGCATGGGCGCTGCCATCCCATCACGAAACTGCTGGACCATGGTAATGCACCTGACGTCAAGGGGAATGGCTGCAGGGGTTCTCTGCACTGGCTCCTTAACCCTTTTCTCCCTCTTGACCGTCACCCAGTCTCCTGTGTCCTGCATCTTGGGTGTAACTACCTCTCCATGGGCCCTATCTATCACCCCCTCGGCCTCCCGAATGATCTGGAGTTCATTCAGTTCCAGCTCCGGCTCCTAATACAGTGTTAGAATCTGGCTGGACACCCTTCTGGCAGGTGCCACTGGAGATCTCCCTGCCTTCCCACGTTCCACAGGAGGAGAACTCCACTTCATTGGTGTGAGCCCTGCCATTGTTGTGTCATTGACCAACTTGACAATGTGATAACTTGGCTGTTTGACTCTGCAGTTGATGTGTGAGCAGATTGGACAGCAATAAGGCCAGCACTCAGCCCTGCGGGGGTTGGGGGGGTACCCACGTTGAGGATGAGGGGAGGGAAGAGTGGTTGTGCATCCTGACTATCTGAGGTCCGTTGGTTTGGTGTCTAACACCCACTTGCACAATGGTGTATTTGGACCGAAGAGTAGGAGTTTGTTCACCAAGGTCTGTGGGACAATAGTGTTGAATGCCAAACTGAAATCCAGAAACTGCATTCTGACAGAAGTGCCCTTGGCTTCAGGTGTGTCAGGGCCGGGTGCATGACAGATGTTGTGGCGACTGTCATAGAACAGTTTTGTCAGTAAGCATATTGGTGGCCGGTAGTTAATTACAAGATGTTCAATAGCCCCAGAACAGTGATTGCTAACTACAGATGAGTTTGCGCACCAACCTGTGTTAATGTTCACACAGATTCCACCTCCTTTGGATTTCTCCAACAGGGAGTTTCTGTCTGTGTGGAACAGAGTCATCAAAGTGGTGGATAGAACCCAGTTCATCACTGGAAAAGCCCTCTCCAATATTGAGCACATATACATCAAGCACTGCCATAAGAAAGCTGCATCCATCATCAAGGACCCCACCATCCAGGCCTTGATCTCCTCTTGCTGCACCATCAGAAAGGTGGTACGGGAGCTTTAGATACCATAACTTAGACCCCAGGTTTTAACAACTAGATTTTTTGACAAGGTGAATGAGAGAGATTGATGAGGGTAGGGCAGTGGCTGTTGGCTACATGGATTTTAGTAAGTCATTTGACAAAGTCACTGATGGGAAGCCAATCCAGAAGATTAAGGTACATGGTCTCCATGGTGAATTGGCTGTTTGGATTCAGAACTGGCATGTGCATAGAAGACAGAGGGTAGTGGTTGAAGGGACTTATTTGTGCTGGAGATCTGTGATTAGTGGGGTTCCACACAGATCTGTGCTGGGACCCCTGCTGTTTGTGATGTATATAAATGACCAGGATGAAAATGTAAATTGTGGGTTAGTAAGTCTGCAGATGATACCATGATTGGTGGACTTGGGTAAAGTGTAGGAGACTGGTAAAGAATACAGCACAATATAGATCAGCTGCAGATATCAGCAGAGAAATGGCAGGAGGAATCTAAGCCAGCTAAATGTGAGTGTTGCACCATGGTAGGGCAAATGCAATTACACAGTGCAAGAAGACATTATTAAGGGCAAGATACTTCAGCAGAAAGATCTTGGGATCCAAGTTCATAGCTCTTTGAAAGTGGCTGCACAGGTTGATCAGGTGGTTAAGAAGGCTTATGGAATGTTTGCCTTTATTAGTCAAGCCACTGGGTTCAACCATCACAAGGCTATATTGCAACTTTATAAAACTGGAGTTAGTTCACATCTGGAGTATTGCATACCGTTATGGTCACCACATTTTAGGAAGGATATTGAGGCTTTGGAGAGAGTGTAGAAGAAGGTTACCAGGATGCTGCCTGGTTTAGAGGACGTGTGTTTTCATGAGAGGCTGGATAAACTTGAATTGTTTTCTCTGACATGCAGGAGGCTGAGAGGAGATCAGATAGAGGTTTATATGATTATGAGAGGCATAGATAGAGTGGACAGAGAGGGTTGAAATGTCTAGTACCAGGGGCATGCATTGAAGGTGAGAGGGGGTAAGTTCAAGGGAGCTGTGAGGGGTAAGTATTTCACTCTGAGAGGGGTGGATGCCTGGAATGTGCTGCCTGGTGTGGTAGAGGCAAATACATTAGAGGCTTTTAAGAGATGTTTAGATAGGCACACGGATGTAAGGAAGATGGAAGGATATGGACATTTGTGTAGGCAGGAGGAATTGGTGTTTGAGCATTTTTGATTTGCTTCGCACAAAATTGTGGGCCCAAGGGTCTGTTCCTGTGTTGTACTGTTCCATGTTCTATGCCATTAGGTTCAGGAACAGTTATTACCCTTCAACCATCAGGCTCCGGAACCATCGTCACTCACCCCAATAAACTGATCATTGAACACAATTTATGGACTCACTTTCAAGGATTCGGCAACTCACGTTCTCAGTTTTATTTATTTATTATTACTTGTTTCATTCTTAATTTGCACAATTTATCAGTCTTTGTGTGTAGTGTGTTGACTCTATGTACTTCTTTGTTCTACTGTGAATGCCTGCAAGGATGTGAATCTCAGGGTAATATTTGGTAACATATGGAGGTTTGATCATAAAATTTACTGTGAATATCTATGACATCAGTGAATGGTGGCTGGGTGTCCTGCTGGTTCTTCTGTTCCACTGTCATCGAGTCAGCAGTAGAAAGGATATGGCACGAATTTGTCCAGTTAAATGGGCAGAAATTATGACTATGCAGAGATAATTCATTTACATGGTGGCCAATATTAATTACAGTCATTAAACAAACAAGTAAGTGAATATTTTCATTCCAGTTAGTGTAGTGAGAACAATTAGGATAAACCCTAGGGTGCACAAGTCTATCGAGAGAATTCCCAAAATCCTGGGTCCCTGCTTTAGCTGTAGAAACAACAAACAGCATGGAACCTAGCACCCTGCAAGAGTGAAATAACATACAATCCCAGAGAAATGGCCTGCAGCACAAAGTAAGCTTTACAAATGTGTTGAACAGTCAGATGAAGAGTTTGGGTTGACCAGAACTACCCACATCCCGAGTTCTTTCTGTGTCTCATTGCCGGGTCCATTAATCTTCTCAAAATGACCCCACATCCTTCTCCAGAGGCAAGGTGGAGGTCTAGATTCCCCGTGAACATCTTGATTCCATTGCCTTTACTTGATTCCTGTTCTTTCCGTTACATTGCACCTGGAGTACTCTGTACAGTTTTGGTCACTCAGTCATAAGAAAAAAATATTTAAAGCTGGAAAGAGAGCAGAAAATATTTAATAGAATTTGCCAAGATTCAAGAGCCTGATGCTTAGGGAGAGGCTGAGCAGCCTAGGACTTAATTCCTAGAAATGTAAGAGACTGAACAGAATTGAATTGAAATAATGTTATTACTTAATCCTTCACATACATGAGGAGTAAAAATCTTTACATTACATCTTCATCTAAATGTGCAATGTGCAATTTATGGTCATTTATAATAAATAGTATGTGCAATAGGACAGTCAAAATAGCATAGTAATACAGTTGTTTCAGCGCGAATTAATCAGTCTGATAACCTGGTGAAAGAAGCTGTCCTGCAGCCTGATGGTCCTGGCTTTTATGCTCAGTTTTATGGTCTCGATAATCCAGGTGACAGAAATAAGGACAGATACTAACTGCTGGAGGAACTCAGCAGGCCAGGCAGCATCTATGGAAAGGAGTACAGTTGAGACCGGGTCGAGAACCTTCTTCAGCACTGGAGAAAAATGGATGAGGTGTCAGGGCTGGAGAATGAGGAATCTAATAGCCTCCAACTTGATGACATGAACATCAAACTTCCAGTCCACATTCTTTTTTCCCTCTTCACCTTATCTCCTTGTCTGCATTCTCTGATACTCCTCCCCCTTTTCTATTGTCCATGGCTATGCTGTCAGACTTCCTGTTCTCCAGCCCTGTATCTTTCACCAATCAACTTCCCAGCTCCTCATTTCCCCCCTTCCCCCACTCCTGGTTTCACCTATCACCATGTGTTTCTTCCTCTCCTCCCCCACCTCCATACTCTGACTCCTCATCTTTTCTTCTGCAGTCCTGAGGAAGGGTCTCAGCCCAAAACATCAACTGTACTCATTCCATAGATGCTGCCTGGCCTGCTGAGTTCCTCCAGCATTTTGTGTGTGTTGCTTGGATTTCTAGCATCTTGTTTGAAATGACAGACATTGCAGAAACCCTGAGGCAGCTCCTCTGGAGGGCAGACAAGACTAAAAAATGAGTTGTCGACTGCTGAAGTGGCAACATGCAAACAAAGGCCTGCAGTCCAGCTGTAGAGAGTTGTTTAAGGTAGACTGGGGAACACTACTTGTGGGCTCAATAGTGGATCAGTAATGGCAAATGTATAATGGGTACGTAGGAGAGGTGTTCCTTCCTGTCTGGGACAGCAATGAAACAGGAAGTGTGGAACCAGTCGTGGCCAAAAGGGGCAATTAGGGATTGCATAACATGCAAAGTTCAAAGAAAACTTTGTTCATGGTATATATATGTGTCACCAGAGGTTACGCAGAGATTCATTTTCTTCTGAACATTCACAGTAGAACAAAAAATACAAATAGAAGTAATGAAATACTGCCCACAAAGACTGATAAACAACCAATATGCAAAATAAGACAAACTATACAAATAATAATAATAATAATAATGATATTCAACAATTAATACCGAGAACATGAGTTGTAGAGTCCTTGAAAGTGAGTCCATCGGGTCAGAAGGTGTTCAGTCATCGTGGATAAAGGCAAGGAACTGCAAAGGTGAAAAGACCTTGATTGAAGATGTATACAGACCTACAAACAGTAGTGAGGATGTGGTTTACAAATTACAACAAAGACGCATGCCAAAAGGGCGATGTTACAATAGTCATGGGGGATTTCAATAGCAGGTAGATTGGGAAGATCAGGTTGGTGCTGGATTCCAAGAGAGCTAATTTCTAGAGTGCCTATGAGATGGCTTTTCAGAGCACCTCATGGCTGAGCCCACTAGGGGACCAGCTATTCTGGATTGGATGTTGTGTGAACCACAATTGATTAGAGAGCTTAGGGGTAAGTGATCATAATATGACCAAGCACCGCCTGAAATTTGAGAAGGAGAACTGAAGTCAGATGTATCAGTATTACAGTGGAGTAAAGGGAATTACAGAGGCATGGGAGAGGAGCTGGCCAGAATTGATTAGAAAAGAACATTGGCAAGGATGACGGCAGAGCAGCCATGACATAAATTTCTGGAAGCAATTCGGAAAGCACAGGATATATACACCCCAAAGAGGAAGAAGTATTCTAAAGGAAAGATGACAGAACCATGGCTAACAAGCAAAGTGAAGGCCAATGCCAAAGAGAGGGCATATAATAAAGCAAAAATTAGTGAGAAGTTAGGCAATTGGGAAACTTTCAAATACCAACAGAAGGCAACTTAAAACATCATTAAGAGGGTAAAGATGGAATACAAAGCTAGTGATTATTATTAAAGAGAATACCAGAAATTCCTTCAGATACATGAAGTGTAAAAGAAAGGCAAGAGTGCGTATCGTACCAGATGAAAACGATGCCGGAGAGATGGTAATGGGGGACAAGGAAATGGCAGATGAACTGAATAAGTATTTTGCATCAGTCTTCACTGTTGAAGAACAAGAAGTATGGTGGAAGTTCCAGCTTTCAGAGGGCTTGAAGTGGGTGATGTTACCATCCCTAGTTGCCCCTGTTGGCCACGACTGGTTCCACACTTCCTGTTTTATTGCTGTCCCTGACAGGAAGGAACACTATTCCCATGTACCCATTATACATTTGCCTTTACTGATTTGTTGTTAACCCCACAATTACTGTTCCCCAGTCTACCTTAGACAACTCTCTACAGCAGACTGCAGGCTTTTGGTTTGCATGTTGCAGCGTCAGCAGTTGACAACTCATTTTTAGTCTTGTCTGCCCTCCAGAGGAGCTGCCTCAGGGTTTCAGCAATGTCTGTCCTTATTTCTGTTACCTGGATTATTGAGAGCATCTCAGTTTGCAGGAAGAGTGAAGGACAGATATTGCTAGAGTCTTGTCCTCAACTCCAGTGTTCCTGATACTGGGTTAAAGACAGAGGATGGGGGACTTTCAATTCTGGTTAGAAATGATGGCAGAATATGTTGGAAACACTCATCAGGTCAGGCAGCATCTGTAGAAAGAGAAACAGAGTTAATGTTCCGGGTCAAAGATCCTTCATCAGAACTGAGGGAGGAGAAAAATCAAGTTAGCTTTGAGGTGCCCAGTGGATGAGTGGGGTGGATGGGGCAGAAGGGAAATCTTTGACAGGGTTACTGTGAGGATATGAAGATGGAGCATAATGTGGACAGAAACAATGAGCCAAGGTGAAGCGGAAAGAATTGGCCGGCTGTGATGCAGAAAAAGGGAATCACCTGGACTGATGTGTCCAGAAACTGCAACACGTGGAGGGAGTAGCTAAGGTGCTGGTACTCAAGTTACGTTGCTTTCCTTTCCACAACAAGGGCACTCTTTCGAGTACTTTTCATCTCATGTTCTCAAAATTTATTGCTTATATATTTCTATTATTTCCATTTTTGCTTATTTTTGTATTTGGAGTTTGTTATCATTTGTACATTGGTGTCTGTCCACCCTGTTGGCTTCAGTCTTTCAATGATTGAATGATTTTTCTTGTATTTCCAGTGAATGCCCACAAGAAAATGAGTTGTATATGGTGACACACTGGATATGTACTTAGATAATAAATTTACTTTGAAGTTAGAAATTTGTAATGTTACACCTCAGCTTCCAGGTGAATCTCCTCTGCACCCCCTCCAGTGCAATTACTCCCTTCCTATTGTGCAGAGAACAGAGCTGCGGGTTTCACTCCCAGACTGCAATGCATTATAAAGTTGTTACACGATGTTGCTGCTCTACATCACAGTATCCCATCTGCCTTCTTCACTACCTTATCCACCTGTGCTACAATTTCTGGGGTCTGTGATCTTGTAACCCAAGTCCCATGAATTCATGAACCCCCCCTGAGGTCACAACCATTCACCTGACCAAATGCATCCACCTTGCAATTGACAACAGCTCCTGAACTCTCATTTCCTCAAGGCTGCAAAGTTACATGCAAGAGTAACCAGTATGGGTTTGTCCAGATCCTATGGCCATTAAACATCCTCCACACAGGCCCCTCTCTCCACATACCCCATCAAAGAGAAATGCCCAATGTCCATAACTGGTTTCCAACACCTTTCCCTGCCATCTCCCTCCCTGTCAGGATGCCTCTTCCTGCTGTGCCTTTGGCCATGATCTTTGCATCCTCACAGGCCACAGTTGTAGAACCAGGAGACTGGAGGGTGGCAAATGTTATTCCTGGGTTCAAAAAAGGTCACAGGGATAATCCTAGGACCAGTGGGTCTCACATCAGTGGCAACCCATTGGAGAGGATTCTTAGAGATGGAATTTATGAGCATTTGTGGAAGCAGAGACTGATTATGAGCAGTCAGCATGTCTTTGTGAGGGGCAGGTGGTGCCACATGAGTTTGATTGATTTCTTTGAAAAAGTCACAAAACAAATTGATGCAGGTAGAATGATGGATGTGGCATATATGGATTATAGTAATGTGCTTGACAATGTTCCTTTGTTGGACACTTTTAGAAATCAGGATGCATGGGATCCAGGGAAACTTGGCTGCGTGGATTCAGAATTGTCTTGCCTACAGAAGACAGGCAGTGTTACTCGATGGAGGGTATTCTGCCCAGAGATCTATGACCAGTGGTGTTCCACAGGGATCTGTTCAGGGGCCTCTGCTCTTTGTGATATTTACAATTGGCTTGGATAAGGAAATGGATGGATGGGTTAGAAAGTTTGCAGATGTCGTGATGGTTTGTGGTGCTTTGTGGATAGTGTCGAAGGTTGTTGAGGGTTACAACAGGATATTGTTAGGATGCAGAGATGGGCTGAGAGTTAAGTGGAAGAAAGCTTAGGGGAAATGCCAGAGGCAATTATATTACATGGAGTGGTAGGTGTCTGCAATGCACAGCTGTGGGTGGTGATAGAGGCCTATACATTAAGAAGACTAGGACACTGTTAGATAAGCACACGCATGGAAGGCAAATGGAGGGTTAGACTCTGTGTAGGTAGGGAGGTTAAATTTATCTTGGAGACAGTTGAAATCTCAGCACAACATTATGCCTGAAGGACCCATAGTGTGCTGTACTGTTCTATGTTCTGCATTTAAAATGCACTCACTCACTAATGCCTTCCTGACTGCTACCCTCCTCACTAATGCCCATCTGGCTTTGCCAAAACCACTCAGCTCCAGACCCCATCCTGGCCTTGATCTCAACACGGAATAAGGAGTTGAATTCCAGTGGGAGGTGACAGCGTCAGGTTGTGTGTGGATGAGTGGGTGAGTGGGACATCAAGGAGTCCTGGTAAAACTGAAGTCAATGAGCACCACGGGGAAACGCTCCAGTTTCACACTGAAATTCATTGGTTCATGTGTTGTCCCAACTGTTCAACTTGATTTTACCCCTGTGCTGCCTGTGTAGAGATTGAACATTCTTCATCTTCGTCCCCATTGGAACGCTTCATTTGGAAGATCCTATTGCCCTTAATCCACCTTTATTGTGTACACCAGACATTGTCTCTGGCGCTTTCCTGTCCACACAATGAGTTCTCCAAGAACTTTCCGTTTGGACATTGGACCCTTCCCCGAGCAACTCCTGCAGTATTGTCTCGAGACTGGGATGATTGACCTCCAACGGTTACCCCATTCCCCCTCTATGTGAGGCATGATTCCAAACACAGGAGAGTTTTCTCTGTATTCTATTGATGTCAGTTTCCCTAGGTCAGGGCACCTGCAAAAGATCTACCCCAGTCCTCCTGTTAAAAGTATCACTTCCAACTTCTCTCCTTCCACTATCACAAGAGAACAGATTTCACGACATATAACAATGACAATAAACCTGATTCAGATGCTGGTTGTGAACGATTGTGAAGCCTCATGCTACATTACCTGCTCCTTCCTGCCCAGTGTGAATTACCTGGAAATCATCTCCCACAGGAGACAAGGGAGCCTTAGGCACTTCTCCTCACTCACCACCACCCCATGTTTGGAGAAACATTTTGGAAATACAAACTAAGTTTAAAATTTCTTATAACCTCCCCCCATCTATTCCTTTCATAGCTTTTGTAAACTTTGCAAACAAGAGAATATCTGCAGATGCTGGAAATTTGAGCAACAGACGCAAAATGCTGGAGGAACTCAACAGGCCTGGCAGCATCGATGGAAAAATTGTTAACTGTATTTGTTCCTGGCCCAAAACATCAACTGTACTTTTTTCCATAGATGCTGCCTAGCCCGCCTAGTTCCTCCAGCATTTTGTGCATGTTTGTATACTTTGATATAGTTACACTGAGCGTACGCTGTTTTGGGGTAGAATCCCAGCCAATCCAAACCATCCTTTTAACTGCAGTGTTCCTATCCAGGCATCCTCTGCACACTCTCCAGTTCACATGATACTCCAGGTCTAGCCAGTGGTTAATATGGTCATTACATGACATCCTTGCCATTATATTCACTATATTCCATTGATGAAGGCAAGCATCCCAACTGAATTCTTCACCACCTTGTCCATCTGTGCTGGCAATTTCAGGGATTTATGGAATTGTAATCCAAGGATCTTCTGCTCATCTACCCTCCCTATTTACTGTATCTCTTCAACCTTGATTTCATCTTCTCAAATGCTTCACCTTGCACTTCTCAATCCCCAGTCTCTCATTTCCTCAGCCTGCACAGCTATCGACAGGAGAAACCAGCATGGGGTTTCATGGACCCTGTTGCTATCACACACCCCAAACACAAACACTTTCTTCTCCCCTTTATTCCACCAATTAATACGGTGAAGACAAAATTGTTTTCTTCCTGAATGTTTCCTGCTTCCCGTGATGAGGGAGATTAATATTTAAGTTACTAGGAGATGAATGACTGAGATCTGTTGAATGTGGGGCCAAAATATCTTTTGGAAAGGTATTCTGTGACAGAATCAGTGTTGGGAGGAATAGAGTTTTAATTTCTCCTGTTTAACCAGTAGGAACTAAAATCTGCAAAAACAACCTGTACCTATGTTGCAATATTAATTTCAGTCACTGAACAAACAGGAGAAATGAGTTGCTTCATACCAAATAATTTGTTATGAAAATCCAACAGAACAGCAGGTTGGGAAATCCGACTAAAGCCCAGAAACATGGTGTCTTCCAATAGTGATGAAAATTATGATTCCAGAAGCTGTCTGTAGGATACAAAGTAAAATGCTTCTTCCGTAAACCCCAAGTCACATCACAAGTGTGACTTTCTTATCAGGTGAGATAGAACATAGAACATAGGGCATAGAACAGTACAGCACAGTATAGGCCCTTTGGCCCACAATGTTGTGCAGACCCTTAAAGCCTGCCTCCCATATGAACCCCCCTCCTTAAATTTCTCCATATACCTGTCCAGTAGTCTCTTAAATTTCACAAGTGTATTTGCCTCTACCACTGACTCAGGCTGTGCATTCCACGCACCAACCACTCTGAGTAAAAAATCCTCCCTACTAATATCCCCTTTGAACTTCCCACCCTATCACCACTCTATCATGTCTCCTCTCATCCTCCTTCTTTCCAAAGAGTAAAGCCCTAGCTCCCTTAATCTCTGATCATAATGCATACTCTCTAAACCAGGCAGCATCCTGGTAAATCTCCTCTGAACCCTTTCCAATGTTTCCACATCCTTCCTATAGTGAGGCGACCAGAACTGGACACAGTACTCCAAGTGTGGCCAAACCAAAGTTTTATAGAGTTGCATCATTACCTCGCGACCCATAAACCCTATCCCTCGACTTATGAAAGCAAACACCCCATAAGCTTTCTCAACTACCCCATCTACCTGCGAGGCAACTTTCAGGGATCAGTGGACATGTACCCCCAGATTCCTCTGCTCCTCCACACTACCAAGTAGCCTGCCATTTACTTTGTACTCTGCCTTGGAGTTTGTCCTTCCAATGTGTACCACCTCACACTTCTCTAGGTTGAGCTCCATCTGCTAATTCTCAGCCCACTTCTGCATCCTATCAATGTCTCTGTGCAATCTTTGACAATCCTCTACACTATCTACAACACCACCAACCTTTGTGTCATCTGCAAACTTGCCAAACCACCCTTCCACCCCCACATCCAGGTCGTTAATAAAAATCACGAGAAATAGAGGTCCCAGAACCAAACCTTGTGGGACACCACTAGTCACAACCCTCCAACCCGAATGTACTCCCTCCACCACAACCTTCTGCTTTCTGCAGGTGAGTCAATTCTGAAACCACCTGCCAAACTTCCCTAGATCCCATGCCTTCTAAATTTCCGAAAAAGCCTATCGTGTGGAACCTTGTCAAATGCATTACTAAAATCCATGTAGATCATATCCACTGCACTGCCCTCATCTATAAGCCTGAAAGAACTCTATCAGGCTTGTTAGACACATCTGCCCTTCACAAAGCCATGCTGACTGTCCCTGATCAGACCATGATTCTCTAAATGCCCATGGATCCTATCCCTAAGAATCTTTTCCAACAGCTTTCCCACCACAGACATAAGGCTCATTGGACTATAATTACCCAGACAATCCCTACTACGTTTTTTGAACAAGGGGAAAACACTTGCCCCCCTCCAATCCTCCAGTACCATTCCCGTGGACAACGAGGACATAAAGATCCTAGCCAGAGGCTCAGCAATCTTTTCCCTTGCCTCATGGAGCAGCCTGGGGAATATTCCGTCAGGCCCTGGTGATTTATCCATCCTAATGTATTTTAACAACTCCAACATCTCCTCTCCCTTAATATCAACATGCTCCACAACATCAACCTCACTCATGTTGTCCTCACCATCATCAAGTTCCTTCTCATTGGTGAATACCAAAGAGAAGTATTCATTGAGGACCTCGCTCACTTCCACAGTCTCCAGGCACAACTTCCTACCTTTATCTCTAATTGGTCCTAACTTTACTCCTGTCATCCTTTTGTTCTTCACATAATTGAAGAAAGCCTTAACGTTTTCCTTTACCCTACTCACCAAGGCCTTCTCTTGCCTCCTTCTTGCCCTCCTCAGCCCTTTCTTAAGCTCCTTCCTTGCTACCCTATATTCCTCAATAGACTCATCTGATCCTTGCTTCCTAAACCTCATGTATGCTGCCTTCTTCCACCTCACTTATCACACATGGTTCCTTCTCCCTACCTTTGTTTATCTTCCTCACCAGAACAAATTTATCCCTAACATCCTGCAAGATATCCCTAAGCATCAACCACATGTCCAGAGTATATTTCCCTGCAAAAACATCATCCCAATTCACACCCACAATTTCTAGCCATAGCCCCATAATTTGCCCTTCCCCAATTAAAAATTTTTCCCGTCCTCTCTGATTCTATCCTTTCCTATGATAATGCTAAAGCCCAGGGAGTGGTGGTCACTGTCCCCCAGATGCTCACCCACTGAGAGATCTGTGACCTGACCCAGTTCATTACCTAATACTAGATCTAGTATGGCATTCCCCCTAGTCGGTCTGTCAACATACTGTGACAGGAATCCGTCCTGGACACACTTAACAAGCTCTGCCCCATCTAACCCATTGGAACTAATCAGGTGCCAGTCAATATTAGGGAAGTCACTCATAAAGTCACCCATGATAACAACCCTGTTATTTTTGCACCTTTCCAAAATCTTTCTCCCAATCTGCTCCTTGGTATCTCTGCTGCTACCAGGGGGCCAATAGAATACTAGCAATAGAGTAACTGCTCCCTTCCTGTTCCTGACTTACACCCATACTGACTCAAAAGAGGATCCTGCTACATTACTCACCCTTTCCGTAGCTGTAGTAGTATCCCTGACAAATAATGCCACCCCTCCTCCACTTTTCCCCTCTCTCTATCCCTTATAAAGCACTGAAATCCAGGAATATTGAGAATCCATTCCTGCCCTGGTGCCAGCCAAGTCTCCGTAATGGCCGCATCATGATCCCATGTATGTATCCAAGCTTTCGGTTCATCACCTTTTTTCCTGATGCTTCTTGCATTGAAGTACACGCACTTTAGTCCTTCTACCTTACTACCTTTACACCCTTTATTCTGCTTCTCTTTCCTCAAAGCCTCTCTATATGTTAGATCTGGCTTTACTCTATGCAATTCTTCCACTGCTCTATCGTTCCATGTCCCATCCCTCTTGCTAATTAGTTTAAATCCTCCCAAACCATGCTAGCAAAACCACCTGCAAGGATATTGCTCCCCCTCGAGTTCAGGTGCAACCCATCCAATCTGTCCAGGTCCCACCTTCCCCAGAAGAAATCCCAATGATCCAAAAATCTAAAACCCTGCCCCCTGCACCAACTCCTCAGCCATGCATTCAGCTGCCATCTCCTCCAATTCTTACCATCACTATCACGTAGCACTGGCAGCAATCCTGAGAACGCCACCCTTGAGGTCCTGTTCTTCAGCCTTCTGCCCAGTTCCCGAAACTCACACTTCAGGACTCATCCCTCTTCATGCCTAGGTCGTTGGTTCCAACATGTATCATGACTTCCGGTTGCTTTCCCTCTCATACCAGGATGTCGTGCACCCGGTCAGAGACATCCGGGACCCTGGCACCTGGGAGGCAACAAAACATGGAGGAGACCACACGTCCACAAAATCTCCTGTCTGCTCCCCTGACAATAGAGTCCTCAATGACGACAGTTCTCCTCTTCTCCGTCCCACCCTTATTCACTACAGGGCAGACTTAATGCCGGAAGCCCTGCCACCGTGGCTCACCCCTGGCCAGTCATCCACACCAACAGTATCCAGGACAGTATACTTATTCAGGTGAATGGCTACAGGGGTGCTCTGCACTACCTGCCTACTCTCATTCACATTCCCCCCTTTGACTGTCAACCAACGACCTGCTTTTGGCAGCCTAGGTGTGATTACCCCACTGTTGCTCTCATCTATGTCTGCCTCATTCTCCCTTATGAGTCAAAGGTCATCCAGCTGCTGCTCCAGATTCTTTACACAGTCTTCCATATCACCCAGCCACATGACTTCTGGCAGATGTGACTCTGCAGGAGAGGGGAGTTCCCCCAAGACTGCCACATCTCACATGAAGAGGCACATCACTGTCTCAGGAGGCATTGTAAAGCCTAACTGGGAGTAAGTTTGTCCTCCGCCTCTTCTCGAGTCAAAGCTTCAAAGCTCCACTGGCCCACCCACTCACTGGCTGCTCTGCTTGAGCTGGTGAGCTAGGCCTCTATTTATTTGTTTGAGCTTTGCCAGGTGCTTGGTCACCTGACCTCGATTGCCCAATCTGCTGCTTTCTGCTGAGTCTGAGCTATTCAAATCCTGGTCGTCTAATCAACTGCTTTCTGCTGAGCTATTCAAATCCTGATTGACGTGATTGCACAGTCCAACTACTAAAACTGCCAGAATCTCTTGAGTGAAAGTCTCAAAGCTCCACTCCTTCACTGGCCACTCACTCACTGGCTGCTCTCCATGTGGCCCATTCCAATTCATCTCCCTCTACAGTTGGAACACGTCCTTCAGGCTTTTTGCACTCTCCAGATCTTTTCATCTTCAGTTGCCTCCATGACATCAGCCTCCTTGATTTCCCCACTCCTCTGACCCACTCCAACCTCACACCCTCCAATTCACTTTGTGTCAATTCCAGCCCAGTCATCACAACCATAGCCAACACCTGGTGCTTAATGATGGCTGCAAACAGCCAGAAACCATCCCGCAGGCTCGGCTTTCTCCTGGGGATCTCTAGCATTCTCAGTACAGGAATGACGTGGTGTGTGATTTCCACCTCACTGGAGTCCAACTGCTCTTACTAATCTATGGGTGGCCTGTAGTCCACCAGTAGGTTAGCAAGACTCCCAAATCCTGGATCTCTGTTGAGTTTCCCACAGGATTCGGCACTGCTCCCATGGGGAGGTGTGGGGATGGGTGTTCTCTCTATTGTTTGTCCTTCCAAATATACTCACCTTCTGTCCAACAACTAAATCCTATCAACCATGCCAATGGAAACAGATTCCAGATTCAGGGAGTGAAACTGAAGACACAGATTGCGAGTGAGTACATTAACTATTTATTCATAAACAAACAGTGAAACACTAAACTGGGCATAACTGAAATACTGAACATTCAGCAACCCTTCTAACTCAACAGATACTCCATTAAATACTGTATCCCCAATTATAAAGCTGCAGAGCTAAGCATGCGAAGAACAAGTTTTTAAGTGAGTAAATGTGGGGGGCTCATCTATGTCTGCAATGCTCTTTCCCAATAGTCCTTCAACCTTAGTCAAGACTTCAACCTGAAGTGGCCTCGGAGAAAATGGAAAGAAAGCAAATATCTCGCATGTGCTATTTTTATACCCGTGATGCACCCAGAACTGGAAACCAGTGCCATGGTGCACAGGCGACCAATGGGAAAGAGGTGTTTCATCCTCTCAACAGACCAAACAACAGCCAACGCCCCAAATGTGGCTTTTCACTGACAAATAAGCCAGCTCCTCACATGATACAGGTCAGGCAGCATGTGTGGAGAGATGAACAGAGTTAATCGCTCAGAGCAAAACTCTTCACCTGGTGAAGATGACACTGAACTACAATGTCTGTCAATGTAGCTCAGACTTAGGTGTTCTTCCAGGACTGTAGGAATAGTCTTGGGGACAGCGACAGTGTTAGGGTTTAGGGCAGGGATGAGGGGATATTAGCCGTCAGGGGTAGTAAATTAATCGACAGAGCAAGAGTTCAAGTCTGGATCCACGTGCTCCATGCTTGAACATCGGGGATCCCAGAACTCGTGTCAGAGAAATGCTGGAGACCATCGGTCCTCAGGTCGGGGACTCATCCTGGGTTGGATATTTGAATTAATTGCTTTAGCTTTCCTGATGAATGAGTGTATAATTGAAAATCATCCATGTATAGAAAGTGTGTCAAGCCATAAATTGCTTGGTTGTTTTTGATCTGACACCCAATTTTTGTCTGATACAGTAAATTAGAGTCCAGCTTTCATGCCAGACAGAGCCATAGTGGGCTTAAAGCGTCACCCTGGAAAATGCCTCGGTTTATTTTGATAGCAGTGGTTGTTCTTTTTTAGTTGTTAATTGATAGGGTGATAATGGTATGCTAATACTTCATCACATGTTGAGGGCACTTACCAAGAATTGGTTATAGTTTTTATATATATGTTAAGAGTTTCTATTTCCTATGAATGTGAGACAGAAGCACATGCTTCTTCATAGTTAATAAAACAGCATGACAGATTTCTGCATTTCTGCCAGGCTTGATTTGGAATTACAGAATCTATTATCAGCTGTTCCTTACACCCTTTCATACCCTTCTGGCATCTTCTCTGCTCTTTTGTATGTATGTTCTGGTTGTCTAAGTGAGTAGTGATTGGTTGTGAGATGTATGATGTTACTATTTTATGTATAACTTGTAAACAAGTAATGTGATAATATTTTAATGAGTCATTTGTGATTTCTCCTTCAGGTAAGATTCTCACATTAGCACCCCTTTTCTACAGATGTCTGCGGAATTGTAAGAATGTGGCAAGTGCCTGTAAGGGGGTTTCTTCTTGGTGTGAGGGGGTTCTTTTGTTACTGCCTGTGTTAATCAAAATGGCTTCTTTGTTTTGTTAAAAGTCGGAATGCTTCTTTGTTATGATAAGTGCTTTCTCTGGCAGTTTGTTTGGGTTAAAAGTACTGATAATGAGAATTGTATTCATTTGTTATCCAATTGGGATTAATGTTATTCATGATCCTGAACGTAGCCCAGCACATCACACAAACCGATCTTCCATCCTTGGACTCACTTTACACCGCACGCTGTCAGAGCAGTGCTGCCAGGAAAATCAAGGACAAGACCCACCCAGACAACACACTTTTTGTCCCTCTTCCCTCTGGGAGAAGGTTCAGGAACATGAAGATTCATACGGCCAGATTTGGGAACAGCTTCTTTCCAACTGTGATAAGACTGCTGAATGGATCCTGACCCGGATCTGGGCCGTACCTTCCAAATATCTGGACCTGACTTGCACTACCTTACTTTCCCTTTTCTATTTTCTAATTATGATTTCTAATTTAAACTTTTATTCAATTTACTTTGATTTGTACTTCAGGGAGCGCGAAGCGCAGAAACAAATATCACTGTGACGATTGCACGCTCTAGTATCGATTGTTTGGTGACAGTAAAGTATAAAGTGGGTCTTCTTGTGGGTCTGTAAGCTAGTGTTGGCGGGCATTTGGGGAGTTGGCGCGAGCGGGTGAGAGCGAGAGGACACGATGCTGTAAGCTGGGCGACGGAACGGACCCCGAACGGGGGTCCAAGGCCAGGATTTTCGGTGAGGAAAGAAGATGAAGACCGGTGTGCCGAGGGTGCTTGGTTGATCATTTCAGGTGGTGCTGAGCTACAAGTCGAGGAGGTTTGAGGGGATCGAATGTTGGCCAGAAGACTTCGTTAATTGTTCTCCAATGGTTGTGCACAAAGTGGTTTGGATTTTGATAAGTTTGGCTGCTTTTCTTTATTTTCTTTTCCTTCGTATATACTGTATCGTTATTAATCACTTAGTTTTAGTAATATCTATAAAGTGTAATCATTTAATCGTATATGGTGTTCTGTCTGTTATTTGGCATGGTGAGGATATCACACAGCATCCACACAAGCTGATTACCCAGTTTGGCGGGGCCGAAGGCTGCTCCTCCCAGACGGAAGTGAGCTGAGCGAGCCTAAGGCGTGCCAGGCGGCTACATGCACGTGCCTTTTGTCTTGGTGGGCCCAGCTCATTGTTCCTGCACTGTAAGCTGCTCAGTGTGGTAGTGTTACTAACGCAATTGGGTAAAAACATTTAATCATACTACTGCATCATTGATCTTTCCCCACAGGTATATAACATTTTGGCGATGAGAATCAAAACAAGATTGGCCACTCTAATCCATTTTGCTCCACAGTGATGGCAAAAATGGCCCAAGGAAACTGGCTTCAATGGAAGAAAACTTTCCTGGACTATGTCAAACTCCGACTAGCATGACTCAGGAGAAATGTTTAATCCTACTATTCCATTGTCATTTTTGTTTGGAGGATATGTAACAAGTCTGACATCAGTCCTGTGTAAATTATTGGAAGGTGTTCTAATGGACAGATGTAGAAGTATTTGGATAGACAAGGCCTATTTAGAGATAGTCCTTATGGCACCATGTGTAGCAGACTTACCTAACTAATCTTGTAGAGATTTTTGAGGAAGTTCCCAAGAAGACTTATGAAGGGAAATTGGTGGATATTGTCTACATGGACTTTAGCAAGGTGTTTGGCAAAGACTCACATTGGAGGCGAGCCCTGAGGAATAAGTGCTTGGATTTCACAAGTGCTTGGAATATGTGCCTGAGGGTGTGCTTCGAGTGTGCTGGTCCAAAGTTTATCATTTCTATTCACCATTTGGATGATAATGTGGTAAACTAGATCAGCAAATTTGCCAATGACACCAGAATGGGGGATAGTCAACAGTGAGGAAGACTATCAAAGCTTGCAAAATGATCTGGACCAGCGAGGATAATGGGCTGAAAAATGACAGATGGCACTTAATGCAGACAGGTGTGAGATGTTTCAATTTAGGAGGACAAGTCAGGCTAACGTGCTTACAGTGAACAGGGCACTGAGGAGTGCTGTAGAACTGAGGGATCTGGGAATAAAGATCTACAATAACACATACAAAATGCTGGAGGCACTCAGCAGGCCAGCATCTATGGAAAAGAGTACAGTTCGGCATTTTGGGGCAAAACCCTTCATCAGGATTGGAGAAAAAAGATGAGAAGTCAAAGCAATAAGGTGGAGGGAGGTGAGGAAGAAGTACAGGATAGTAGGTGATAGGTGAAAGGGGGAGGGGCGAAGTAAAGAGCTGGGAAGTCAATTGGTGTCAGAGATACAGGGCTGGAGAAGGTGGAATCTTATAGGAGAGGACGGAAGGCCATGGAAGAAAAGGAAGAGGAGGAGCACCAGAAGGAGGTGGTGAGAGGGAAATGGGAATGGGGAATGGTGAAGGGGGGGAATTACCGGAAGTTTGAGAAATCAATGTTCATGCCATCAGGTTGGAGGCTACTCAGACAGAATATAATGTGTTGCTCCTGAAACCTGAGTGTGGCATCATCACGGCAGTAGAGCAGGCTATGGACAGTCATGTGATGTCAGTCTACTGCCGCAATGAGGCCACACTCACCAACTGCCTTGTACTTCTTCCTGCCCTCCCCCAACTTCTTTCTCTGACTTTGTGTATTTTTTTCTCCAGTTCTGATGAAGGGTCTTTGCCAAGATGTCAACTATGCTCTTTTCCTCAAACGCTGCCTGGCCTGCTGAGTTTCTCCAGCATTCTGTGTGTATTGCTTGGATTTCCAGCATCTGCAGACTTTCTCTTGTTTGTAATAAAGATCCATCGTTCCTCAAAATTGGTATCACGGGTAAATAAAAGAGATAAGTTTGTTAAGAGAGCTTTTAGCACATTTACCTGCATAAATCAAAGCACCAACTACAGGAGTTCTGAGGCTATGTTGAAATTGTATGAGGCATTAGTCCAGCCAAATCTCGAGCAATGTCTGCAATCTGGACATCTACTTATAGCAAAGATATCAATTAGCTTGAAAGAGTACAGAGAAAATATACATAGACTTTGCTGGGACTTGAGAACCTTACAGGTTAGGACTTTATTTTATGGAGGACAGGAGAATAAGGGAAGATCTTATAAAGACATACTATACAAAACTATGAGGTATATAGTGTGAATGCATGCAGGCTTTTTTCCTTCTGGTTTGGAGAGAATAGACCTATAGATCATAGTTGTATGGAAAAATTTAAGGGGAATCTGAAAGGAAACTTCTTAATTTGGAGGACACTATGAATGTGAAAACTATCTACTAATGGAAGTTCTAGAGGTGGGTTCAAGTGTAACATTTACAGGAAGTTTCAGTGAGTACAAGGATGAGGGAGGTGTGGAGGTCTATGGTCCACGTTTGGGTAGATGGGACAAAACATAGCATCAGGCTGGCACATTTAAACCTGCCAAGAAAAGACAAGCATAGCTGGGGCACATGTGAGTGTCCATGGCTTCACTTCTGTTTTGGAGAAACTAGGAGAAATTGTTGAGGGAATTTATCTACCAGATGGAGGAGGGTGGCAGTAGAGGGTTAGGCCCACTGTCCAGAAATAAGCTGAGACCCTTAATGCTTTCCTGGTGAGGAATGGAAATTTATAGGGACTGGACATCCATAGTGTAAATAAGGCAACCCGGGCCAGGGAACTGAAAGGTTGAAGTCATGGAGAGCATGTGGCATATCATGAATGTAGGTTGGAAGGGGATGACCCAAAAGGACATACTGGAGTTGAACTATGTAGACATGAGTTCAGTGGGTCTGGAGCGAGAAGAAACTATGGGCTTGCGGAACAGTCCGGTTTGGTGTCATCTTTCATCAGAAGGATGACACAGCCTGATATCTGGTGAGTAAGTCTTGATGAAGCAAACACATAAGTAACCACTGGGAGCTCAACAGGAAGGTCCTTGTCAACTGCTGTTAATTACCAATTGGTGGTGATGGCAAAAAGCAAAAGTCGGTGAATGCATACCAACCACTCATTGTGGTACCCGATGCGAACCATAAAAATACTGTGCTTGTAACCTTTTACTCAGAGTGTACATTGCTGAGAACAAGTAACTAACCAGCCAGAAGACTTCAAACAAACTTGTCCACTACTGGACAAAATGAAGTTTATTCCAATATCAGTTGTTGTTATAGTTTGGTTGCTATAGATCAGCAATAGAATAGTTCAAACTCACGTGAATGTGCATGACACAATCCTGTAAATAATTTCAAGAATATATTCCCTGTGATATTTTCATAACTTAGATAGGTTTTGATTATTTTAATTTTGACATGGACATAAACAAATTTCCCTGCCTCTGAATTTTCAGATGTAATGATTCTAAATATGTGATTTAGAATTAAAGGGGGGATTTTTGGACTAAACTGTTTAATCATTCTTTTTTTTGCAGTTTAGCAATTTATGCTTGTCAGTATGTTTATAACTACTTATATACATGCAAATGTTTAGTATCTTCCCGAACAGTCACAGTATGTAAATGTATGTTCAGTGTATGCCCTAGTGGTTACAGTTCTTTGTAACTTTCTGGAAAGTCCTGGAAGCTTCCCTTGGTGTTACATTATTTGGATGTGGTGATATGATTGGTTAACTCTTATCTACAAATTTGAATGGAAAATTTCTTTTCAGTGGAGTATAAAAAGAGCTGACCACACGATGCTGCCATTTCTTTTAGTTGCTTTCTCCCTTCATTTACTAGAATTCTATCACTCTACTCCAGAGCGCCTGATTAACTTGGTCTAGTTAGGGGCTAAAGAGCTGAATTGAGCAGGAGATGGAGCTCTGACTGGCCTTCACAAGGCCACATTTGGTGGGTCCATTCAAAGTTGATCTGCGGGGGCATTATTTCAGTCAGACGGTGCTCGTTCTATAGAACCGATACCCAATGGTAATGGTGGAAACATTGTGGGCCTAATTCATTGAATTTGAAATTCCCATTCTTCCAGGAAATCCCATTTTGGAAACAGTGTGAGGGTGGTTCCTGTCTAATGCAGTAATTATCCAGAGGAGGCTTGGGAGGAAATGGTGACTATAGACCCTTGGTTCACAAAGTTCTTCCTCACAAGGCTTTCCTCCCTGGTGTCAGGGTGTGTGTCGACAATCGTTAAAGATTGAGAATGGAGGCGTTGTCTGATCCCATGAATCAAAGTATCGAATTAAACTGGGCGATGTAATGGTGTAGCGGTTCGCGTGCTGGCATTCCAGCTCGGGAGTGTTCCACGGTTCGGAGTTCGACTCCGGCACCATACTGTAGCCCTCCCTATGGAATGCGTGGGTTTTCCCTGGGTCATCCGGATTCCTCCCACTGTCCAAAGATGTACCCGGTAGGTTAATTGGTCATTGTAAATTGGACCATGATCAGGTTTCAGTTAATTGGGTTTTTTAGGGGTTGCTGGGGTGGTAGGGTGCTGAAGCACGAAAAGCCAGAGGACCTACACTGTATTGCTAAACAATAACTATGTACCACTTGACCTTTAGAGCAGCTGTGGAAGAGGTGTTTGGACCTTGGTCTTTTATCAGCCAGTATGTAGATAATTGGTTATTGTAAAGGCTTGGGTTAATTGGGTTTCTCAGTGGGTTGCTGGGGGTGGGGGGGGGGGAGGCTCGAATGGCCGGGAGGGCTACTCTGTGTTGCATTGTTAAATAAATAAATAAAACAATCAATTCCTCTTTGTACAGTTGGACAAACCTTCAGGGAATATCATAGTTATGAGGCAAGGCAGAATGAGGAGTGCTTGTTGTCACTGTCTGAGAGCTGAGCACTTATAGCAAATGTATCAGAGCCTGACAGAGACCTCATTGCCTTCAGTGGAAGTGAGTGGTGAAGTGACAAGTGTGAATCAATATGATGATGACAATGTTTCCTGTTGTCAGGAAGGAAGAGGGGTAGAGGGATGGATAACGGAGTAAACACATTCATGTACATGGACAACATTCAGTGTTTCTAACGGACAAGGTCATAGAAACATTGAAACATCAGTGGGATTGCACAACATGTTCATTCATTATGTTAAGTGGTCAGCAGAGAAAGGAAGGTGAAGATAATTATTCCTGTAGAAGACATTCCAGTGAGTTGCTGTGATGTGGTGAGATGAGAAGTAGCTTGCAAGTTTTTCTCGTGACAAAAGTTTCCAAACTTAAGAAATGGATCGATCATTTTATTGACTTTATTTCAAAAAGGGTGCTGTCAGAATATCGCAGTTAACATATTAATTCATTTACAGAAAGCAGTGGTCCAGTGGTACAATGAGTAGATAAACACAGAGTTTAGTAATGAGGGGATGGAATGTGAAGGGAGAATGTGTTTGTTAGCAGTGGTTGAGGAGGATACCGAGTGAAATGATGATATTTAGTGGAGTTAATGAGGTTGATTCATAACATCTCACTGTTAATAACTGAGACGGAGAACATGTTCCACACTGTCAGACAAAGGCATGAATAATCCACAATCCCTGAACCACTCGTTTCAATATGTGGATGATGATATTGGACCACTGTCTGTATCTTCTCAAATTCTGTTAAATATAACCAATTCTCCAATCTAAACACACAGAAAAAATTGTCCTTGTTTTCTAAAACATGAAAATTGATAACTAGCAAATTGGTTTAATATTAACAGGGCTCAATTACAACCTTTGTTCTTCCTGCCACCCATCCTGACCAGTTCATTATTTCAATGCTTTGCGGTCGAACAAGGGAATGTAACAAAGTGCAGAATAAAGTGTTACAGTTACAGAGAAAGTGTAGAACAGGCAGACAATAAAGTGCAAGGCCACAATGAGGTAGATGTTGAGGTTCATCTTATCATGCTAGGAGACCATTCAATGGTCATATAAAGGTAGGACCAAAGTTATCTTTCATCGTAGAGATATGTACAGTATATTCAGATTTTTGCAAACTACTTCCTGAAAGGAAGTGGAAGAAGAGAGAATGTCCAGGTGGCAGGGGGACTTCAGTCACGCTGGCTGCTTTCCTAAGTCGGCGAGAACTGTAGACAGAGTACACGGAGAGGAGGCGAGTTTCATTGATGTACTGAGCTACATCCACAACTCTCAGCAGTTTCTTGTGAGCTCGGACACAGTAGCAGCAAAAGCAAACCATGATGCATGTCTACAGGATGCTTTCATCTATAAAAGTTGTCAAGAGTCAAAGCGGACGTGCCTAATTGGTTTTGTATGCTGAGGAAGTAATGGTGCTGATGTACTTTCTTGGAAATGTTGTCTAAATGTTTGGATCAGTACAGACAGTTGGTGATGGTCGCTCCTAAGAACTTAAAGCTCTTGACCCCCTCAATCTCATGATGCAACTGGGATCCTGTGCACTGCCCATGTTCCTAAAGTCAATGATTGGCTCTTTTATTTTGCTGAGCTAAGGGAAAGACGTTGTTATAATACCATGCAACTAAGCTCTCTATTTCCTTTCTTCACTGTAACTCATCATTATTTGAGATTCCGCCCACAACAGTGATGTCTTCTGCAAACCTTTAGATGGAATTAGAGCAAAATTAGAGCAGGAGGACATGAATGCGGAGAGAATTGACAAGGGAGCTGTGGATTCACTGTAGAATTGTTTCAGCCATTGGCACATTTTAATAGACCACAGTTATCTGGGAGGCTGGAGACAATGCTTTACAATTCCAATGAACACACCAACTGATTAAATGTGGACAATCAATTCTCATTTTCAAAGCTCTTTGATCTGAATTTACAATTGGGTTTTGCTAGTCAGGAACAATGACATTACCACCTGTCCTGGGTTGAATTTTCCAATTCTCTCTCTAACTTCTACAGAAACTCAGGATGGCCCTAAAGGGATATTTCACAACATTTTTCATCTCCTCTCGGAACTTTCTCTGGGTGATGGCATAAATAAACATGTTGGTACAGGAGCTGAATGACCGAAGCATTACTCCCATCATTTGAGCCACGAGATATGAAGGTGTCATTACGAAATACTGCATAGTAATATACTCAACTGCTAGAATGACCACATGTGTCATCCATAACAGGATAAAACTGGCCGATAAAGTGAAGAGCAAAATGATGGATTTTCTTCGATTCTTCATCTCTTGGTCGTCCTTCTCCTCCCCATTCCGCTGACCCCTTAGTCTCCTGCGGGCTACACTGGCCATCAGAATGTGCCTAATAGTGACCACGTTGAGCAGCAGGATCAGCACGAAGGGGACAACTGGGGTTAAAACACGGTGCCCCCAGTCAAAGGCTTGCCACACACGGGAAAATATGAAATCAAGCGATACCCAGCAGATATAAGACTTGTACGTGAAATACCACGGGATGTTGGTGAACAAACTCAGCACACTCACCACTGCAATAACAATAGCTGCACCTTTCTCATTGCAGTATCTGGGCTTCAGCCTCTGGAAGCAAATGGCCACCATCCGGTCAAAGGTGAAGGCAACAGTGAGCCAGACGGAACTAGCCACAGACACGTAACTCATGGTATTTATGATGTTGCAAAGGGGAGGTTTATAATAGTAATATATCACTTTTGGAATGACGTTAAATATGACAACCAGTAGATCTGCCACGGCCATTGCCAGAAGATACCAAGTGACACCTTTGGAGAGTCCACACCGCCCTCGTGATAGAGTTACAATTGCCATCAAGTTAGCTGTGAATATTGGAAAAGTAAACAATGTAAGTCAGTCAAGTGAAGGAGAGAAAATAGAATCACTGTTAATTACTGTAGGTTTAACAGTTAAAATTAAATAAATGGGGAGGCCAATGGGTTGAAGTCTAGTTTGACAATGAAACATTAGATGAAAGAAGCCATTGGAGCTCCCTATCTGGCTGACAATGGGAACCACTTGGATGAGTTGAAGAGTTGGATATCCAGCTGGTTTAACTTGTCCTCACAGAGAACATCTTGTTCACTCACCTGGTTTGAACAAGAAGGTGTTGGCAGGTGAAGCCATTGAGTTCCCAGTTGGTCCTATCTCAGGGTGGAAACTCAGGAACATTCTATATACCAGTCTCACATGTGTCTTCTTCCCCTCTTTTCCCTTCACATTTTGACTGATTGGATAGCCACTTCTTTTCACACCCTGGAATTGGAAACTTTCAGTGACCTTGATGCAATTTCCAGCTGTCCCTTATCAACACGGTCCATCTCCAGCTCTTCATTTGTCAACTTAACATCTCCATTTATTAGGGTAAACATAGAACAGAGAAATCTACAGAAATTCACAGGCCCTTCGGCCCACAATGTTGTGCCAACCATGCTACCTACTCTAGAAACTGCCTGGAATTTCCCTAGCACATAGTTCTCTACTTTTCTAAGCTCCATGTAACTATTTAAGAGGCTCTTAAAAGACCCTGTTGTATCTGCTTCTACCACCATTGCCGGTAGTGCATTCCACGCACCCAGCACTCTCTGTGTGAAAAACAGCTTGATACCGATTTACAGGCACCATAAACTATGCCCCCTCGTGTTAGCCATTTCAGCCCTGGGAAAAAGCTTCTGCCTATCCACATGATCAAAGCCCCTAATCATCTTACATGCATCGATCAGGTCACCTCTCATCCTCCGTCGCTCCAAGGAGAAAAGACCAAGTTCACTCAATCTATTCTCATTAGGTGTGCCCTCCAATCCAGGCAACGTCCTTGTAAATCTCCTCTGCACTCTGTCTATAGTATCCACATCCTTCCTGCAGTGAGGTGACCAGAAATGAACACAGTACTCCAAGTGTGATCTGACCGAAGTCCTATATAGCTGTAACATTACCTCACAGCTCTTGAACTCATCCCAAGGTTGATGAATGTCAACACATGATATGTGCCTTCTTACCAACACTGACAACCTACACAGCAGCTTTGAGTGTCCTATGGACATGACCCCCAAGATCTCTCACATCCTCCACACTGCCAAGAGTCTTATCATCATTATTATATTCTGTCTAAAAATTTGACCTTCCAATATGACCACTTCACACTTATCTGCATGGAAGATTTCTGCCACTTCTCATCCCAGTTCTACATCCTATCGATGTCCCTCTGTAACCTCTGACAACCCTTCAGACTATCCATTACACCACCAACACAACACAACTTTGGTCGTCAACACAAAGTGACTGAGATCAATGGGAGAAACATTTGTTTAGAAAAGGGAAGTTAGCTGGAGAAAGCTGTGAGTTCCCGATTTGGACAATTGGGTCCTGACAGATGGGGTGAGTTGACAGTTTCGGGTTTGTTGTAACTGTGGTCACATTTCAAATGAACTTCATTGATGATAAAGTCCTTTGAAAATTCTGTGTTGGTTAATGGTGTTAAATAGAGGTTCTCATTCTTTATACACCTCTAGAAAATCCATCAGTAGGGTTTAGCCACATTTAAAGAATAGGACAAATAATCAAACGTTGCAGATAGCAATTCTGCCCTTATCAAGTCATTTTACATGGAATACATCACACCATCTGACTACATTGGAATTAAGCCAGTAGGATCTAGAAATCAATAAATACGTTGCTCTTCAGGACCCAGAGTCTGACCAATGCAGATCTGAAGGAGCAAAGGATGACGGACGCTCACCCAATAAGACTGAAGCTTGGCAGATGTGACAGAGAGGCAAGAGTAAAATCAGGGAAGAGACGAGGAATTCCAGTGAAGATTCAGAGCTGGAATAACAGTCAGAAATAAACAAAGCTGAACAAATCCAACACCAAGTTCCATTTCAGAGCATTCAAGAAGGCAATGGTTAGAATGACTTACAGAGAACTCCAATGACTGTCAGGATCCGATAGTAATGAGGTCCGAAACCGTTCAAAAGGTAGATTATACAATCTATTATCATGTTCACAGTAAATATGATGCCCTTCAAAAGGAAAAACCTTATACTGACAGTTGAGTCCATTCACTCAGTTAGGTCCTCTATTTATACAGGCATGTGGCATCCACAGGGACCATAGAGTGACACGATCATTGTTAGTTACCAGGATCAGAATAAACACATTACAACATTATCACCATGTCTGACACATCAATTAACAGATGAGAAACAGAATCCGTCAGATACACCTGGTGTACAAGCATTGGGATGGAAACTGAAGGTCACAGAACTGGAAGCACAAAGGAGACTCTTCAAAGTATCCTATCTGCTGTGGACTTTTAACAGTGACCCATTCACACCTTCTCCTATCCTTTCCCACCCAACAACTCTTCAATGGTTCCCCCACTCAGCTTCACACTCATTCACACAGAGCAATCTATCCCTCTCTACATTCCAGCTTTTGTATTTTCTTTGTCAACATTCTTCACTCTATGCTCAGTGGCTCTGATAGATGGTTGCAAATTTTCCTGTTCAGAAAATGTTCAAAGCATCAAAAGGATCTGTACTATAATTATTTCCAAATAATATTACAAATCCTTGCTCCATTGCTGTGCCCTCAGTAATGCTGACCCTAAATCTTGAATTCCTTCTCTCAGACCATCTCTCCTTTGTTGCTCCTTTGGTTTGCCCAACAACTCCAAAGTCTCTTTAAATGGATCAGTGTCAAGTTTTGGCAGATAGAACCCCTGAAAAGCCATTTGATACACATTCATGTCTGACGATGCATCATTGCTACTCTTGGTTCTTTTGAATGTATCATAGAACTTTCATTAGAAAGAGGTGACATAGGGTCAGAAGGTGTTGAATCATTGTGGATGGAGCTAAGGAACTGCAAGGGTAAAAAGACCTTGACTGAAGTTGTATACAGACCTACAAACAGTAGTGAGGATGTGGTCTACAAATTACAACAAAGACGCAAGCCAAAAGGGCGATGTTACAATAGTCATGGGGGATTTCAATAGCAGGAAGATTGGGAAGATCAGGTTGGTGCTGGATTCCAAGAGAGCTAATTTCTAGAGTGCCTATGAGATGGCTTTTCAGAGCACCTCATGGCTGAGCCCACTAGGGGACCAGCTATTCTGGATTGGATGTTGTGTGAACCACAATTGATTAGAGAGCTTAGGGGCAAGTGATCATAATATGACCAAGCACCGCCTGAAATTTGAGAAGGAGAACTGAAGTCAGATGTATCAGTATTACAGTGGAGTAAAGGGAATTACAGAGGCATGGGAGAGGAGCTGGACAGAATTGATTAGAAAAGAACATTGGCAAGGATGACGGCAGAGCAGCCATGACATAAATTTCTGGAAGCAATTCGGAAAGCACAGGACATATACACCCCAAAGAGGAAGAAGTATTCTAAAGGAAAGATGACAGAACCATGGCTAACAAGCAAAGTGAAGGCCAATGCCAAAGAGAGGGCATATAATAAAGCAAAAATTAGTGGGAAGTTAGGCAATTGGGAAACGTTCGAATACCAGCTGAAGGCAACTTAAAACATCATTAAGAGGGTAAAGATGGAATACAAAGCTAGCGATTATTATTAAAGAAAATACCAGAAATTCCTTCAGATGCATGAAGTGTAAAAGAAAGGCAAGAGTGTGTATCGTACCAGATGAAAACGATGCCGGAGAGATGGTAATGGGGGACAAGGAAATGGCAGATGAACTGAATAAGTATTTTGCATCAGTCTTCTCTGTTGAAGAACAAGAAGTATGGTGGCTGTTCCAGCTTTCAGAGGGCTTGAAGTGGGTGATGTTACCATCCCTAGTTGCCCCTTTTGGCCACGACTGGTTCCACACTTCCTGTTTTATTGCTGTCCCTGACAGGAAGGAACACTATTCCCATGTACCCATTATACATTTGCCTTTACTGATTTGTTGTTAACCCCACAATTACTGTTCCCCAGTCTACCTTAGACAACTCTCTACAGCAGACTGCAGGCTTTTGGATTGCATGTTGCAGCGTCAGCAGTTGACAACTCATTTTTAGTCTTGTCTGCCCTCCAGAGGAGCTGCCTCAGGGTTTCAGCAATGTCTGTCCTTATTTCTGTTACCTGGATTATTGAGAGCATCTCAGTTTGCAGGAAGAGTGAAGGACAGATATTGCTAGAGTCTTGTCCTCAACTCCTGTGTTCCTGATACTGGGTTAAAGACAGAGGATGGGGGACTTTCAATTCTGGTTAGAAATGATGGCAGAATATGTTGGAAACACTCATCAGGTCAGGCAGTAGCTGTAGACAATAGACAATAGGTGCAGAAGTAAACCATTCGGCCCCTCGAGTCTGCACCGCCATTCTGAGATCATGGCTGATCATTCACTATCAATACGCAGTCTGTAGAAAGAGAAACAGAGTTAATGTTCCAGGTCAAAGATCCTTCATCAGGAGAACGATCAAGTTAGCTTTGAGATGCCCAGAGGATGGGTGGGGTGGATGGAATCGAATGGAAATCTTTGACAGGGTTACTGTGAGGATATGAAGATGGAGCATAATGTGGACAGAAACAATGAGCCAAGGTGAAGTGGAAAGAATTGGCCGGCTGTGATGTAGAGAAAGGGAATCACCTGGACTGATGTGTCCAGAAACTGCAACACGTGGAGGGAGTAGCTAAGGTGCTGGTTCTCAAGTTATGTTGCTTTCCTTTCCACAACAAGGGCACACTTTCGAGTACTTTTCATCTCATGTTCTCAATATTTATTAAATCTATATTTCTATTATTTCCTTTTTTCCTTATTTTTGTATTTGGAGTTTGTTATCATTTGTACATTGGTGTCTGTCCATCTTGTTGGCTTCAGTCTTTCAATGATTGAATGATTTTTCTTGTATTTCCAGTGAATGCCCACAAGAAAATGAGTTGTATATGGTGACACAATGGATATGTACTTAGATAATAAATTTACTTTGAAGTTAGAAATTTGTAATGTTACACCTCAGCTTCCAGGTGAATCTCCTCTGCACCCCCTCCAGTGAAATTACTCCCTTCCTACTGTGCAGAGAAAAGAGCTGCGGGTTTCACTCCCAGACTGCAATGCATTATAAAGTTGTTACACGATGTTCCTGCTCTACATCACAGTATCCCATCTGCCTTCTTCACTACCTTATCCACCTGTGCTACAATTTCTGGGGTCTGTGATCTTGTAACCCAAGTCCCATGAATTCATTAACCCCCCCTGAGGTCACAACCATTCACCTGACCAAATGCATCCACCTTGCAATTGACAACAGCTCCTGAACTCTCATTTCCTCAAGACTACAAAGTTACATGCAAGAGTAACCAGTATGGGTTTGTCCGGATCTTATGGCCATTAAACATCCTCCACACAGGCCCCTCTCTCCACATACCCCATCAAAGAGAAATGCCCAATGTCCATAACTGGTTTCCAACACCTTTCCCTGCCATCTCCCTCCCTGTCAGGTTGCCTCTTCCTGCTGTGCCTTTGGCCATGATCTTTGCATCCTCACAGGCCACAGTTGTAGAACCAGGAGACTGGAGGGTGGCAAATGTTATTCCTGGGTTCAAAAAAGGTCACAGGGATAATCCTAGGACCAGTGGGTCTCACATCAGTGGCAAACCATTGGAGAGGATTCTTAGAGATGGAATTTATGAGCATTTGTGGAAGCACAGACTGATCATTGATGAGGCGGCGTGGAATGACAGCAGCAGCCTTTCAGACCTGGTGTACTTTAATTTAATTTTCAATTTTAAGTTTGATACACAATTTTCGATTAGGGCACATGGATAACAGAGCAGCTATCTACCATCACCAGATACTACTACAATACAGAGATCGCCCAAAAACAAACCTTCACAAAGATCTGCTGGCTGAATTACCCGACGTCGGCCTGCTGAGGGGAACGGGCCTACAATCCTCGGACTTGCCTGATGATGGGAGCCGGAGATGGAGACGTCGAAAGCGATGTGCGAGGAAGCGGAAGCGAGGCAAACGGGCAGAGGTCCCTGCCAGGCTAAAAGCAAACCCTAGCCAGCCGGCTCTCCCGTCCATTCTGCTCTCCAATGTCCTCTCCCTGGACAATAAAATGGACTACATCCGACTCCAACGTAATACTCGGCGGGAGTACAGAGTTTGCTCCGCGTTTGTCTTCACAGAGACATGGCTCACTGATGGGATTTCGGACACTGCCATCCAGCTGGACGGGCTAGCTTTGTTTCGTTCGGACAGAGATGCAGCTGTCTCCGGTAAGGTTCGCGGTGGCGGTGTCTGTGTTTATATCGACACGGAATGGTGTAAGAACTCTGTGCTGGTTTCCAGACACAGCTCATCATTAGTGGAATCTGTGGCAGTTCGATGCAGACCATTTCATTTGCCACGGGAATTCACCTCTGTCCTTATATTCGGTGTGTACATTCCCCCCAGCGCTAATGCTAAGGAGGCGCTCTGTGAACTGTACGGGGCTATTAGCGAACTGCAGAACGCACACCCTGATGGACTGTTTATTGTCGCCGGTGATTTTAACCACGCGAACCTTGAGTCAGTGCTCCCCAAATTCCATCAGTATGTGGACTTTGCAATGAGGGGGAGAACGTGTTGGACCTGGTTTACACAAACAACACCAATGTGTACCGGGCAGAGCCCCGCCCCACCTCGGATACTCAGACCGCATCTCTGTTATGCTAATCCCAGCATACAGACCGTTCGCCAGGCGCTCCAGACCAGTTCAGAAGCCGGTGAGAACCTGGCCAGCAGGAGCCATCTCTGCTCTTCAATCTGCTTTGATCACACTGACTGGCACACGTTCAGGGAGGCTGCAACCGATGGAGACTCTACCAACTTAGAGGAGTACACAGCATCAGTGACCAGCTACATCAGTAAGTGCATTGATGATGTTACTCTGTCCAAGACCATCACTATACGTGCCAACCAGAAGCCATGGATGACCGCAGAGGTGCCTGCACTGCTGAGGTCCTGCGACTCCACCTTCAGAGCAGGCGACAAGGCAGCTCTAACAACAGCAAGGGCCAAACTGTCCCGAGCCATCAGAGGGGCAAAGCATGCACATGCCCAGCTGATCCACAGTTACTTCCAGGACAGCGGCGACACGCGGCGCATGTGGAAGGGCATCCAGGACATCACCAATTACAAGACAACATCACCTGACTGTGTGGGTGATGCCTCCCTCCCAGATGTGCTGAACAACTTCTACGCCCGGTTTGAGGCTGAAAATGATGTGGCGGCGAGGAAGTCCACCCCTCCTACAAATGACCAGGTGCTGTGTCTCTCCATGGCCGACGTGAGAGGAACCCTGTGCAGGGTCAAACCACGGAAGGCTGCTGGACCAGACAACATCCCTGGTAGAGTGCTCAGAGGATGTGCAGACCAGCTAGCAGATATCCTCACTGACATCTTCAACATCTCCCCGAGCAGCGCCACCATTCCAACGTGCTTCAAGGCCGCCACCATCGTCCCCGTGCCGAAGAAGTCTTCAGTGTCCTGCCAAAATGACTACCGTCCCATTGCACTTACATCCATCATCATGAAGTGTTTTGTGAGACTCATCATGAGGCATATCAAGACCCTGCTGCCCCCCTCACTGGACCCCCTGAAGTTTGCACACCGTCCCAACTGCTCAACAGATGACGCCATTGCCACCACCCTCCACCTGGCCTTAACCCATCTGGACAAAAAAGACACGTACGTTCGGATGCTGTTCATAGACTTCAGTTCAGCATTCAACACAATCATCCCTCAGAAACTGATTGGAAAGCTGAGCCTATTGGGCCTGAGCACCTCCCTCTGCAACTGGATCCTGGACTTCCTGACTGGGAGACCTCAGTCAGTCCGGATCGGGAGCAGCACCTCCAACACCATCACACTGAGCATGGGGGCTCCCCAGGTTTACATGCTCAGTTCACTGCTGTTCACTATGCTGACCCACAACTGTGCTGCAAAACACAGCTCGAACCATATCATCAAGTTTGCCGACAACCTGTCTCTTAATGTGAACAAAATAAAAGAGATGGTGTTGACTTCAGGAGGGCACAGAGCGATCACTCCTTGCTGAACTTCGACGGCTCCTCGGTAGAGATCGTAAAGAGCACCAAATTTCTTGGTGTTCACCTAACGGAGAATCTCACCTGGTGCCTTAACACCAGCTCCATAGCAAAGAAAGCCCAGCTGCATCTCTACTTTCTGCGAAGGCTGAGGAAAGTCCATCTCCTCCCCTCCCGCCCCCCCCCATTCACATCACATTCTACAGGGGTTGTATTGAGAGCATCCTGAGTAACTGCATCACTGCCTGGTTCGGAAATTGCACCATCTTGGATCGCAAGACCCTGCAGCGGGTAGTGAGGTCAGCTGAGAAGATCATCGAGGTCTCTCTTCCCACCACTACGGACATTTACACTACACGCTGCATCCGCAAAGGAAACAGCATTATGAAGGACCCCATGCACCCCTCATATAATCTCTTCTCCCTCCTGCCGTCTGGGAAAAGACTCCGAAGCATTCGGGCTCTCACAACCAGACTATGTAACTGTTTCTTCCCCCAAGCTATCAGCCTCCTCAATACCCGAAGTCTGGACTGATACCTTGTCCTACTGTCCTTTTTATTATTTATTGAAATGTCTGCGCTGTTTTTGTGCATTTTATGCAGTCTAGTGTAAGTCTGCAGTCTAGTATAGCTTTCTCTGTGTTTTTTTTATTACGTAGTTCAATCTATTTTTTTGTACTGTGTCATGTAAACCATGGTCCTGAAAAACATTGTCTCGTTTTCACTACCAGCAGTTATGGTTGAAATGACAATAAAAGTTGCCTTGACTTGACTTGACTTATGAGTAGTCAATATGTCTTTGTGAGGGGCAGGTTGTGCCACACGAGGTTGATTGACTTCTTTGAGGAAGTCACAAAACAAATTGATGCTGCTAGAGTGATGGATGTGGCATATATGGACTACAGTAAGGTGTTTGACGAGGTTCCCTTGTTAGACTCTTTCAGAAATCAGGATGCATGGGATCCAGGGAAACTTAGCTGCATGGATTCAGAATTGGCTTGCCTACAGAAGACAGGCAGTGTTACTCGATGGAGGGTATTCTGCCCAGAGATCTATGACCAGTGGTGTTCCACTGGGATCTGTTCAGGGGCCTCTGCTCTTTGTGATATTTATAAATGGCTTGGATGAGGAAATGGATGGATGGGTTAGATGGGCTGAGAGCTAAGTGGAAGAAAGCTTAGGGGAAATGCCAGAGGCAGTTATATTACATGGAGTGGTAGGTGTCTGCAATGCACAGCTGTGGGTGGTGATAGAGGCCTATACATTAAGAAGACTAGGACACTGTTAGATAAGCACACGCATGGAAGGCAAATGGAGGGTTAGACTCTGTGTAGGTAGGGAGGTTAAATTTATCTTGGAAACTGTTGAAATCTCATCACAACATTATGCCTGAAGGGCCCATAGTGTGCTGTACTGTTCTATATTCGGCATTTAAAATGCACTCACTCACTAATGCCCTCCTGAATACTAGCCTCCTCACTAATGCCCATCTGGCTTTGCCAAAACCACTCAGCTCCAGACCCCATCCTGGCCTTGATCTCAACACGGAATAAGGAGTTGAATTCCAGTGGGAGGTGACAGCGTCAGGTTGTGTGTGGATGAGTGGGTGAGTGGGACATCAAGGAGTCCTGGTAAAACTGAAGTCAATGAGCACCACGGGGAAACACTCCAGTTTCACACTGAAATTCATTGGTTCATGTGTTGTCCCAACTGTTCAACTTGATTTTACCCCTGTGCTGCCTGTGTAGAGATTGAACATTCTTCATGTGATTGAGGAGGTTTCCTCGGGAGGATTGGTATAAACAGAAATATGTGATTATCAGCTTGGACTCATTGGGTCACACAGTTTGTTTCCATTCTGTCCCCTCTGTGACTCTCAGAAATTACATTTGACCTGTATCTTAACAGCCAAGGCTAACAAGCTTCTGGTGAAACAGGGATACAATACTAAGACTTTCATCCTCATGGCCAAACCGTTCCAGGGCCTCCCTCTTCTGTTCCCATGTCCTGTGTCCAAAACTTGTTCCCAGCATCTTTGCTCTTTCATATTCCTCTAAGATCTGCACAAGATCTACCTCTGTTCTCTTGTTTCTGGTTGTGAACAGTTGAGAAGCCTTGTGCTACATTACCTGCACCTCCCGCCCAGTGTGAATTACCTGGAAATCATCTCCCACAGGAGACAAGGGAGCCTTAGGCACTTCAACTCACTCACCACCACCCCATGTTTGGAGAAACATTGTGGACATACCAACTAAGCTTACAATTTCTTATAATCTTCCCCATATATTCCTTTCATAGCTTTTGTAAACTTTGCAAACAAGAGAAGATCTGCAGATACTGGAAATTTGAATAACACATGCAAAATGTTGGAGGAACTCAGCAGACCAGGCATCATCTATGGAAAAATTGTTAACTCTATTTGTTCCTGGCCCAAAACATCAACTGTACTTTTTTCCATAGATGCTGCCTAGCCTGCTGAGTTCCTCCACCATTTTGTGCATGTTTGTATACTTTGATATAGTTACACAGAGCATACGCTGTTTTGGGGTAGAATCCCAGCCGATCCAAACCATCCTTTTAACTGCAGTGTTCCTATCCAGGCATCCTCTGCACACTCTCCAGTTCACATGATACTCCAGGTCTAGCCAGTGGTTAATATGGTCATTACATGACATCCTTGCCATTATATTCACTATATTCCATTGATGAACGCAAGCATCCCATCTGAATTCTTCACCACCTTGTCCATATGTGCTGGGAATTTCAGGGATTTATGGAATTGTAATCCAAGGTTCTTCTGCTCATCTACCCTCCCTATTTACTGTATCTCTTCAACCTTGATTTCATCTTCTCAAATGCTTCACCTTGCACTTCTCAATCCCCAGTCTCTCATTTCCTCAGCCTGCACAGCTATCGACAGGAGAAACCAGCATGGGGTTTCATGGACCCTGTTGCTATCACACACCCCAAACACAAACACTTTCTTCTCCCCTTTATTCCACCAATTAATATGGTGAAGACAAAATTGTTTTCTTCCTGAATGTTCCCTGCTTCCCGTGATGAGGGAGATTAATATTTAAGTTACTAGGAGATGAATGACTGAGATCTGCTGAAGGTGGGGCCAAAATATCTTTTGGAAGGTTATTCTGTGACAGAATCAGTGTTGGGAGGAATAGAGTTTTAATTTCTCCTACTCAACCAGCAGGAACTAAAATCTGCAAAAACAACCTGTACCTATGTTGCAATATTAATTTCAGTCACTGATCAAACAGGAGAAATGAGTTGCTTCATACCAAATAGTTTGTTTTGAAAATCCAACAGAACAGCAGGTTGGGAAATCCACTAAAGCCCAGAAACATGGTGTCTTTCAATAGTGAGGAAAATTACGATTCCAGAAGCTGTTTGTAGGATACAAAGTAATATTCTTCTTCCATAGATCCCTAGTCAGATCACAAGTGTGAATTTCTTATCAAGCGAGATGCTTGGCCCATTCCAATTCATATCCACCTACAGATGGAACATGTCCTTCAGGCCTTTTGCCCTCTCTAGATGCTTTCATCTTCAGCTGCCTCCATGACATCAGCCTCCTTGATTTCCCCAATCAAACTTCACCCTTCCAAACAGCTGTCCATTCACTTTGTGTCAATCCCAGCCCAGTCATCACAACCACACACAACACCATCCCTTGAGCCTCTGCGTTTCCTCGTCCTGTACAACCCTAATTGCCCACTCGTCTGTTATGGCCAGTCCACCAGGTAACAGTGGTCCTCTTCCTGAACTCAGCTGTTCTATCCACAGCAGTGTTATGTATGGCCTCCTTGGTGAAATGTGGCCACCTGCACGGTGGACCATAATCTGCCATTGATGTGCATTCCTCTAGATATGTTTGTGATAGGTTGCCCTTGCACCTCCCAGCTTTGCTCATGCCACTGAGTATTCCATACTGCCATGCCATTGGCCACTGCCCAGAGTCAGTATGGATTCTAATTGGCCCGGCTGCTCTCGGAGCTGTGGGGTTACAGTCACCAACTCAGCTAATTGGCTGGATCCTCCGTGATGTTCTTGCCTGTCATAGGGTGGAGGGCAGCAGCTTTCCACCACTTCTTGCCTCCCCGCCAATGGCTGGGGCCTTTGGTGAACCAGAGTGTTACCCCACGTTGTGGGTGGGGGTTGATTGTAGAGGCCATAGGAACACATGACCAAAGATAGAGGACCAGATATGGCCTATCAACTTTGCTCTGCCAGTGCATCATGGCTGATCCATTTTCCTCTCAGCTGCAATCTTCTGCCTTCTCCCCATATCTCTTCATGCCTTGATTAATCAAGAACCTATCAACCTCTGTCTTAAACATGCCATATGAAGTGACCTTCACAGCTGCCTGTGCCAATGAATTCCACAGATTCACCACTCTGTGGCTGAAGAAATTCCTCCTCTTTTCCATTAGAAACGGACATCTCTCTACTCTGAGGCTGTTTCCTCTGATGTACCACTCCCCACACATTCCTGCTCCTGCTCCTCCTCTCCCTCCTGGGTGTGAGTGGCAGCAGGCCAATACCACCCTGGGCAGGAATAGGACCACGCAGTCAACGGCCCGGCCTGCAATGTCTCCAGTGCATGGGCAGGGGGGTGGTGGACGATCATTTTGAAGGGAAATTGCAGGACTCCACTCTACCCCTTCCAGTTTCTCACAATCCAACCAGACATCCCCATCCCCCATTCATATGTTGGGCTTATTGCCTCACCGCATCAAGGCTCGGACCTTAAGGCTAATGGGATTCTATTGGCCAATTAGCTGCACCGCTATTAGCTAACAGGCTAACTTCATGCTCTTGTCTTCTAACTCTGTGCCAACCAGACGGCTTCCCCCAGGTGACACACTGCAGTGCAGCAACTCCACCTCATTCATAAGAGCTGCTATCTCCTGCCAGCTCCATGCTTGTTGGTGCTTTATGGTGGCTGCAAACAGCCAGAAAGCATCCTGCAGGCTCCACATTCTCCTGGGGTCTCTAGCATTCTCAGCACTGGAATGATATGGTGTGTGATTTCCACCTCACTGGAGTCCATCTGGTCTTACTAATCTACGGGTGCCTTGTAGTCAGCCAGTGGGTTAGCATGACTCCCAAATCCCGGGTTGCTGTTGATCCACCCCTGGGATTCAGCACTGCTCTAATGGGGATGGGTGTTCTCTCTCTTGTTCATCCTTCCAAATATACTCATCTTCTGTCCAACCATTGAATCCTGCCGACCATGCCAATTGTAATATGGAAGCAGATTCCTGATTCAGGGAGTGAAACTGAAGACACGGATTGCGAGTGAGTACATTAACTATTTATTTATAAACAAATAGTGAAGTACTAAACTGGGCATAACTGAAATACTGAACATTCATCAAACCTTCTAACTCAACATATACTCCATTCAATCTCCCAACTATAAAACTGCAAAACTAAGCTGGCCAAGAACAAGTACTTAACTGAGTAAATGTGGAGGGCTCATCTATGTCTGCAATGCTCTTTCCCAATGGTCTTTCAGTGTTAGTCAAGACTTCAACATGAAGTGGCCCTCGGAGAAAATGTAAAGAGAGCAAATCTCTTGCATGTGCTGCTTTTATATCCGTGAGGCACCCAGAACTGGAAACCAGTGCCATGGTGCACAGGCAACCAATGGGAAAGAGCTGTTTCATCCTCTCAACAGACCAAACAATGGCCAATGCCCCAAATGTGGCTTTTCACTGACAAATAAGCCAGCTCCTCACATGACACAGGTCAGGCAGCATGTGTGGAGAGATGAACAGAGTTAATCGCTCAGATCAAAACTCTTCACTTGGTGAAGATGACACTGAACTACAATGTCTGTTGATGTAGCTCAGACTTAAGTGTTCTTCCAGGACTGTAGGAATAGTTTTGGGGACAGAGAGGGAGTTAGGGTACAGGGTAGGGATGAGGAGTGTTACGATTCAGCAACAATGAATATAGAATTGAGATACATCTTTTTATAAACAAATAAAACCTTTATTAAACACTGCTCAAAAAAACCCAAAAGTAAACAAACGCCTAACTTAACTGCGATACGGCAGCTCAAACAGTCCTTAAAACGAGAAATGCAGACACAGTTCTTAAAAGTAGTAAATGCAAAAGACCAAATGATTTACACAGTCAATTAGGAGAGATTTTCATAGATGTAACGAATTCTTCAATGTCACGACGTTACTGCTGATCCTAGTTGAAATATGCCATTCCTGAAGGATTTACAATGAAGGAAATAAAACAGCTTAAAGGCACTGACCTTTCCTTGGTGAAACGCTGCATCTAGCTCTTTCTGCTCTTTCAATGTAATGCAGGAGCTATCTCGTTTGCAGGTTACTAATTTCTTGAATGAAGATTGAATAAGCTCGAACCTGTTTTATCGCCGACACTACCAACTTTTCTCGATCCTTCGGGTTTTACGAACTTTGATAATTCTTCACTCTCCGACTGGACTTTAACTGGTAGTGATTTTCAAAGGTGCCAGCACAACAATTCTTACAGTAGAAATTAAAACTCCACTTTGAAACAAAACTGTGTCATGAAATCAAATACGCAGCAGAACAGAGTCAATGATGAATTAAGTCAGGAATAGTGTCATGAAGTCATGAAGCAGAGTCTCTCTCATTTAAGTATGTCCTTACTTCAACAGGGATGCTCCTTTTAAATTCCTCCATTAAAATCAGCTCTTTCAATTTATTATAGTCCATATTTACATTTTTAGAGGAAACCCATCTCTCAAAACACATAGCTTTATCATAGGCAAATTCTACATAAGTTTTTTCCACAGATTTCTTCAAATTTCTGAATCTTTATCTATATACTTCCAGAACTAGCTCATACGCTTTAATATATGCAGTTTCACAGTATCATAATCACGTGCTTGCTCAGCAGTTGTATAAACTTGTGCTTTGCCTTTAATTACACTCTGTAACAACACTGGCCATTTCTCTTTCAGCCACTCTGAAGTCAGAGCAGCAGTTTCAAAATGTTAAAAATATTTCTCTACTTCTGCTTCATTAAATGGAGTGTCCAATTTAATTTCCTGAGTAACAACAAATGTTTTTCTAGAACCAGAAATCTGATTCTCAGACTTTAATTCCACCATCTCAAGTTTAAGTTCCCTCTGTTTATTTTCAGCTTCTAACCGACTTAGTTCCAAGTTAGCTTCCAATTGCTTCTGTTTTAATTCAGCTTCTATTCTAAGCTTTTCTAGCGCTACTTGTTCCAGCTATAACTGAATCGCTGCTTTACTCACAGGGAACCTGTCTAGTACCGTTTCACTAAAACCACCTGAATCTATGTAGTGTTCTGCAATTTTCCTCTGAATTACAGGCTTTGTTGTAACCTCCGAAATATCTTTAAGTTCCAACATGCTAGCAATCTCAGATACATCGCTCTTTTTCGCCTTCACTAATAACTCCAGATCTGGTGATGCCAGGAAGTCGTCAATATTCATTGTTGGCGAATACCACTCACAAGCCAATCAAACAAAAGAATCGGGTATTCCCCTTTTCTAAAACATCAAGTGATAATTAAACAAGCATTTAAGCCCAAAAATGGTACATGCCAGACAAGAGCTCCCAATTGTTACGATTCAGCAACAATGAATATAGAATTGAAATAGTTTTTTTATAAACAAATAAAACCTTTATTAAACACTGCTAAAAATAACCAAAAGTAAACAAATGTTTCACTTAACCGGAAGTCAGCTGCTATACGGCAGCTCAAACAATCCTTAAAACGAGAAATGCAAACACAGTTCTTAAAAGTAGTAAATGCAAAAGTCCAAATGATTTACACAGTCAATTAGGAGAGATTTTCCTAGAAGTAACAAATTCTTCGATGATGCGACGTTACTGCTGATCCCAGCTGAAGTATGCCTTGCCTGAAGGATTTACGACGAAGGAAATAAAACGGCTTAAAGGCACTGACCTTTCCTTGGCGAAACACTGGATCCAGCTCTTTCTGCTCTTTCAATGCTATGCAGGAGCTATCTCAGACGCAGGTTACTAATTCCTTGAATGAAGAGTAAATACGGTCAAGCCTATTTTACCGCCGACACTTCCAACTTTTCTTGCTCTTTCGGGTTTTGCGAACTTTGATAATTCTTCACTCTCTGACTGGACTTTAACTGGCAGTGATTTTCAGAGCTGCTGGCTCAACGATTCTTACAGTAGAAATTAAAATTCCACTTTGAAGTGAAACTGTGTCATGAAATCAAATACGCAGCAGAACGGAGTCACTGATGAATTAAGCTACGAACTGACCTGTGTCACAGCGAGACATGCTCCTTTTATACCTGTTGAAAGAGGCCATCACATGACCTCTCACTGGTGGGAAAATTACATCACTCCACCATCACAAGACCATTACCTCATGCCCAGCAGAGACTCAATAACATCATGGTCATGTGACAGTCATAGGACACCCACAGGTACGTATCGGGATGTTATCAGTCAGGGGTAGTAAATGAACAGACTGAGCAAGAGTTCAAGTCCAGATCCATGTGCTCCATGCTCAATCATCGGGAATCATGTCAGAGGCATGCTGGAGACCATCGGTCCCTAGGTCAGGGATTCATCCTGGGTTGGATATTTTAAATAATTGCTTTAGCTTTCCTAATGAAAGTGCATATAATTTTAAATCGTCCATGTATAGAAAGTGTATCAAGTTATAATTTGTTTGGTTATTTTTGATTTGATATCCAATTTTTGTCTAATTCAACAAATTAGAGTCCAGCTTTCATGTCAGACAGAGCCAGAGTGGGCTTAAAGTGTCACCCTGGAAAATGCCTCCATTTATTTTGATAGCAGTGGTTGTTCTTCTTTAGTTGTTAATAGATAGGGTGATAATGGTATGCCAATAACATGTTGTAGGAAGTTCACAAGAATTGGTTATAGTTTTTATATATATATGAAGAGCTTCTATGAACTATGAGTGTGAGACAGAATCACATGCTTTTTCATAGTCAATAAAACAACATGACAGGTTTCTACATTTCTGCCAAGCTTGATTTGGAACTACAGAATCTATTATCAACTGTTCTTTACACCCTTTCATACCCTTCTGATATCCTCTCTGCTCTTTTGTATGTATGTTCTGGTTATCTAAGTGAGTAGTGATTGGTTGTGAGATGCATGATGTTACTATTTCATATATAGTTGTAAACAAGTAATGTGACAATATTTTAACGAGTCATTTGTGATTTCTCCTTTAGGTAAGATTCTCACATTAGCATCTCTCTTATACAGATGTGTGAGGAATTGTAAAAACATGGCAAGTGCGCATGCGGGTAATTGATTGCGTGGTGAATCAGTTAGTCCTCCTATGTGCAGGGCGGCTCTCTCTTTTGGGCATAGGATTTCAAATGCACGTGCCTTTTGACTTGGTGGGCCCAGCTCATTGTTCCCGCACTGTAAGCTGCCCAGTGTGGTAGTGTTACTAACGTGATTGGGTAAAAACATTTAATCATACAACCGCATCATTGTTCTTGCCCCACAGATACATAACATTTTGGCGATGAGAATCAAAACAAGATTGGCCACTCTAATCCATTTTGCTCCTTAGCTATGGCAAAAATGGCCCAAGGAAACTGGCTTCAATGGAGGAAAACTTTCCTGGACTATGTCGAACTCCTTCTAATGTGACTCAGGAAAAATGTTTAATCCTACTATTCCATTGTCATTCTTGTTCAGAGGATATGTAACAAGTCTGATATCAGTCTTGTGTAAATTATTGAAACGTGTTCTAATGGACAGATGTAGAAGTATTTGGATAGACAAGGCCTATTTAGAGATAGTCCTTATGGCACCGTGTGTAGCAGTCTTACCTAACTAATCTTGTAGAGATTTTTAAGGAAGTTATCAAGAAGATCGATGAAGGGAAATTGGTGGATGTTGTCTACATGGAATTTAGTAAGGTGTTTGGCAAAGACTCACATGGGAGGATAGCCTGGAAGATTAAGTGCTTGGATTTCAGGATGAAGTAGTCAATTAGATTCAACATTGCCTTAGTGGGAGAAGTCAGAGAGTGGTAGTAGAATGGAAATGTGTGACGAGGGGTGACATCACATGGCTGACATGGGAAGCGAGCTCTGAGGAATAAGTGCTTGGATTTCACAAGTGCTTGGAATATGTGCCTAGGGGTGTGCTTCGAGTGTGCTGGTCCAAAGTTTATCATTTCTATTCACCATTTGGATGATAATGTGGTAAAATGGATCAGTAAATTTGCCAATGACACCAGAATGGGGGATAGTCAACAGTGAGGAAGACTATCAAAGCTTGCAAAATGATCTGGACCAGCGAGGATAATGGGCTGAAAAATGACAGATGGCACTTAATGCAGACAGGTGTGAGATGTTTCAATTTAGGAGGACAAATCAGGCTAACATGCTTACAGTGAACAGGGCACTGAGGAGTGCTGTAGAACTGAGGGATCTGGGAATAAAGATCTACAATAACACACACAAACAAAATGCTGGAGGCACTCAGCAGGCCAGCATCTATGGAAAAGAGTACAGTTTGGCATTTTGGAGAAAAACCCTTCATCAAGATTGGAGAAAAAAGATGAGAAGTCAAAGTAATAAGGTGGAGGGAGGTGAGGAAGAAGTACAGGATAGTAGGTGATAGGTGAAAGGGGGAGGGGTGAAGTAAAATGCTGGGAAGTCAATTGGTGAAAGAGGTACAGGGCTGGAGAAGATGGTTGCAATAGGAGAGGACAGAAGGCCATGGAAGTAAAGGACAGTGGAGGAGCAGCAGAAGGAGGTGGTGGGCAGGTAAGGAGATAAGATGAGAGGGAAATGGGAATGGGGAATAATGAAGGGGGGCAATTATTGGAAGATTGAGAATTCAGTGTTCATTGCATCAGGTTGGAGGCTACCTAGAAAGAATATAATGTGTTGCTCCTGAAACCTGAGTGTGGCATCATCACGGCAGTAGAGCAGGCTGTGGACAGTCATGTGATGTCAGTCTACTGCCGCAATGAGGCCACACTCACCAACCGCCTTGTACTTCTTCCTCCCCTCCCCCCAACTTCTTTCTCTGACTTTGTGTATTTTTTTCTCCAGTTCTGATTAACTTTGCCAAAACTTTGACTATACTCCTTTCCACAAACGCTGCCTGGCCTGCTGAGTTTCTCCAGCATTCTGTGTGTATTGCTTGGATTTCCAGCATCTGCAGACTTTCTCTTGTTTGTAATAAAGATACAAATTCCACAAAATTGGCATCACGGGTAGATAAACTTGTTAAGAGAGCTTTTAGCATATTGACCTGCATAAATCAAAGCACTGACTACAAGAGTTCTGATGCTTTGTTGAAATTGTATGAGGCATTGGTCTGGCCAAATTTCGAGCATTGTCTGCAATCTGTTCATCTACTTACAGCAAAGATATCAATTAGTTTGAAAGAGTACAGGGAAAATAAACACAGATTTAGCTGGGACTCAAGAATCTTACAGGATAAATTGAATAGGTTAGGACTTTATTTTATGGAGGGCAGGAGAATAATGGAAGATCTTATAACAATATTAGATCTACACAGAATTATGAGGTATATAGAGTGAATGCATGCAGGCGTTTTCCCCTCTGGTTTAGAGAGAATAGACCTATAGGTTGTAGTTGTAGAGAAAAATTTAAGGAGAATCTGAAGGGAAACTTCTTCACTTAGAGGATGGTGTGAATGTGAAAACGATCTGCTAACAGAAGTTCTAGAGGTGGGTTCAAGTGTAACATTTACAAGAAGTTTCAGTGAGTACAAGGATGAGGGAGTTGTGGAGGTCTATGGTCCACGTTTGGGTAGATGGGACAAAACATAGCATCAGGCTGGCACATTTAAACCTGCCAAGAAAAGACAAGTATAGCTGGGGTGCATGTGAGTGCCCATGGCTACACTTCTGTTTTGGAGAAACTAGGAGAAATTGTTGAGGGCATTTATCCACTAGATGGAGAAGAGTGGCAGTAGAGGGTTAGGCCCACTGTCCAGAAATAAGCTGAGACCCTTAATGCTTTCCTGATGAGGAATGGAAATTTATAGGGACTGGACATCCAAAGTGTAAATAAGGCAATCCAGGCCAGGGAACTGAAAGGTTGAAGTCATGGAGAGCATGTGGCATATCATGAATGCAGGTTGGAAGGGGATGACCCAAAAGGACATACTGGAGTTGAAATATGTAGACATGAGTTCAGTGGGTCTGGAGCGAGAAGAAACTATGGGCTTGCGGAACAGTTCGGTTTGGTGTCATCATTCATCAGAAGGATGACACAGCCTGATATCTGGTGAGTAAGTCTTGATGAAGCAAACACAAACTGGGAGCTCAACAGGAAGGTCCTTGTCAACTGCTGTTAATTACCAATTGGTGGTGATGGCAATAAGCAAAAGTCGGTGAATGCATACCAACCACTCATTGTGGTACCCGATGCGAACCAGAAAAATACTGTGCTTGTAACCTTTTACTCAGAGTGTACATTGCTGAGAACAAGTAACTAACCAGCCAGAAGACTTCAAACAAAGTTGTCTACTACTGGACAAAAAGAAGTTTATTCCAGTATCAGTTTGTTGTTATAGTTTGGTTGCTATAGATCAGCAATAGAATAGTTCAAACTCATGTGAATGTGCATGACACAATTCTGTAAATATTTTGAAGAATATATTCCCTGTGATATTTTCATAACTTAGATAGTTTTTGATTATTTTAATTTTGACATGGATATAAACAAATTTCCCTGCCTCTGAATTTTCAGATGTAATGATTCTAAATGTGTGATTCAGAATCAAAGGGGGGAGTTTTGGACTAAACTGTTTAATCATTCTTTTTTTTTGCAGTTTAGCAATTTATGCTTGTCAGTATGTTTATAACTACTTATATGCATGTGAATGTTTAGTGTCTTTCCTAGCAGTCACAGTATGTAAATGTAATTGTTCAGTGTATGCCCTAGTGGTTACAGTTCTTTGTAACCTTCTGGAAAGTCCTGGAAGCTTCCCTTGGTTTTACATTATTTGGATAGCGGTGATCTGATTGGTTAACTCTTATCTACAAATCTGAATGGAAATTTTCTTTTCTGTGGAGTATAAAAAGAGCTGACTACATGGTGCTGCCATCTCTTTTAGTTGCTTTCTCCCTTCATTTGCTAGACTTCTATCACTCTGCTCCAGAGTACTTGATTAACTTGGTCCAGTTAGGGGCTAAAGAGCTGAATTGAGCAAGACAGGAAGCTCTGACTGGTCTTCACTGGCATCTGAATGGCCATATTTGGTGGATCCATTCAAAGTTGATCTGTGAAGGCGTTATTTCAGCCAGAGAGTGCTCAATCTGTAGAACTGATACCCAATGGTAATGGTGGAAACATTGTGGGCCTAATTCATTGAATTTGAAATTCCCATTCTTCCAGGAAATCCCACTTTGGAAGCAGTGTGAGGGTGGTTCCAGTCTAATGCAGTAATCATCCAGAGGAGGCTTGGGAGGAAATGGTGACTATGGGCCCTTGGTTCAGAAAGTTCTTCCTCACAAGGCTTTCCTCCCTGGTGTCAGGGTGTGTGTCGACAATCGTTAAAGATTGAGAATGGAGGCGTTGTCTGATCCCATCAATCAAAGTATCGAATTAAACTGGGCGACGTAATGGTGTAGCGGTTCGCGTGCTGGCATTCCAGCTCGGGGGCGTTCCACAGTTCGGAGTTCGACTCCGGCACCGTACTGTAGGGAGTCTCCGTATGCCCTCCCTATGGAATGCATGTGTTTTCCCTGGGTCATCCGGATTCCTCCCACTGTCCAAAGATGTACCCGGTAGGTTAATTGGTCATTGTAAATTGGACCATGATCAGGTTTCAGTTAATTGGGTTTTTTAGGGGTTGCTGGGGTGGTAGGGTGCTGTAGCATGAAAAGCCAGAGGACCTACACTGTATTGCTAAACAATAACTATGTACCACTTGACCTTTAGAGCAGCTGTGGAAGAGGTGTTTGGACCTTGGTCTTTTATCAGCCAGTATGTAGATAATTGGTTATTGTAAAGGCTTGGGTTAATTGGGTTTCTCAGTGGGTTGCTGGGGGTGGGGGGGGGGGGGGAGGCTCGAAGGGCCGGGAGGGCTACTCTGTGTTGCATTGTTAAATAAATAAATAAAACAATCAATTCCTCTTTGTACAGTTGGACAAACCTTCAAGGAATATCGTAGTTATGAGGCAAGGATGAATGAAGTGTGCTTGTTGTCATTGTCTGAGAGCTGAACACTTGTAACAAATGTATCAGAGCCTGACAGACCTCATTGCCTTCAGTGGAAGTGAGTGGTGAAGTGACAAGTGTGAATCAATATGATGATGACAATGTTCCCTATTGTAAGGAAGGAAGAGGGGTAGAGGGAAGGATAACGGAGTAAACACACTCATGTACATGGACAACATTCAGTGTTCCTAAAAGTCAAGGTCACAGGAAAGCTGAAACATCAGTGGGATTTTACAATATCTTCATTTGTTATGTTAAATGGTCAAGCAGAGAAAGGAAAGTGAAGGTAATTATTCCTGTAGAAGATATTCCAGTGAGCTGCTGTGATGTGATGAGATGAGAAGTAGCTTGCAAGTTTATCTCAAGACAAAAGTTTCCAAACTTAAGAAATGGATCGATCATTTTATTGACTTTATTACAAAAAAGATGTTGTCAGAATATTGCAGTTAACATATTAATTCATTTACAGAAAGCAGTGGTCCAGTGGTACAATGAGTAGATAAACACAGTGTTTAGTAATGAGGGGATAGAATGTGAAGGGAGAATGTGTTTGTTAGCAGTGGTTGAGGAGGGCACCGATTGAAAAGAAGAGATTTAGTGGAGTTAATGAGGTTGATTAATAACATTTCACTGTTAATAACTGAGACGGAGAACATGTTCCACACTGTCAGACAAAGTCAAGAATAATCCACAATCCCTTTTCAATATGTGGATGGTGATATTGGACCACTGTCTAAATCTTCTCAAATTCTGTTAAATATAACCAATTCTCCAATCTAAACACACAGAAAAAATTGTCCTTGTTTTCTAAAACATGAAAATTGATAACTAGCAAATTGGTTTAATATTAACAGGGCTCAATTACAACCTTTGTTCTTCCTGCCACCCATCCTGACCAGTTCATTATTTCAATGCTTTGCGGTCGAACAAGGGAATGTAACAAAGTGCAGAATAAAGTGTTACAGTTACAGAGAAAGTGTAGAACAGGCAGACAATAAAGTGCAAGGCCACAATGAGGTAGATGTTGAGGTTCATCTTATCATGCTAGGAGACCATTCAATGGTCATATAAAGGTAGGACCAAAGTTATCTTTCATCGTAGAGATATGTACAGTATATTCAGATTTTTGCAAACTACTTCCTGAAAGGAAGTGGAAGAAGAGAGAATGTCCAGGTGGCAGGGGGACTTCAGTCACGCTGGCTGCTTTCCTAAGTCGGCGAGAACTGTAGACAGAGTACACGGAGAGGAGGCGAGTTTCATTGATGTACTGAGCTACATCCACAACTCTCAGCAGTTTCTTGTGAGCTCGGACACAGTAGCAGCAAAAGCAAACCATGATGCATGTCTACAGGATGCTTTCATCTATAAAAGTTGTCAAGAGTCAAAGCGGACGTGCCTAATTGGTTTTGTATGCTGAGGAAGTAATGGTGCTGATGTACTTTCTTGGAAATGTTGTCTAAATGTTTGGATCAGTACAGACAGTTGGTGATGGTCGCTCCTAAGAACTTAAAGCTCTTGACCCCCTCAATCTCATGATGCAACTGGGATCCTGTGCACTGCCCATGTTCCTAAAGTCAATGATTGGCTCTTTTATTTTGCTGAGCTAAGGGAAAGACGTTGTTATAATACCATGCAACTAAGCTCTCTATTTCCTTTCTTCACTGTAACTCATCATTATTTGAGATTCCGCCCACAACAGTGATGTCTTCTGCAAACCTTTAGATGGAATTAGAGCAAAATTAGAGCAGGAGGACATGAATGCGGAGAGAATTGACAAGGGAGCTGTGGATTCACTGTAGAATTGTTTCAGCCATTGGCACATTTTAATAGACCACAGTTATCTGGGAGGCTGGAGACGATGCTTTACAATTCCAATGAACACACCAACTGATTAAATGTGGACAATCAATTCTCATTTTCAAAGCTCTTTGATCTGAATTTACAATTGGGTTTTGCTAGTCAGGAACAATGACATTACCACCTGTCCTGGGTTGAATTTTCCAATTCTCTCTCTAACTTCTACAGAAACTCAGGATGGCCCTAAAGGGATATTTCACAACATTTTTCATCTCCTCTCGGAACTTTCTCTGGGTGATGGCATAAATAAACATGTTGGTACAGGAGCTGAATGACTGAAGCATTACTCCCATCATTTGAGCCACGAGATATGAAGGTGTCATTACGAAATACTGCATAGTAATATACTCAACTGCTAGAATGACCACATGTGTCATCCATAACAGGATAAAACTGGCCGATAAAGTGAAGAGCAAAATGATGGATTTTCTTCGATTCTTCATCTCTTGGTCGTCCTTCTCCTCCCCATTCCGCTGACCCCTTAGTCTCCTGCGGGCTACACTGGCCATCAGAATGTGCCTAATAGTGACCACGTTGAGCAGCAGGATCAGCACGAAGGGGACAACTGGGGTTAAAACACGGTGCCCCCAGTCAAAGGCTTGCCACACACGGGAAAATATGAAATCAAGCGATACCCAGCAGATATAAGACTTGTACGTGAAATACCACGGGATGTTGGTGAACAAACTCAGCACACTCACCACTGCAATAACAATAGCTGCACCTTTCTCATTGCAGTATCTGGGCTTCAGCCTCTGGAAGCAAATGGCCACCATCCGGTCAAAGGTGAAGGCAACAGTGAGCCAGACGGAACTAGCCACAGACACGTAACTCATGGTATTTATGATGTTGCAAAGGGGAGGTTTATAATAGTAATATATCACTTTTGGAATGACGTTAAATATGACAACCAGTAGATCTGCCACGGCCATTGCCAGAAGATACCAAGTGACACCTTTGGAGAGTCCACACCGCCCTCGTGATAGAGTTACAATTGCCATCAAGTTAGCTGTGAATATTGGAAAAGTAAACAATGTAAGTCAGTCAAGTGAAGGAGAGAAAATAGAATCACTGTTAATTACTGTAGGTTTAACAGTTAAAATTAAATAAATGGGGAGGCCAATGGGTTGAAGTCTAGTTTGACAATGAAACATTAGATGAAAGAAGCCATTGGAGCTCCCTATCTGGCTGACAATGGGAACCACTTGGATGAGTTGAAGAGTTGGATATCCAGCTGGTTTAACTTGTCCTCACAGAGAACATCTTGTTCACTCACCTGGTTTGAACAAGAAGGTGTTGGCAGGTGAAGCCATTGAGTTCCCAGTTGGTCCTATCTCAGGGTGGAAACTCAGGAACATTCTATATACCAGTCTCACATGTGTCTTCTTCCCCTCTTTTCCCTTCACATTTTGACTGATTGGATAGCCACTTCTTTTCACACCCTGGAATTGGAAACTTTCAGTGACCTTGATGCAATTTCCAGCTGTCCCTTATCAACACGGTCCATCTCCAGCTCTTCATCTGTTGACTTAACATCTCCATTTATTAGGGTAAACATAGAACAGAGAAATCTACAGAAATTTACAGGCCCTTCGGCCCACAATGTTGTGCCAACCATGCTACCTACTCTAGAAACTGCCTGGAATTTCCCTAGCACATAGCCCTCTACTTTTCTAAGCTCCATGTACCTATCTAAGAGGCTCTTAAAAGACCCTGTTGTATCGCTTCTACCACCATTGCCGGTAGTGCATTCCACGCACCCAGCACTCTCTGTGTGAAAAACAGCTTGATACCGATTTACAGGCACCATAAACTATGCCCCCTCGTGTTAGCCATTTCAGCCCTGGGAAAAAGCTTCTGCCTATCCACACGATCAATGCCCCTGATCATCTTGCATGCATCGATCAGGTCACCTCTCATCCTCCGTCGCTCCAAGGAGAAAAGACCAAGTTCACTCAATCTATACTCATTAGGTGTGCCCTCCAATCCAGGCAACGTCCTTGTAAATCTCCTCTGCACTCTGTCTATAGTATCCACATCCTTCCTGCAGTGAGGTGACCAGAAATGAACACAGTACTCCAAGTGTGATCTGACCGAAGTCCTATATAGCTGTAACATTACCTCACAGCTCTTGAACTCATCCCAAGGTTGATGAATGTCAACACATGATGTGTGCCTTCTTACCAACACTGACAACCTACACAGCAGCTTTGAGTGTCCTATGGACATGACCCCCAAGATCTCTCACATCCTCCACACTGCCAAGAGTCTTATCATCATTATTATATTCTGTCTAAAAATTTGACCTTCCAGTATGACCACTTCACACTTATCTGCATGGAAGATTTCTGCCACTTCTCATCCCAGTTCTACATCCTATCGATGTCCCTCTGTGACCTCTGACAACACTTCAGACTATCCATAAGACCCCCAACACAACACAACTATGTGTTGTCAACACAAAGTGACTGAGAGCAATGGGAGAAACATTTGTTTAGAAAAGGGAAGGAAGCTGGAGAAAGCTGCGAGCTCCCGATTTGGACAATTGGATCCTGACAGTTAGGTTGAGTTGAGAGTTTCGGGTTTGTTGTAACTGTGGTCACATTTCAAACGAACTTCATTGATGATAAACTCCTTTGAAAATTCTGTGTTGGTTAATGGTGTTAAATAGAGGTTCTCATTCTTTATACACCTCTAGAAAATCCATCAGTAGGGTTTAGCCACATTTAAAGAATTGGACGAATAATCAAATGTTGCAGATAGCAATTCTGCCCTTATCAAGTCATTTTACATGGAATACATCACACCATTTGACTACATTGGAATTAAGCCAGTAGGATCTGGAAATCAATAAATACGTTGCTCTTCAGGACCCAGAGTCTGACCAATGCAAATCTGAAGGAGCAAAGGATGACGGACGCTCACCCAATAAGACTGAAGCTTGGCAGATGTGACAGAGAGGCAAGAGTAAAATCAGGGAAGAGACGAGGAATTCCAGTGAAGATTCAGAGCTGGAATAACAGTCAGAAATAAACAAAGCTGAACAAATCCAACACCAAGTTCCATATCAGAGCATTCAAGGAGGCAATGGTTAGAATGACTTACAGAGAACTCCAATGACTGCCAGGATCCGATAGTAATGAGGCCTGAAACCATTCAAAAGGTAGATTATACAATCTATTATCATGTTCACAGCAAATATGATGCCCTTCAGCAGGAAAAAGCTTATATTGACAGTTATGTCCATTCACTCAGTTAGGTCCTTTATTTATACAGGCAGGTGGCATCCACAGGGACCATAGAGCGACACGATCATTGTTAGTTACCAGGATCAGAATAAACACATTACAACATTATCACCATGTCTGACACATCAATTAACAGATGAAAAACAGAATCCGTCAGATACACCTGGTGTGCAAGCATTGGGATGGAAACTGAAGGTCACAGAACTGGAAGCACAAAGGAGACTCTTCAAAGTATCCTATCTGCTGTGGACTTTTAACAGTGACCCATTCACACCTTCTCCTATCCTTTCCCACCCGACAACTCTTCAATGGTTCCCCCACCCAGCTCCACTCTCACTCACACAGAGCAATCTGCCCCTCTCTACATTCCAGCTTTTGGATTTTCTTTGTCAACATTCTTCACTCAATGCTCAGTGGCTCTGATAGATGGTTGCAAATTTTCCTGCTCAGAAAATGTTCAAAGCATCAAAAGGATCTCAACTATAATTATTTCCAAATAATAATAAAATATAATAAATAATAAAAAATCCTTGATCCATTGCTGTGCCCTCAGTAATGCTGACCTCAGTAATCTTGAATTCCTTCTCTCAGACCATCTCTCCTTTGGTTTGCCCAACAACTCCAAAGTCTCTGTAAATGGATCAGTGTCAAGTTTTGGCAGCTAGAATCCCTGAAAAGCCATTTGATACACATTCATGTCTGACCGATGCATCGTTGATACTTCTGGTTCTTTTGAATGTATAAGCATAGAACTTTCATTAGAAAGAGGTGACATAGGGTCAGAAGGTGTTGAATCATTGTGGATGGAGCTAAGGAACTGCAAGGGTAAAAAGACCTTGACTGAAGTTGTATACAGACCTACAAACAGTAGTAAGGATGTGGTCTACAAATTACAACAAAAATGCATGCCAAAAGGGTGATGTTACAATAGTCATGGGGGATTTCAATAGCAGGTAGTTTGGGAAGATCAGGTTGGTGCTGGATTCCAAGAGAGCTAATTCCTAGAGTGCCTATGAGATGGCTTTTCAGAGCACCTCATGGCTGAGCCCACTAGGGGACCAGCAATTCTGGATTGGCTGTTGTGTGAACCACAATTGATTAGAGAGCTTAAGGCAAAAGAACGCTTAGGGGCAAGTGATCATAATGTGACCAAGCACCGCCTGAAATTTGAGAAGGAGAACTAAAGTCAGATGTATCAGTATTACAGTGGAGTAAAGGGAATTACAGAGGCATGAGAGAGGAGCTGGCCAGAATTGATTGGAAAAGAACATTGGCAAGGATGACGGCAGAGCAGCCATGACATAAATTTCTGGAAGCAATTCGGAAAGCACAGGATATATACACCCCAAAGAGGAAGAAGTATTCTAAAGGAAAGATGACAGAACCATGGCTAACAAGCAAAGTGAAGGCCAATGCCAAAGAGAGGGCATATAATAAAGCAAAAATTTGTGGGAAGTTAGGCAATTGGGAAACGTTCGAATACCAAATGAAGGCAACTTAAAACATCATTAAGAGGGTAAAGATGGAATACAAAAGTAAGCTAGCCAATAATATTAAAGAGACTACTGGAAGTTCCTTCAGATACATGAAGTGTAAAAGAAAGGCAAGAGTGTGTATCGTACCAGATGAAAACGATGCCGGAGAGATGGTAATGGGGGACAAGGAAATGGCAGATGAACTGAATAGGTATTTTGCATCAGTCTTCACTGTTGAAGAACAAGAAGTATGGTGGAAGTTCCAGCTTTCAGAGGGCTTGAAGTGGGTGATGTTACCATCCCTAGTTGCCCCTGTTGGCCACGACTGGTTCCACACTTCCTGTTTTATTGCTGTCCCTGACAGGAAGGAACACTATTCCCATGTACCCATTATACATTTGCCTTTACTGATTTGTTGTTAACCCCACAATTACTGTTCCCCAGTCTACCTTAGACAACTCTCTACAGCAGACTGCAGGCTTTTGGCTTGCATGTTGCAGCGTCAGCAGTTGACAACTCATTTTTAGTCTTGTCTGCCCTCCAGAGGAGCTGCCTCAGGGTTTCAGCAATGTCTGTCCTTATTTCTGTTACCTGGATTATTGAGAGCATCTCAGTTTGCAGGAAGAGTGAAGGACAGATATTGCTAGAGTCTTGGCCTCAACTCCAGTGTTCCTGATACTGGGTTAAAGACAGAGGATGGGGGACTTTCAATTCTGGTTAGAAATGATGTCAGAATATGTTGGAAACACTCATCAGGTCAGGCAGCATCTGTAGAAAGAGAAACAGAGTTAATGTTCCGGGTCAAAGATCCTTCATCAGAACTGAGAGAGGAGAAAAATCAAGTTAGCTTTGAGATGCCCAGAGGATGGGTGGGGTGGATGGGGCAGAAGGGAAATCTTTGACAGGGTTACTGTGAGGATATGAAGATGGAGCATAATGTGGATAGAAACAATGAGCCAAGGTGAAGAGGAAAGAATTGGCCGGCTGTGATGCAGAGAAAGGGAATCACCTGGACTGATGTGTCCAGAAACTGCAACACATGGAGGGAGTAGCTAAGGTGCTGGTACTCAAGTTACGTTGCTTTCCTTTCCACAACAAGGGCACACTTTCGAGTACTTTTCATCTCATGTTCTCAATATTTATTAAATCTATATTTCTATTATTTCCTTTTTTCCTTATTTTTGTATTTGGAGTTTGTTATCATTTGTACATTGGTGTCTGTCCATCCTGTTGGCTTCAGTCTTTCAATGATTGAATGGTTTTTCTTATATTTCCAGTGAATGCCCACAAGAAAATGAGTTGTATATGGTGACACAATGGATATGTACTTAGATAATAACTTTACTTTGAAGTTAGAAATGTGTAACGTTACACCTCAGCTTCCAGGTGAACCTCCTCTGCACCCCCTCCAGTGCAATTACTCCCTTCCTACTGTGCAGAGAAAAGAGCTGCGGGTTTCACTCCCAGACTGCAATGCATTATAAAGTTGTTACACGATGTTCCTGCCCTACATCACAGTATCCCATCTGCCTTCTTCACCACCTTATCCACCTGTGCTACAATTTCTGGGGTCTGTGAGCTTGTAACCCAAGTCCCATGAATTCATGAACCCCCCCTGAGGACACAACCATTCACCTGACCAAATGCATCCACCTTGCAATTGACAACAGCTCCTGAACTCTCATTTCCTCAAGGCTGCAAAGTTACATGCAAGAGTAACCAGTATGGGTTTGTCCGGATCTTATGGCCATTAAACATCCTCCACACAGGCCCCTCTCTCCACATACCCCATCAAAGAGAAATGCCCAATGTCCATAACTTGTTTCCAGCACCTTTCCCTGTCATCTCCCTCCCTGTCAGGATGCCTCTTCCTGCTGTGCCTTTGGCCATGATCTTTGCATCCTCACAGGCCACAGTTGTAGAACCAGGAGACTGGAGGGTGGCAAATGTTATTCCTGGGTTCAAAAAAGATCACAGGGATAATCCTAGGACCAGTGGGTCTCACATCAGTGGCAAACCATTGGAGAGGATTCTTAGAGATGGAATTTATGAGCATTTGTGGAAGCAGAGACTGATTATGAGCAGTCAGCATGTCTTTGTGAGGGGCAGGTGGTGCCACATGAGTTTGATTGATTTCTTTGAGGAAGTCACAAAACAAATTGATGCAGGTAGAATGATGGATGTGGCATATATGGATTATAGTAATGTGCTTGACAATGTTCCTTTGTTGGACACTTTTAGAAATCAGGATGCATGGGATCCAGGGAAACTTGGCTGCGTGAATTCAGAATTGTCTTGCCTACAGAAGACAGGCAGTGTTACTCGATGGAGGGTATTCTGCCCAGAGATCTATGACCAGTGGTGTTCCACTGGGATCTGTTCAGGGGCCTCTGCTCTTTGTGATATTTACAATTGTCTTGGATGAGGAAATGGATGGTTGGGTCAGAAAGTTTGCAGATGTTGTGATGGTTTGTGGTGCTTTGTGGATAGTGTCGAAGGTTGTTGAGGGTTACAACAGGATATTGATAGGGTGCAGAGATGGGCTGAGAGTTAAGTGGAAGAAAGCTTAAGAGAAATGCCAGAGGCAATTATATTACATGGAGTGGTAGGTGTCTGCAATGCACAGCTGTGGGTGGTGATAAAGGCCTATACATTAAGAAGATTAAGACACTGTTAGATAAGCACACGCATGGAAGGCAAATGGAGGGTTAGACTCTGTGTAGGTAGGGAGGTTAAATTTATCTTGGAGACAGTTGAAATCTCAGCACAACATTATGCCTGAAGGGCCCATAGTGTGCTGCACTGTTCTATGTTCTGCATTTAAAATGCACTCACTCACTAATGCCTTCCTGACTGCTACCCTCCTCACTAATGCCCATCTGGCTTTGCCAAAACCACTCAGCTCCAGACCCCATCCTGGCCTTGATCTCAACACGGAATAAGGAGTTGAATTCCAGTGGGAGGTGACAGCGTCAGGTTGTGTGTGGATGAGTGGGTGAGTGGGACATCAAGGAGTCCTGGTAAAACTGAAGTCAATGAGCACCACGGGGAAACGCTCCAGTTTCACACTGAAATTCATTGGTTCCTGTGTTGTCCCAACTGTTCAACTTGATTTTACCCCTGTGCTGCCTGTGTAGAGATTGAACGTTCTTCATCTTCGTCCCCATTGGAAGGCTTCATTTGGAAGATCCTATTGCCCTTAATCCACCTTTATTGTGTACACCAGACATTGTCTCTGGCGCTTTCCTGTCCACACAATGAGTTCTCCAAGAACTTTCCGTTTGGACATTGGACCCTTCCCCGAGCAACTCCTGCAGTATTGTCTCGAGACTGGGATGATTGACCTCCAACGGTTACCCCATTCCCTCTCTATGTGAGGCATGATTCCAAACACAGGAGAGTTTTCTCTGTATTCTATTGATGTCAGTTTCCCTAGGTCAGGGCACCTGCAAAAGATCTACCCCAGTCCTCCTGTTAAAAGTATCACTTCCAACTTCTCTCCTTCCACTATCACAAGAGAACAGATTTCACGACATATAACAATGACAATAAACCTGATTCAGATGCTGGTTGTGAACGATTGTGAAGCCTCATGCTACATTACCTGCTCCTCCCTGCCCAGTGTGAATTACCTGGAAATCATCTCCCACAGGAGACAAGGGAGCCTTAGGCACTTCACCTCACTCACCACCACCCCATGTTTGGAGAAACATTTTGGAAATACAAACTAAGTTTAAAATTTCTTATAACCTCCCCCCATCTATTCCTTTCATAGCTTTTGTAAACTTTGCAAACAAGAGAATATCTGCAGATGCTGGAAATTTGAGCAACAGACGCAAACTGCTGGAGGAACTCAGCAGGCCTGGCTGCATCGATGGAAAAATTGTTAACTGTATTTGTTCCTGGCCCAAAACATCAACTGTACTTTTTTCCATAGATGCTGCCTAGCCTGCCTAGTTCCTCCAGCATTTTGTGCATGTTTGTATACTTTGATATAGTTACACTGAGCGTACGCTGTTTTGGGGTAGAATCCCAGCCAATCCAAACCATCCTTTTAACTGCAGTGTTCCTATCCAGGCATCCTCTGCACACTCTCCAGTTCACATGATACTCCAGGTCTAGCCAGTGGTTAATATGGTCATTACATGACATCCTTGCCATTATATTCACTATATTCCATTGATGAACGCAAGCATCCCATCTGAATTCTTCACCACCTTGTCCATATGTGCTGGGAATTTCAGGGATTTATGGAATTGTAATCCAAGGTTCTTCTGCTCATCTACCCTCCCTATTTACTGTATCTCTTCAACCTTGATTTCATCTTCTCAAATGCTTCACCTTGCACTTCTCAATCCCCAGTCTCTCATTTCCTCAGCCTGCACAGCTATCGACAGGAGAAACCAGCATGGGGTTTCATGGACCCTGTTGCTATCACACACCCCAAACACAAACACTTTCTTCTCCCCTTTATTCCACCAATTAATATGGTGAAGACAAAATTGTTTTCTTCCTGAATGTTTCCTGCTTCCCGTGATGAGGGAGATTAATATTTAAGTTACTAGGAGATGAATGACTGAGATCTGTTGAATGTGGGGCCAAAATATCTTTTGGAAAGGTATTCTGTGACAGAATCAGTGTTGGGAGGAATAGAGTTTTAATTTCTCCTGTTTAACCAGTAGGAACTAAAATCTGCAAAAACAACCTGTACCTATGTTGCAATATTAATTTCAGTCACTGAACAAACAGGAGAAATGAGTTGCTTCATACCAAATAGTTTGTTTTGAAAATCCAACAGAACGGCAGGTTGGGAAATCCGACTAAAGCCCAGAAACATGGTGTCTTCCAATAGTGATGAAAATTATGATTCCAGAAGCTGTCTGTAGGATACAAAGTAAAATGCTTCTTCCGTAAACCCCAAGTCACATCACAAGTGTGACTTTCTTATCAGGTGAGATAGAACATAGAACATAGGGCATAGAACAGTACAGCACAGTATAGGCCCTTTGGCCCACAATGTTGTGCAGACCCTTAAAGCCTGCCTCCCATATGAACCCCCCTCCTTAAATTTCTCCATATACCTGTCCAGTAGTCTCTTAAATTTCACAAGTGTATTTGCCTCTACCACTGACTCAGGCTGTGCATTCCACGCACCAACCACTCTGAGTAAAAAATCCTCCCTACTAATATCCCCTTTGAACTTCCCAAGCTATCACCACTCTATCATGTCTCCTCTGATCCTCCTTCTTTCCAAAGAGTAAAGCCCTAGCTCCCTTAATCTCTGATCATAATGCATACTCTCTAAACCAGGCAGCATCCTGGTAAATCTCCTCTGTACCCTTTCCAATGCTTCCACATCCTTCCTATAGTGAGGCGACCAGAACTGGACACAGTACTCCAAGTGTGGCCAAACCAGAGTTTTATAGAGTTGCATCATTACCTCGCGACCCATAAACCCTATCCCTCGACTTATGAAAGCAAACACCCCATAAGCTTTCTCAACTACCCCATCTACCTGCGAGGCAACTTTCAGGGATCAGTGGACATGTACCCCCAGATCCCTCTGCTCCTCCACACTACCAAGTAGCCTGCCATTTACTTTGTACTCTGCCTTGGAGTTTGTCCTTCCAATGTGTACCACCTCACACTTCTCTAGGTTGAGCTCCATCTGCTAATTCTCAGCCCACTTCTGCATCCTATCAATGTCTCTGTGCAATCTTTGACAATCCTCTACACTATCTACAACACCACCAACCTTTGTGTCATCTGCAAACTTGCCAAACCACCCTTCCACCCCCACATCCAGGTCGTTAATAAAAATCACGAGAAATAGAGGTCCCAGAACCAAACCTTGTGGGACACCACTAGTCACAACCCTCCAACCCGAATGTACTCCCTCCACCACAACCTTCTGCTTTCTGCAGGTGAGTCAATTCTGAAACCACCTGCCAAACTTCCCTAGATCCCATGCCTTCTAAATTTCCGAAAAAGCCTATCGTGTGGAACCTTGTCAAATGCATTACTAAAATCCATGTAGATCATATCCACTGCACTGCCCTCATCTATAAGCCTGAAAGAACTCTATCAGGCTTGTTAGACACATCTGCCCTTCACAAAGCCATGCTGACTGTCCCTGATCAGACCATGATTCTCTAAATGCCCATGGATCCTATCCCTAAGAATCTTTTCCAACAGCTTTCCCACCACAGACATACGGCTCATTGGACTATAATTACCCAGACAATCCCTACTATGTTTTTTGAACAAGGGGAAAACACTTGCCCCCCTCCAATCCTCCAGTACCATTCCCGTGGACAACGAGGACATAAAGATCCTAGCCAGAGGCTCAGCAATCTTTTCCCTTGCCTCATGGAGCAGCCTGGGGAATATTCCATCAGGCCCTGGTGATTTATCCATCCTAATGTATTTTAACAACTCCAACATCTCCTCTCCCTTAATATCAACATGCTCCACAACATCAACCTCACTCATGTTGTCCTCACCATCATCAAGTTCCCTCTCATTGGTGAATACCAAAGAGAAGTATTCATTGAGGACCTCGCTCACTTCCACAGCCTCCAGGCACAACTTCCTACCTTTATCTCTAATTGGTCCTAACTTTACTCCTGTCATCCTTTTGTTCTTCACATAATTGAAGAAAGCCTTAACATTTTCCTTTACCCTACTCACCAAGGCCTTCTCTTGCCTCCTTCTTGCCCTCCTCAGCCCTTTCTTAAGCTCCTTCCTTGCTACCCTATATTCCTCAATAGACTCATCTGATCCTTGCTTCCTAAACCTCATGTATGCTGCCTTCTTCCACCTCACTTATCACACATGGTTCCTTCTCCCTACCTTTGTTTATCTTCCTCACCAGAACAAATTTATCCCTAACATCCTGCAAGATATCCCTAAGCATCAACCACATGTCCAGAGTATATTTCCCTGCAAAAACATCATCCCAATTCACACCCACAATTTCTAGCCATAGCCCCATAATTTGCCCTTCCCCAATTAAAAATTTTTCCCGTCCTCTCTGATTCTATCCTTTCCTATGATAATGCTAAAGCCCAGGGAGTGGTGGTCACTGTCCCCCAGATGCTCACCCACTGAGAGATCTGTGACCTGACCCAGTTCATTACCTAATACTAGATCTAGTATGGCATTCCCCCTAGTCGGTCTGTCAACATACTGTGACAGGAATCCGTCCTGGACACACTTAACAAGCTCTGCCCCATCTAACCCATTGGAACTAATCAGGTGCCAGTCAATATTAGGGAAGTCACTCATAAAGTCACCCATGATAACAACCCTGTTATTTTTGCACCTTTCCAAAATCTTTCTCCCAATCTGCTCCTTGGTATCTCTGCTGCTACCAGGGGGCCAATAGAATACTAGCAATAGAGTAACTGCTCCCTTCCTGTTCCTGACTTACACCCATACTGACTCAAAAGAGGATCCTGCTACATTACTCACCCTTTCCGTAGCTGTAGTAGTATCCCTGACAAATAATGCCACCCCTCCTCCACTTTTCCCCTCTCTCTATCCCTTATAAAGCACTGAAATCCAGGAATATTGAGAATCCATTCCTGCCCTGGTGCCAGCCAAGTCTCCGTAATGGCCGCATCATAATCCCATGTATGTATCCAAGCTTTCGGTTCATCACCTTTTTTCCTGATGCTTCTTGCATTGAAGTACACGCACTTTAGCCCTTCTACCTTACTACCTTTACACCCTTTATTCTGCTTCTCTTTCCTCAAAGCCTCTCTATATGTTAGATCTGGCTTTACTCTATGCACTTCTTCCACTGCTCTATCGCTCCATGTCCCATCCCTCTTGCTAATTAGTTTAAATCCTCCCAAACCATGCTAGCAAAACTACCTGCAAGGATATTGCTCCCCCTCGAGTTCAGGTGCAACCCATCCAATCTGTTCAGGTCCCACCTTCCCCAGAAGAAATCCCAATGATCCAAAAATCTAAAACCCTGCCGCCTGCACCAACTCCTCAGCCATGCATTCAGCTGCCATCTCCTCCAATTCTTACCATCACTATCACGTAGCACTGGCAGCAATCCTGAGAACACCACCCTTGAGGTCCTGTTCTTCAGCCTTCTGCCCAGTTCCCGAAACTCACACTTCAGGACTCATCCCTCTTCATGCCTAGGTCGTTGGTTCCAACATGTATCATGACTTCCAGTTGCTTTCCCTCTCATACCAGGATGTCGTGCACCCGGTCAGAGACATCCGGGACCCTGGCACCTGGGAGGCAACAAAACATGGAGGAGACCACACGTCCACAAAATCTCCTGTCTGCTCCCCTGACAATAGAGTCCTCAATGACGACAGTTCTCCTCTTCTCCGTCCCACCCTTATTCACCACAGGGCAGACTTAATGCCGGAAGCCCTGCCACCATGGCTCACCCCTGGCCAGTCATCCACGCCAACAGTATCCAGGACAGTATACTTATTCAGGTGAATGGCTACAGGGGTTCTCTGCACTATCTGCCTACTCTCATTCACATTCCCCCCTTTGACTGTCAACCAACGACCTGCTTTTGGCAGCCTAGGTGTGACTACCCCACTGTTGCTCTCATCTATGTCTGCCTCATTCTCCCTTATGAGTCAAAGGTCATCCAGCTGCTGCTCCAGATTCTTTACACAGTCTTCCATATCACCCTGCCACATGACTTCTGGCAGATGTGACTCTGCAGGAGAGGGGAGTTCCCCCAAGACTGCCACATCTCACATGAAGAGGCACATCACTGTCTCAGGAGGCATTGTAAAGCCTAACTGGGAGTAAGTTTGTCCTCCGCCTCTTCTCGAGTCAAAGCTTCAAAGCTCCACTGGCCCGCCCACTCACTGGCTGCTCTGCTTGAGCTAGTGAGCTAGGCCTCTATTTATTTGTTTGAGCTTTGCCAGGTGCTTGGTCACCTGACCTCGATTGCCCAATCTGCTGCTTTCTGCTGAGTCTGAGCTATTCAAATCCTGGTCGTCTAATCAACTGCTTTCTGCTGAGCTATTCAAATCCTGATTGACGTGATTGCACAGTCCAACTACTAAAACTGCCAGAATCTCTTGAGTGAAAGTCTCAAAGCTCCACTCCTTCACTGGCCACTCACTCACTGGCTGCCCTCCATGTGGCCCATTCCAATTCATCTCCCTCTACAGTTGGAACACGTCCTTCAGGCTTTTTGCACTCTCCAGATCTTTTCATCTTCAGTTGCCTCCATGACATCAGCCTCCTTGATTTCCCCACTCCTCTGACCCACTCCAACCTCACACCCTCCAATTCACTTTGTGTCAATTCCAGCCCAGTCATCACAACCCTAGCCAACACCTGGTGCTTAATGATGGCTGCAAACAGCCAGAAACCATCCCGCAGGCTCGGCTTTCTCCTGGGGATCTCTAGCATTCTCAGTACAGGAATGACGTGGTGTGTGATTTCCACCTCACTGGAGTCCAACTGCTCTTACTAATCTATGGGCGGCCTGTAGTCCGCCAGTAGGTTAGCAAGACTCCCAAATCCTGGATCTCTGTTGAGTTTCCCACAGGATTCGGCACTGCTCCCATGGGGAGGTGTGGGGATGGGTGTTCTCTCTATTGTTTGTCCTTCCAAATATACTCACCTTCTGTCCAACAACTAAATCCTATCAACCATGCCAATGGAAACAGATTCCAGATTCAGGGAGTGAAACTGAAGACACAGATTGCGAGTGAGTACATTAACTATTTATTCATAAACAAACAGTGAAACACTAAACTGGGCATAACTGAAATACTGAACATTCAGCAACCCTTCTAACTCAACAGATACTCCATTAAATACTGTATCCCCAATTATAAAGCTGCAGAGCTAAGCATGCGAAGAACAAGTTTTTAAGTGAGTAAATGTGGGGGGCTCATCTATGTCTGCAATGCTCTTTCCCAATAGTCCTTCAACCTTAGTCAAGACTTCAACCTGAAGTGGCCTCGGAGAAAATGGAAAGAAAGCAAATATCTCGCATGTGCTGTTTTTATACCCGTGAGGCACCCAGAACTAGAAACCAGTGCCATGGTGCACAGGCGACCAATGGGAAAGAGGTGTTTCATCCTCTCAACCGACCAAACAACAGCCAACGCCCCAAATGTGGCTTTTCACTGACAAATAAGCCAGCTCCTCACATGATACAGGTCAGGCAGCATGTGTGGAGAGATGAACAGAGTTAATCGCTCAGAGCAAAACTCTTCACCTGGTGAAGATGACACTGAACTACAATGTCTGTCAATGTAGCTCAGACTTAGGTGTTCTTCCAGGACTGTAGGAATAGTCTTGGGGACAGCGACAGTGTTAGGGTTTAGGGTAGGGATGAGGGGATATTAGCCGTCAGGGGTAGTAAATTAATCGACAGAGCAAGAGTTCAAGTCTGGATCCACGTGCTCCATGTTTGAACATCGGGGATCCCAGAACTCGTGTCAGAGAAATGCTGGAGACCATCAGTCCTCAGGTCGGGGACTCATCCTGGGTTGGATATTTGAATTAATTGCTTTAGCTTTCCTGATGAATGAGTGTATAATTGAAAATCATCCATGTATAGAAAGTGTGTCAAGCCATAAATTGCTTGGTTGTTTTTGATCTGACACCCAATTTTTGTCTGATACAGTAAATTAGAGTCCAGCTTTCATGCCAGACAGAGCCATAGTGGGCTTAAAGCGTCACCCTGGAAAATGCCTCGGTTTATTTTGATAGCAGTGGTTGTTCTTTTTTAGTTGTTAATTGATAGGGTGATAATGGTATGCTAATACTTCATCACATGTTGAGGGCACTTACCAAGAATTGGTTATAGTTTTTATATATATGTTAAGAGTTTCTATTTCCTATGAATGTGAGACAGAAGCACATGCTTCTTCGTAGTTAATAAAACAGCAGGACAGATTTCTGCATTTCTGCCAGGCTTGATTTGGAATTACAGAATCTATTATCAGCCGTTCCTTACACCCTTTCATACCCTTCTGGCATCCTCTCTGCTCTTTTGTATGTATGTTCTGGTTGTCTAAGTGAGTAGTGATTGGTTGTGAGATGTATGATGTTACTATTTTATGTATAACTTGTAAACAAGTAATGTGATAATATTTTAATGAGTCATTTGTGATTTCTCCTTCAGGTAAGATTCTCACATTAGCACCCCTTTTCTACAGATGTGTGCGGAATTGTAAGAATGTGGCAAGCGCCTGTAAGGGGGTTTCTTCTTGGTGTGAGGGGGTTCTTTTGTTACTGCCTGTGTAAATCAAAATGGCTTCTTTGTTTTGTTAAAAGTCGGAATGCTTCTTTGTTATGATAAGTGCTTTCTCTGGCAGTTTGTTTGGGTTAAAAGTACTGATAATGAGAATTGTATTCATTTGTTATCCAATTGGGATTAATGTTATTCATGATCCTGAACATAGCCCAGCACATCACACAAACCAATCTTCCATCCTTGGACTCACTTTACACCGCACACTGTCAGAGCAGTGCTGCCAGGAAAATCAAGGACAAGACCCACCCAGACAACACACTTTTTGTCCCTCTTCCCTCTGGGAGAAGGTTCAGGAACATGAAGATTCATACGGCCAGATTTGGGAACAGCTTCTTTCCAACTGTGATAAGACTGCTGAGCGGATCCTGACCCGGATCTGGGTCGTACCATCCAAATATCTGGACCTGACTTGCACTACCTTACTTTCCCTTTTCTATTTTCTAATTATGATTTCTAATTTAAACTTTTATTCAATTTACTTTGATTTGTACTTCAGGGAGCGCGAAGCGCAGAAACAAATATCACTGTGACGATTGCACACTCTAGTATCGATTGTTTGGTGACAGTAAAGTATAAAGTGGGTCTTCTTGTGGGTCTGTAAGCTAGTGCTGGCGGGCATTTGGGGAGTTGGCGCGAGCGGGTGAGAGCGAGAGGACACGATGCTGTAAGCTGGGCGACGGAACGGACCCCGAACGGGGGTCCAAGTCCAGGATTTTCGGTGAGGAAAGAAGATGAAGACCGGTGTGCCGAGGGTGCTTGGTTGATCATTTCAGGTGGTGCTGAGCTACAAGTTGAGGAGGTTTGAGGGATCGAATGTTGGCCAGAAGACTTCGTTAATTGTTCTCCAATGGTTGTGCACAAAGTGGTTTGGATTTTGATAAGTTTGGCTGCTTTTCTTTATTTTCTTTTCCTTCGTATATACTGTATCGTTATTAATCACTTAGTTTTAGTAATATCTATAAAGTGTAATCATTTAATCGTATATGGTGTTCTGTCTGTTATTTGGCATGGTGAGGATATCACACAGCATCCACACAAGCTGATTACCCAGTTTGGCGGGGCCGAAGGCTGCTCCCCCCAGACGGAAGTGAGCTGAGCGAGCCTAAGGCGTGCCAGGCGGCTACATGCGCAAGCGGGTAGTCGATCGCGTAGTGAATCAATTGGTCCTCCTGAATGCAGGAGGGCTCTCTCTTTTGGGCATAGGATTTCAAATGCACGTGCCTTTTGTCTTGGTGGGCCCAGCTCATTGTTCCTGCACTGTAAGCTGCCCAGTGTGGTAGTGTTACTAACGTGATTGGGTAAAAACATTTAATCATACTACTGCATCATTGATCTTTCCCCACAGGTATATAACATTTTGGCGATGAGAATCAAAACAAGATTGGCCACTCTAATCCATTTTGCTCCACAGTGATGGCAAAAATGGCCCAAGGAAACTGGCTTCAATGGAGGAAAACTTCCCTGGACTGTGTCAAACTCCTTCTAATGTGACTCAGGAAAAATGTTTAATCCTACTATTCCATTGTCATTCTTGTTTGGAGGATATGTAACAAGTCTGACATCAGTCCTGTGTAAATTATTGGAAGGTGTTCTAATGGACAGATGTAGAATTATTTGGATAGACAAGGCCTATTTAGAGATTTTCCTTATGGCACCATGTGTAGCAGACTTACCTAACTAATCTTGTAGAGATTTTTGAGGAAGTTCCCAAGAAGACTTATGAAGGGAAATTGGTGGATGTTGTCTACATGGACTTTAGCAAGGTGTTTGGCAAAGACTCACATTGGAGGCGAGCCCTAAGGAATAAGTGCTTGGATTTCACAAGTGCTTGGAATATGTGCCTAGGGGTGTGCTTCGATTGTGCTGGTCCAAAGTTTATCATTTCTATTCACCATTTGGATGATAATGTAGTAAACTAGATCAGCAAATTTGCCAATGACACCAGAATGGGGGATAGTCAACAGTGAGGAAGACTATCAAAGCTTGCAAAATGATCTGGACCAGCGAGGATAATGGGCTGAAAAATGACAGATGGGACTTAATGCAGACAGGTGTGAGATGTTTCAATTTAGGAGGACAAATCAGGCTAACGTGCTTACAGTGAACAGGGCACTGAGGAGTGCTGTAGAACTGAGGGATCTGGGAATAAAGATCTACAATAACACATACAAAATGCTGGAGGCACTCAGCAGGCCAGCATCTATGGAAAAGAGTACAGTTCGGCATTTTGGGGCAAAACCCTTCATCAGGATTGGAGAAAAAAGATGAGAAGTCAAAGCAATAAGGTGGAGGGAGGTGAGGAAGAAGTACCGGATAGTAGGTGATAGGTGAAAGGGGGAGGGGTGAAGTAAAGAGCTGGGAAGTCAATTGGTGTCAGAGATACAGGGCTGGAGAAGGTGGAATCTTATAGGAGAGGACGGAAGGCCATGGAAGAAAAGGAAGAGGAGGAGCACCAGAAGGAGGTGGTGAGAGGGAAATGGGAATGGGGAATGGTGAAGGGGGGGAATTACTGGAAGTTTGAGAAATCAATGTTCATGCCATCAGGTTGGAGGCTACTCAGACAGAATATAATGTGTTGCTCCTGAAACCTGAGTGTGGCATCATCACGGCAGTAGAGCAGGCTGTGGACAGTCATGTGATGTCAGTCTACTGGCGCAATGAGGCCACACTCACCAACCGCCTTGTACTTCTTCCTCCCCTCCCCCAACTTCTTTCTCTGACTTTGTGTATTTTTTTCTCCAGTTCTGATGAAGGGTCTTTGCCAAGATGTCAACAATGCTCTTTTCCTCAAACGCTGCCTGGCCTGCTGAGTTTCTCCAGCATTCTGTGTGTATTGCTTGGATTTCCAGCATCTGCAGACTTCCTCTGGTTTGTAATAAAGATCCATCGTTCCTCAAAATTGGTATCACGGGTAGATAAGAGAGATAAGTTTGTTAAGAGAGCTTTTAGCACATTTACCTGCATAAATCAAAGCACCAACTACAGGAGTTCTGAGGCTATGTTGAAATTGTATGAGGCATTAGTCCAGCCAAATCTCGAGCAATGTCTGCAATCTGGACATCTACTTATAGCAAAGATATCAATTAGCTTGAAAGAGTACAGAGAAAATATACATAGACTTTGCTGGGACTTGTGAACCTTACAGGATAAATTGAATAGGTTAGGACTTTATTTTATGGAGGACAGGAGAATAAGGGAAGATCTTATAAAGACATACTATACAAAACTATGTGGTATATAGTGTGAATGCATGCAGGCTTTTTTCCTTCTGGTTTGGAGAGAATAGACCTATAGATCATAGTTGTATGGAAAAATTTAAGGGGAATCTGAAAGGAAACTTCTTAATTTGGAGGACACTATGAATGTGAAAACTATCTACTAATGGAAGTTCTAGAGGTGGGTTCAAGTGTAACATTTACAAGAAGTTTCAGTGTGTACAAGGATGAGGGAGGTGTGGAGGTCTATGGTCCACGTTTGGGTAGATGGGACAAAACATAGCATCAGGCTGACACATTTAAACCTGCCAAGAAAAGACAAGCATAGCTGGGGCACATGTGAGTGTCCATGGCTTCACTTCTGTTTTGGAGAAACTAGGAGAAATTGTTGAGGGAATTTATCTACCAGATGGAGGAGGGTGGCAGTAGAGGGTTAGGCCCACTGTCCAGAAATAAGCTGAGACCCTTAATGCTTTCCTGGTGAGGAATGGAAATTTATAGCGACTGGACATCCATAGTGTAAATAAGGCAACCCGGGCCAGGGAACTGAAAGGTTGAAGTCATGGAGAGCATGTGGCATATCATGAATGTAGGTTGGAAGGGGATGACCCAAAAGGACATACTGGAGTTGAACTATGTAGACATGAGTTCAGTGGGTCTGGAGCGAGAAGAAACTATGGGCTTGCGGAACAGTCCGGTTTGGTGTCATCTTTCATCAGAAGGATGACACAGCCTGATATCTGGTGAGTAAGTCTTGATGAAGCAAACACATAAGTAACCACTGGGAGCTCATCAGGAAGGTCCTTGTCAACTGCTGTTAATTACCAATTGGTGGTGATGGCAAAAAGCAAAAGTCGGTGAATGCATACCAACCACTCATTGTGGTATCCGATGCGAACCATAAAAATACTGTGCTTGTAACCTTTTACTCAGAGTGTACATTGCTGAGAACAAGTAACTAATCAGCCAGAAGACTTCAAACAAACTTGTCCACTACTGGACAAAATGAAGTTTATTCCAATATCAGTTGTTGTTATAGTTTGGTTGCTATAGATCAGCAATAGAATAGTTCAAACACATGTGAATGTGCATGACACAATCCTGTAAATAATTTCAAGAATATATTCCCTGTGATATTTTCATAACTTAGATAGGTTTTGATTATTTTAATTTTGACATGGATATAAACAAATTTCCCTGCCTCTGAATTTTCAGATGTAATGATTCTAAATGTGTGATTTAAAATCAAAGGGGGGATTTTTGGACTAAACTGTTTAATCATTCTTTTTTTTTTTGCAGTTTAGCAATTTATGCTTGTCAGTATGTTTATAGCTACTTATATACATGCAAATGTTTAGTATCTTCCCGAACAGTCACAGTATGTAAATGTATGTTCAGTGTATGCCCTAGTGGTTACAGTTCTTTGTAACTTTCTGGAAAGTCCTGGAAGCTTCCCTTGGTGTTACATTATTTGGATGTGGTGATATGATTGGTTAACTCTTATCTACAAATTTGAATGGAAAATTTCTTTTCAGTGGAGTATAAAAAGAGCTGACCACACGATGCTGCCATTTCTTTTAGTTGCTTTCTCCCTTCATTTGCTAGAATTCTATCACTCTACTCCAGAGCACCTGATTAACTTGGTCTAGTTAGGGGCTGAAGAGATGAATTGAGCAGGAGATGGAGCTCTGACTGGCCTTCACAAGGCCACATTTGGTGGGTCCATTCAAAGTTGATCTGCGGGGGCATTATTTCAGTCAGACGGTGCTCGTTCTATAGAACCGATACCCAATGGTAATGGTAATGTGGGCCTAATTCATTGAATTTGAAATTCCCATTCTTCCAGGAAATCCCATTTTGGAAACAGTGTGAGGGTGGTTCCTGTCTAATGCAGTAATTATCCAGAGGAGGCTTGGGAGGAAATGGTGACTATGGGCCCTTGGTTCAGAAAGTTCTTCCTCACAAGGCTTTTCTCCCTGGTGTCAGGGTGTGTGTCGACAATCGTTAAAGATTGAGAATGGAGGCGTTGTCTGATCCCATCAATCAAAGTATCGAATTAAACTGGACGACGTAATGGTGTAGTGGTTCGCATGCTGGCATTCCAGCTCGGGAGTGTTCCACGGTTCGGAGTTCGACTCCGGCACCATACTGTAGGGAGTCTCCGTATGCCCTCCCTATGGAATGCATGGGTTTTCCCTGGGTCATCCGGATTCCTCCCACTCTCCAAAGATGTACCCGGTAGGTTAATTAATCATTGTAAATTGGACCATGATCAGGTTTCAGTTAATTGGGTTTTTTAGGGGTTGCTGGGGTGGTAGGGTGCTGTAGCATGAAAAGCCAGAGGACCTACACTGTATTGCTAAACAATAACTATGTACCACTTGACCATTAGGGCAGCTGTGGAAGAGGTGTTTAGACCTTGGTCTTTTATCAACCAGCATGTAGATTATTGGTTATTGTAAAGGCTTGGGTTAATTGGGTTTCTCAGCGGGTTGCTGGGGGTGGTGGGGAGCCTCGAATGGCCGGGAGGGCTAGTCTGTGTTGCATTGTTAAATAAATAAATAAAACAATCAATTCCTCTTTGTACAGCTGGAGAAACCTTCAGGGAATATCATAGTTATGAGGCAAGGCAGAATGAGGAGTGCTTGTTGTCATTGTCCGAGAGCTGAGCACTTGTAGCAAATGTATCAGAGCCTGACAGAGACCTCATTGCCTTCAGTGGAAGTGAGTGGTGAAGTGACAAGTGTGAATCAATATGATGATGACAATGTTTCCTGTTGTCAGGAAGGAAGAGGGGTAGAGGGAAGGATAACGGAGTAAACACACTCATGTACATGGACAACATTCAGTGTTCCTAAAGGACAAGGTCATAGAAACATTGAAACATCAGTGGGATTGCACAACATGTTCATTCATTATGTTAAGTGGTCAGCAGAGAAAGGAATGTGAAGATAATTATTCCTGTAGAAGACATTCCAGTGAGCTGCTGTGATGTGGTGAGATGAGAAGTAGCTTGCAAGTTTATCTCATGACAAAAGTTTCCAAACTTAAGAAATGGATTGATAATTTTATTGACTTTATTACAAAAAGGATGCTGTCAGAATATCGCAGTTAACGTATTAATTCATTTACAGAAAGCAGCATCTGTTCAATGAGTAGATAAACACAGAGTTTAGTAATGAGGGGATAGAATGTGAAGGGAGAATGTGTTTGTTAGCAGTGGTTGAGGAGGGTACCAAGTGAAATTAAGAGATTTAGTGGAGTTAATGAGGTTGATTAATAACATCTCACTGTTAATAACTGAGACGGAGAACATGTTCCACACTGTCAGACAAAGGCAAGAATAATCTACAATCCCTGAACCACTTTCTTTCATTCCCTTCAAACCCACTCATTTCAATATGTGGATGATGATATTGGACCATTGCTTATATCTTCTCAAATTCTGTTAAATATAACCAATTCTCCAATCTAAACACACATAAAACATTTTCCTTGTTTTCTAAAACATGAAAATTGATAACTAGCAAATTGGTTTAATATTAACAGGGCTCAATTACAACCTTTGTTCTTCCTGCCACCCATACCGACCAGTTCATTATTTCAATGTTTTGCGGTTGAACAAGGGAATGTCACAGAGTGCAGAATAAAGTGTTACAGTTACAGAGAAAGTGTAGAACAGGCAGACAATAAAGTGCAAGGCCACAATGAGGTAGATGTTGAGGTTCATCTTATCATGCTAGGAGACCATTCAATGGTCATATAAAAGTAGGACCAAAGTTATCTTTCATCGTAGAGATATGTACAGTATATTCAGATTTTTGTAAACTACTTCCTGAAAGGAAGTGGAAGAAGAGAGAACGTCCAGGTGGCAGGGGGACTTCAGTCACGCTGGCTGCTTTCCTAAGGTGGCGGGAACTGTAGACAGAGTCCACGGAGAGGAGGCTAGTTTCATTGATGTACTGAGCTACATCCACAACTCTCAGCAGTTTCTTGTGAGCTCGGACACAGTAGCAGCAAAAGCAAACCATGATGCATGTCTACAGGATGCTTTCATCTATAAAAGTTGTCAAGAGTCAAAGCGGACGTGCCTAATTGGTTTTGTATGCTGAGGAAGTAATGGTGCTGATGTACTTTCTTGGAAATGATGTCTAAATGTTTGGATCAGTACAGGCAGTTGATGATGGTCGCTCCTACGAACTTAAAGCTCTTGACCCCCTCAATCTCATGATGTAACTGGGATCCTGTGCACTGTCCATGTTCCTAATGTCAATGACTGGCTCTTTTATTTTGCTGAGCTAAGGGAAGGACGTTGTTATCATACCATGCAACTAAGCTCTCTATTTCCTTTCTTCACTGTAACTCATCATTATTTGAGATTCTGCCCACAACAGTGATGTCTTCTTCAAACCTTTAGATGGAATTAGAGCAAAATTAGAGCAGGAGGACATGAATGAGGAGAGAATTGACAAGGGAGCTGTGGATTCACTGTGGAATTGTTTTAGCTGTTGGCACATTTTAATGGACCACAGTTCTCTGAGAGGCTGGAGATGATGTTTTACAATCCCAATGAACCCACCTACTGACTAAATGTGGACAATCAATTCTCATTTTCAAATCTCTTTGATCTGAATTTACAATTGGGTTTTGCTGGTCAGGAACAATGACATTACCACCTGTCCTGGGTTGGATTTTCCATTTCTCTCTCTACCTTCTACAGAAACTCAGGATGGCCCTAAAGGGATATTTCACAACATTTTTCATCTCCTCTCGGAACTTCCTCTGGGTGATGGCATAAATAAACATGTTGGTACAGGAGCTGAATGATTGAAGCATTACTCCCACCTTTTGAGCCACGACATATGAAGGTGTCATTTCAAAATACTGCATAGTAATATACTCAACTGCTAGAATGACCACATGTGTCATCCATAACAGGATAAAACTGGCCGATAAAGTGAAGAGTAAAATGATGGATCTTCTTCGATTCTTCATCTCTTGGTCGTCCTTCTCCTCCCCATTCCGCTGACCCCTCAATCTCCTGCGGGCTGCACTGGCCATCAGAATATGCCTAATAGTGACCACATTGAGCAGCAGGATCAGCACGAAGGGGACAACTGGGGTTAAAACACGGTGCCCCCAGTCAAAGGCTTGCCACATGAGGGAATTTATGAAACCAAGCGATACCCAGCAGATATAAGTCATGTACGTGAAATACCACGGGATGTTGGTGAACAAACTCAGCACACTCACCACTGCAATAATGATAGCTGCACCTTTCTCAGTGCAGTATCTGGTCTTCAGCCTCTGGAAGCAAATGGCCACTGTCCGGTCAAAGGTGAAGGCAACCGTGAGCCAGACGGAACTAGCCACAGACACGTAACTCATGGTATTTATGATGTTGCAAAGGGGAGGTTTATAATAGTAATATATCACTTTTGGAATGACGTTAAATATGACAACCAGTAGATCTGCCACGGCCATTGACAGAAGATACCAAGTGACACCTTTGGAGAGTCCACACCGCCCTCGTGATAGAGTTACAATTGCCACCAAGTTAGCTGTGAATATCGGAGAAGAAAACAATGCAAATCAGTCAAGTGAAAGAGAGAAAATAGATTCACTGTTGATTACAGTAGGTTTAACAGATAAAATTAAATAAATGGGGAGGCCAATGGGTTGAAGTCTAGTTTGAAAATGAAACATTAGATGTAAGAAGCCACTGGAGCTCCCTATCTGGCTGACAATGGGAACCACTTGGATGAGTTGAAGAGTTGGATATCCAGCTGCTTTAACTCATCCTCACAGAGAACATCTTGTTCACTCACCTGGTTCGAACAAGAAGGTGTTGGCAGGTGAAGCCATTGAGTTCCCAGTTGATCCTATCTCAGGGCGGAAGCTCAGGAACATTCTATATACCAATCTCACATGTGTCTTCTTCCCCTCTCTTCCCTTCACATTTTGACTGATTGGAAAGCCACTTCTTTTCACACCCTGGAACTGGAAACTTTCAGTGACCTTGATGCAATTTCCCGCTGTCCCTTATCAACACGGTCCATCTCCAGCTCTTCATTTGTTGACTTAATATCTCCATTTATTAGGGTAAACATAGAACAGAGAAATCTACAGAAATTTACAGGCCCTTTGGCCCACAATGTTGTGCCAACCATGCTACCTACTCTAGAAACTGCCTGGAATTTCCCTAGCACATAGCCCTCTACTTTTCTAAGCTCCATGTACCTATCTAAGAGGTTCTTAAAAGACCCTGTTGTATCTGCTTCTACCACCATTGCCGGTAGTGCATTCCACGCACCCAGCACTCTCTGTGTGAAAAACAGCTTGATACCGATTTACGGGCACCATAAACTATGCCCCCTCGTGTTAGCCATTTCAGCCCTGGGAAAAAGCTTCTGCCTATCCTCACGATCAATGCCCCTGATCATCTTACATGCATCGATCAGGTCACCTCACATCCTCCGTCGCTCCAAGGAGAAAAGACCAAGTTCACTCAATCTATTCTCATTAGGTGTGCCCTCCAATCCAGGCAACGTCCTTGTAAATCTCCTCTGCACTCTGTCTATAGTATCCACATCCTTCCTGCAGTGAGGTGACCAGAAATGAACACAGTACTCCAAGTGTGATCTGACCGAAGTCCTATATAGCTGTAACATTACCTCACAGCTTTTGAACTCATCCCAAGGTTGATGAATGTCAACACATGATGTGTGCCTTCTTACCAACAATGACAACCTACACAGCAGCTTTGAGTGTCCTATGGACATGGCCCCCAATATCTCTCACATCCTCCACACTGCCAAGAGTCTTATCATCATTATTATATTCTGTCTAAAAATTTGACCTTCCAATATGACCACTTCACACTTATCTGCATGGAAGATTTCTGCCACTTCTCATCCCAGTTCTACATCCTATCGATGCCCCTCTGTGACCTCTGACAACCCTTCAGACTATCCATAAGACCCCCAACACAACACAACTTTGTGTTGTCAACACAAAGCGACTGAAAGCAATGGGAGAAACATTTGTTTAGAAAAGGGAAGGAAGCTGGAGAAAGCTGCGAGCTCCCGATTTGGACAATTGGATCCTGACAGTTAGGTTGAGTTGAGAGTTTCGGGTTTGTTGTAACTGTGGTCACATTTCAAACGAACGTCATTGATGATAAAGTCCTTTGAAAATTCTGTGTTGGTTAATGGTGTTAAATAGAGGTTCTCATTCTTTATACACCTCTAGAAATCCATCAGTAGGGTTTAGGCACATTTAAAGAATTGGACGAATAATCAAATGTTGCAGATAGCAATTCTGCCCTTATCAAGTCATTTTACATGGAATACATCACACCATCTGACTACATTGGAATTAAGCCAGTAGGATCTGGAAATCATTGAATATGTTGCTCTTCAGGACCCAGAGTCTGACCAATGCAGATCTGAAGGAGCAAAGGATGACGGACGCTCACCCAATAAGACTGAAACTTGGCAGATGTGGCAGAGAGGCAAGAGTAAAATCAGGGAAGAGACGAGGAATTCCAGTGAAGATTCAGAGCTGGAATAACAGTCAGAAATAAACAAAGCTGAACAAATCCAACACAAAGTTCCATATCAGAGCATTCAAGGAGGCAATGGTTAGAATGACTTACAGAGAACTCCAATGACTGCCAGGATCCGGTAGTAATGAGGCCTGAAACCATTCAAAAGGTAGATTATACAATCTATTATCATGTTCACAGCAAATATGATGCCCTTCAGCAGGAAAAAGCTTATACTGACAGTTATGTCCATTCACTCAGTTAGGTCCTTTATTTATACAGGCAAGTGGCATCCATTGGGACCATAGAGTGATACGATCATTGTTAGTTACCAGGATCAGAATAAACACATTACAACATTATCACCATGTCTGACACATCAATTAACAGATGAAAAACAGAATCCATCAGATACACCTGGTGTACAAGCATTGGGATGGAAACTGAAGGTCACAGAACTGGAAGCACAAAGGAGACTCTTCAAGGTATCCTATGTGCTGTGGACTTTTAACAGTGACCCATTCACACCTTCTCCTATCCTTTCCCACCCAACAACTCTTCAATGGTTCCCCCACCCAGCTCCACTCTCACTCACACAGAGCAATCTGCCCCTCTCTACATTCCAGCTTTTGGATTTTCTTTGTCAACATTCTTCACTCAATGCTCAGTGGCTCTGATAGATGGTTGCAAATTTTCCTGTTCAGAAAATGTTCAAAGCATCAAAAGGATCTCAACTATAATTATTTCCAAATAATAATAAAATATAATAAATAATAAAAAATCCTTGATCCATTGCTGTGCCCTCAGTAATGCTGACCTCAGTAATCTTGAATTCCTTCTCTCAGACCATCTCTCCTTTGGTTTGCCCAACAACTCCAAAGTCTCTGTAAATGGATCAGTGTCAAGTTTTGGCAGCTAGAATCCCTGAAAAGCCATTTGATACACATTCATGTCTGACCGATGCATCGTTGATACTTCTGGTTCTTTTGAATGTATAAGCATAGAACTTTCATTAGAAAGAGGTGACATAGGGTCAGAAGGTGTTGAATCATTGTGGATGGAGCTAAGGAACTGCAAGGGTAAAAAGACCTTGACTGAAGTTGTATACAGACCTACAAACAGTAGTAAGGATGTGGTCTACAAATTACAACAAAAATGCATGCCAAAAGGGTGATGTTACAATAGTCATGGGGGATTTCAATAGCAGGTAGATTGGGAAGATCAGGATGGTGCTGGATTCCAAGAGAGCTAATTTCTAGAGTGCCTATGAGATGGCTTTTCAGAGCACCTCATGGCTGAGCCCACTAGGGGACCAGCTATTCTGGATTGGCTGTTGTGTGAACCACAATTGATTAGAGAGCTTAGGGGCAAGTGATCATAATGTGACCAAGCACCGCCTGAAATTTGAGAAGGAGAACTAAAGTCAGATGTATCAGTATTACAGTGGAGTAAAGGGAATTACAGAGGCATGAGAGAGGAGCTGGCCAGAATTGATTGGAAAAGAACATTGGCAAGGATGACGGCAGAGCAGCCATGACATAAATTTCTGGAAGCAATTCGGAAAGCACAGGATATATACACCCCAAAGAGGAAGAAGTATTCTAAAGGAAAGATGACAGAACCATGGCTAACAAGCAAAGTGAAGGCCAATGCCAAAGAGAGGGTATATAATAAAGTAAAAATTAGTGGGAAGTTAGGCAATTGGGAAACGTTCAAATACCAAATGAAGGCAACTTAAAACATCATTAAGAGGGTAAAGATGGAATACAAAAGTAAGCTAGCCAATAATATTAAAGAGACTACTGGAAATTCCTTCAGATACATGAAATGTAAAAGAAAGGCAAGAGTGCGTATCGTACCAGATGAAAACGATGCCGGAGAGATGGTAATGGGGGACAAGGAAATGGCAGATGAACTGAATAAGTATTCTGCATCAGTCTTCACTGTTGAAGAACAAGAAGTATGGTGGAAGTTCCAGCTTTCAGAGGGCTTGAAGTGGGTGATGTTACCATCCCTAGTTGCCCCTTCTGGCCACGACTGGTTCCACACTTCCTGTTTTATTGCTGTCCCTGACAGGAAGGAACACTATTCCCATGTACCCATTATACATTTGCCTTTACTGATTTGTTGTTAACCCCACAATTACTGTTCCCCAGTCTACCTTAGACAACTCTCTACAGCAGACTGCAGGCTTTTGGATTGCATGTTGCAGCGTCAGCAGTTGACAACTCATTTTTAGTCTTGTCTGCCCTCCAGAGGAGCTGCCTCAGGGTTTCAGCAATGTCTGTCCTTATTTCTGTTACCTGGATTATTGAGAGCATCTCAGTTTGCAGGAAGAGTGAAGGACAGATATTGCTAGAGTCTTGGCCTCAACTCCAGTGTTCCTGATACTGGGTTAAAGACAGAGGATGGGGGACTTTCAATTCTGGTTAGAAATGATGGCAGAATATGTTGGAAACACTCATCAGGTCAGGCAGCATCTGTAGACAATAGACAATAGGTGCAGAAGTAGACCATTCGGCCCCTCGAGTCTGCACCGCCATTCTGAGATCATGGCTGATCATTCACTATCAATACGCAGTCTGTAGAAAGAGAAACAGAGTTAATGTTCCAGGTCAAAGATCCTTCATCAGGAGAACGATCAAGTTAGCTTTGAGATGCCCAGAGGATGGGTGGGGTGGATGGAACCGAATGGAAATCTTTGACAGGGTTACTGTGAGGATATGAAGATGGAGCATAATGTGGACAGAAACAATGAGCCAAGGTGAAGTGGAAAGAATTGGCCGGCTGTGATGCAGAGAAAGGGAATCACCTGGACTGATGTGTCCAGAAACTGCAACACGTGGAGGGAGTAGCTAAGGTGCTGGTTCTCAAGTTACGTTGCTTTCCTTTCCACAACAAGGGCACACTTTCGAGTACTTTTCATCTCATGTTCTCAATATTTATTAAATCTATATTTCTATTATTTCCTTTTTTCCTTATTTTTGTATTTGGAGTTTGTTATCATTTGTACATTGGTGTCTGTCCATCTTGTTGGCTTCAGTCTTTCAATGATTGAATGATTTTTCTTGTATTTCCAGTGAATGCCCACAAGAAAATGAGTTGTACATGGTGACACAATGGATAAGTACTTTGAAAATAAATTTACTTTGAAGTTAGAAATTTGTAATGTTACACCTCAGCTTCCAGGTGAATCTCCTCTGCACCCCCTCCAGTGCAATTACTCCCTTCCTATTGTGCAGAGAACAGAGCTGCGGGTTTCACTCCCAGACTGCAATGCATTATAAAGTTGTTACACGATGTTCCTGCTCTACATCACAGTATCCCATCTGCCTTCTTCACTACCTTATCCACCTGTGCTACAATTTCTGGGGTCTGTGATCTTGTAACCCAAGTCCCATGAATTCATTAACCCCCCCTGAGGTCACAACCATTCACCTGACCAAATGCATCCACCTTGCAATTGACAACAGCTCCTGAACTCTCATTTCCTCAAGGCTGCAAAGTTACATGCAAGAGTAACCAGTATGGGTTTGTCCGGATCTTATGGCCATTAAACATCTTCCACACAGGCCCCTCTCTCCACATACCCCATCAAAGAGAAATGTCCAATGTCCATAACTGGTTTCCAACACCTTTCCCTGTCATCTCCCTCCCTGTCAGGTTGCCTCTTCCTGCTGTGCCTTTGGCCATGATCTTTGCATCCTCACAGGCCACAGTTGTAGAACCAGGAGACTGGAGGGTGGCAAATGTTATTCCTGGGTTCAAAAAAGATCACAGGGATAATCCTAGGACCAGTGGGTCTCACATCAGTGGCAAACCATTGGAGAGGATTCTTAGAGATGGAATTTATGAGCATTTGTGGAAGCATAGACTGATCATTGATGAGGCGGCGTGGCATGACAGCAGCAGCCTTTCAGACCTGGTGTACTTTAATTTAATTTTCAATTTTAAGTTTGATACACAATTTTCGATTAGGGCACATGGATAACAGAGCGGCTATCTACCATCACCAGATACTACTACGATACAGAGATCGCCCAAAAACAAACCTTCACAAAGATCTGCTGGCTGAATTACCCGACGTCGGCCTGCTGAGGGGAATGGGCCTACAATCCTCGGACTTGCCTGATGATGTGAGCCGGAGATGGAGACGTCGAAAGCGATGTGCGAGGAAGCGGAAGCGAGGCAAACGGGCAGAGGTCCCTGCCAGGCTAAAAGCAAACCCTAGCCAGCCGGCTCTCCCGTCCATTCTGCTCTCCAATGTCCTCTCCCTGGACAATAAAATGGACTACATCCGACTCCAACGTAATACTCGGCGGGAGTACAGAGTTTGCTCCGCGTTTGTCTTCACAGAGACATGGCTCACTGATGGGATTTCGGACGCTGCCATCCAGCTGGACGGGCTAGCTTTGTTTCGTTCGGACAGAGATGCAGCTGTCTCCGGTAAGGTTCGCGGTGGCGGTGTCTGTGTTTATATCGACACGGAATGGTGTAAGAACTCTGTGCTGGTTTCCAGACACAGCTCATCATTAGTGGAATCTGTGGCAGTTCGATGCAGACCATTTCATTTGCCACGGGAATTCACCTCTGTCCTTATATTCGGTGTGTACATTCCCCCCAGCGCTAATGCTAAGGTGGCGCTCTGTGAACTGTACGGGGCTATTAGCGAACTGCAGAACGCACACCCTGATGGACTGTTTATTGTCGCCGGTGATTTTAACCACGCGAACCTTGAGTCAGTGCTCCCCAAATTCCATCAGCATGTGGACTTTGCAATGAGGGGGAGAACGTATTGGACCTGGTTTACACAAACAACCCCAATGCGTACCGGGCAGAGCCCCGCCCCACCTCGGATACTCAGACCGCATCTCTGTTATGCTAATCCCAGCATACAGACCGCTCGCCAGGCGCTCCAGACCAGTTCAGAAGCCGGTGAGAACCTGGCCAGCAGGAGCCATCTCTGCTCTTCAATCTGCTTTGATCACACTGACTGGCACATGTTCAGGGAGGCTGCAACCGATGGAGACTCTACCAACTTAGAGGAGTACACAGCATCAGTGACCAGCTACATCAGTAAGTGCATTGATGATGTTACTCTGTCCAAGACCATCACTATACGTGCCAACCAGAAGCCATGGATGACCGCAGAGGTGCCTGCACTGCTGAGGTCCCGCGACTCCGCCTTCAGAGCAGGCGACAAGGCAGCTCTAACAACAGCAAGGGCCAAACTGTCCCGAGCCATCAGAGGGGCAAAGCATGCACATGCCCAGCTGATCCACAGTTACTTCCAGGACAGCGGCGACACGCGGCGCATGTGGAAGGGCATCCAGGACATCACCAATTACAAGACAACATCACCTGACTGTGTGGGTGATGCCTCCCTCCCAGATGCGCTGAACAACTTCTACGCCCGGTTTGAGGCTGAAAATGACGTGGTGGCGAGTAAGTCCACCCCTCCTACAAATGACCAGGTGCTGTGTCTCTCCATGGCCGACGTGAGAAGAACCCTGTGCAGGGTCAACCCACGGAAGGCTGCTGGACCCGACAACATCCCTGGTAGAGTGCTCAGAGGATGTGCAGACCAGCTAGCAGATATCCTCACTGACATCTTCAACATCTCCCCGAGCAGCGCCACCATTCCAACGTGCTTCAAGGCCGCCACCATCGTCCCCGTGCCGAAGAAGTCTTCAGTGTCCTGCCAAAATGACTACCGTCCCGTTGCACTTACATCCATCATCATGAAGTGTTTTGTGAGACTCGTCATGAGGCATATCAAGACCCTGCTGGCCCCCTCACTGGACCCCCTGCAGTTCGTGTATTATCCCAACTGCTCAACAGATGATGCCATTGCCACCACCCTCCACCTGGCCTTAACCCATCTGGACAAAAAAGACACATACGTTCGGATGCTGTTCATAGACTTCAGTTCAGCATTCAACACAATCATCCCTCAGAAACTGATTGGAAAGCTGAGCCTATTGGGCCTGAGCACCTCCCTCTGCAACTGGATCCTGGACTTCCTGACTGGGAGACCTCAGTCAGTCCGGATCGGGAGCAGCACCTCCAACACCATCACACTGAGCATGGGGGCTCCCCAGGTTTACATGCTCAGTTCACTGCTGTTCACTATGCTGACCCACAACTGTGCTGCAAAACACAGCTCGAACCATATCATCAAGTTCGCCGACAACCTGTCTCTTAATGTGAACAAAATAAAAGAGATGGTGTTGACTTCAGGAGGGCACAGAGCGATCACTCCTTGCTGAACTTCGACGGCTCCTCGGTAGAGATCGTAAAGAGCACCAAATTTCTTGGTGTTCACCTAACGGAGAATCTCACCTGGTGCCTTAACACCAGCTCCATAGCAAAGAAAGCCCAGCTGCATCTCTACTTTCTGTGAAGGCTGAGGAAAGTCCATCTCCTCCCCTCCCGCCCCCCCCATTCTCATCACATTCTACAGGGGTTGTATTGAGAGCATCCTGAGTAACTGCATCACTGCCTGGTTCGGAAATTGCACCATCTTGGATCGCAAGACCCTGCAGTGGGTAGTGAGGTCAGCTGAGAAGATCATCGAGGTCTCTCTTCCCACCACTACGGACATTTACACTACACGCTGCATCCGCAAAGGAAACAGCATTATGAAGGACCCCATGCACCCCTCATATAATCTCTTCTCCCTCCTGCCGTCTGGGAAAAGACTCCGAAGCATTCGGGCTCTCACAACCAGACTATGTAACTGTTTCTTCCCCCAAGCTATCAGCCTCCTCAATACCCGAAGTCTGGACTGATACCTTGTCCTACTGTCCTTTTTATTATTTATTGAAATGTCTGCGCTGTTTTTGTGCACTTTATGCAGTCTAGTGTAAGTCTGTAGTCTAGTATAGCTTTCTCTGTGTTTTTTTTATTACGTAGTTCAATCTATTTTTTTGTACTGTGTCATGTAAACCATGGTCCTGAAAAACATTGTCTCGTTTTCACTATGCACTGTACCAGCAGTTATGGTCGAAATGACAATAAAAGTTGACTTGACTTGACTTGACTTATGAGTAGTCAATATGTCTTTGTGAGGGGCAGGTTGTGCCACACGAGGTTGATTGACTTCTTTGAGGAAGTCACAAAACAAATTGATGCTGCTAGAGTGATGGATGTGGCGTATATGGACTACAGTAAGGTGTTTGACAAGGTTCCCTTGTTAGACTCTTTCAGAAATCAGAATGCATGGGATCCAGGGAAACTTGGCTGCATGGATTCAGAATTGTCTTGCCTACAGAAGACAGGCAGTGTTACTCGATGGAGGGTATTCTGCCCAGAGATCTATGACCAGTGGTGTTCTACTGGGATCTGTTCAGGGGCCTCTGCTCTTTGTGATATTTATAAATGGCTTGGATGAGGAAATGGATGGATGGGTTAGATGTCTTGAAGGTCGTTGGCGTTTTGTGGATAGTGTAGAAGGTAGTTGAAGGTTACAACAGGACATTGTTAGGATGCAGAGATGGGCTGAGAGCTAAGTGGAAGAAAGCTTAGGAGAAATGCCAGAGGCATTTTACATGGAGTGGTATGTGTCTGCAATGCACAGCTGTGGGTGGTGATAGAGGCCTATACATTAAGAAGACTAGGACACTGTTAGATAAGCACACGCATGGAAGGCAAATGGAGGGTTAGACTCTGTGTAGGTAGGGAGGTTAAATTTATCTTGGAAACTGTTGAAATCTCAGCACAACATTATGCCTGAAGGACCCATAGGGTGCTGTACTGTTCTATATTCGGCATTTAAAATGCACTAACTCACTAATGCCCTCCTGACTACTATCCTCCTCACTAATGCCCATCTGGCTTTGCCAAAACCACTCAGCTCCAGACCCCATCCTGGCCTTGATCTCAACACGGAATAAGGAGTTGAATTCCAGTGGGAGGTGACAGCGTCAGGTTGTGTGTGGATGAGTGGGTGAGTGGGACATCAAGGAGTCCTGGTAAAACTGAAGTCAATGAGCACCACGGGGAAACGCTTCAGTTTCACACTGAAATTCATTGGTTCATGTGTTGTCCCAACTGTTCAACTTGATTTTACCCCTGTGCTGCCTGTGTAGAGATTGAACATTCTTCACGTGATTGAGGAGGTTTCCTCGGGAGGATTGGTATAAACAGAAATATGTGATTATCAGCTTGGACTCATTGGGTCACACAGTTTGTTTCCATTCTGTCCCCTCTGTGACTCTCAGAAATTACATTTGACCTGTATCTTAACAGCCAAGGCTAACAAGCTTCTGGTGAAACAGGGATACAATACTAAGACTTTCATCCTCATGGCCAAACCGTTCCAGGGCCTCCCTCTTCTGTTCCCATGTCCTGTGTCCAAAACTTGTTCCCAGCATCTTTGCTCTTTCATATTCCTCCAAGATCTGCACAAGATCTACCTCTGTTCTCTTGTTTCTGGTTGTGAACAGTTGTGAAGCCTTGTGCTACATTACCTGCACCTCCCGCCCAGTGTGAATTACCTGGAAATCATCTCCCACAGGAGACAAGGGAGCCTTAGGCACTTCACCTCACTCACTACCACAATGGAGAAACATTGTGGACATACCAACTAAGCTTACAATTTCTTATAATCTTCCCCAAATATTCCTTTCATAGCTTTTGTAAACTTTGCAAACAAGAGAAGATCTGCAGATACTGGAAATTTGAATAACACATGCAAAATGTTGGAGGAACTCAGCAGACCAGGCATCATCTATGGAAAAATTGTTAACTCTATTTGTTCCTGGCCCAAAACATCAACTGTACTTTTTTCCATAGATGCTGCCTAGTCTGCTGAGTTCCTCCACCATTTTGTGCATGTTTGTATACTTTGATATAGTTACACAGAGCATACGCTGTTTTGGGGTAGAATCCCAGCCGATCCAAACCATCCTTTTAACTGCAGTGTTCCTATCCAGGCATCCTCTGCACACTCTCCAGTTCACATGATACTCCAGGTCTAGCCAGTGGTTAATATGGTCATTACATGACATCCTTGCCATTATATTCACTATATTCCATTGATGAAGGCAAGCATCCCAACTGAATTCTTCACCACCTTGTCCATATGTGCTGGGAATTTCAGGGATTTATGGAATTGTAATCCAAGGTTCTTCTGCTCATCTACCCTCCCTATTTACTGTATCTCTTCAACCTTGATTTCATCTTCTCAAATGCTTCACCTTGCACTTCTCAATCCCCAGTCTCTCATTTCCTCAGCCTGCACAGCTATCGACAGGAGAAACCAGCATGGGGTTTCATGGACCCTGTTGCTATCACACACCCCAAACACAAACACTTTCTTCTCCCCTTTATTCCACCAATTAATATGGTGAAGACAAAATTGTTTTCTTCCTGAATGTTTCCTGCTTCCCGTGATGAGGGAGATTAATATTTAAGTTACTAGGAGATGAATGACTGAGATCTGCTGAAGGTGGGCCCAAAATATCTTTTGGAAGGATATTCTGTGACAGAATCAGTGTTGGGAGGAATAGAGTTTTAATTTCTCCTGTTTAACCAGTAGGAACTAAAATCTGCAAAAACAACCTGTACCTATGTTGCAATATTAATTTCAGTCACTGAACAAACAGGAGAAATGAGTTGCTTCATACCAAATAGTTTGTTTTGAAAATCCAACAGAACAGCAGGTTGGGAAATCCACTAAAGCCCAGAAACATGGTGTCTTTCAATAGTGAGGAAAATTACGATTCCAGAAGCTGTTTGTAGGATACAAAGTAATATTCTTCTTCCATAGATCCCTAGTCAGATCACAAGTGTGAATTTCTTATCAAGCGAGATGCTTGGCCCATTCCAATTCATATCCACCTACAGATGGAACATGTCCTTCAGGCCTTTTGCCCTCTCTAGATGCTTTCATCTTCAGCTGCCTCCATGACATCAGCCTCCTTGATTTCCCCAATCAAACTTCACCCTTCCAAACAGCTGTCCATTCACTTTGTGTCAATCCCAGCCCAGTCATCACAACCACACACAACACCATCCCTTGAGTCTCTGCGTTTCCTCGTCCTGTACAACCCTAATTGCCCACTCGTCTGTTATGGCCAGTCCACCAGGTAACTGTGGTCCTCTTCCTGAACTCAGCTGTTCTATCCACAGCAGTGTTATGTATGGCCTCCTTGGTGAAATGTGGCCACCTACACGGTGGACCATAATCTGCCATTGATGTGCATTCCTCTAGATATGTTTGCGATAGGTTGCCCTTGCACCTCCCAGCTTTGCTCATGCCACTGAGTATTCCATACTGCCATGCCATTGGCCACTGCCCAGAGTCAGTATGGATTCTAATTGGCCCGGCTGCTCTCGGAGCTGTGGGGTTACAGTCACCAACTCAGCTAATTGGCTGGATCCTCCGTGATGTTCCTGCCTGTCACAGGGTGGAGGGCAGCAGCTTTCCACCACTTCTTGCCTCCCCGCCAATGGCTGGGGCCTTTGGTGAACCAGAGTGTTACCCCACGTTGTGGGTGGGGGTTGATTGTAGAGGCCATAGGAACACATGACCAAAGATAGAGGACCAGATATGGCCTATCAACTTTGCTCTGCCAGTGCATCATGGCTGATCCATTTTCCTCTCAGCTGCAATCTTCTGCCTTCTCCCCATATCTCTTCATGCCTTGATTAATCAAGAACCTATCAACCTCTGTCTTAAACATGCCATATGAAGTGACCTTCACAGCTGCCTGTGCCAATGAATTCCACAGATTCACCACTCTGTGGCTGAAGAAATTCCTCCTCTTTTCCATTAGAAACGGACATCTCTCTACTCTGAGGCTGTTTCCTCTGATGTACCACTCCCCACACATTCCTGCTCCTGCTCCTCCTCTCCCTCCTGGGTGTGAGTGGCAGCAGGCCAATACCACCCTGGGCAGGAATAGGACCACGCAGTCAACGGCCCGGCCTGCAATGTCTCCAGTGCATGGGCAGGGGGGTGGTGGACGATCATTTTGAAGGGAAATTGCAGGACTCCACTCTACCCCTTCCAGTTTCTCACAATCCAACCAGACATCCCCATCCCCCATTCATATGTTGGGCTTATTGCCTCACCGCATCAAGGCTCGGACCTTAAGGCTAATGGGATTCTATTGGCCAATTAGCTGCACCGCTATTAGCTAACAGGCTAACTTCATGCTCTTGTCTTCTAACTCTGTGCCAACCAGACGGCTTCCCCCAGGTGACACACTGCAGTGCAGCAACTCCACCTCATTCATAAGAGCTGCTATCTCCTGCCAGCTCCATGCTTGTTGGTGCTTTATGGTGGCTGCAAACAGCCAGAAAGCATCCTGCAGGCTCCACATTCTCCTGGGGTCTCTAGCATTCTCAGCACTGGAATGATATGGTGTGTGATTTCCACCTCACTGGAGTCCATCTGGTCTTACTAATCTACGGGTGCCTTGTAGTCAGCCAGTGGGTTAGCATGACTCCCAAATCCCGGGTTGCTGTTGATCCACCCCTGGGATTCAGCACTGCTCTAATGGGGATGGGTGTTCTCTCTCTTGTTCATCCTTCCAAATATACTCATCTTCTGTCCAACCATTGAATCCTGCCGACCATGCCAATTGTAATATGGAAGCAGATTCCTGATTCAGGGAGTGAAACTGAAGACACGGATTGCGAGTGAGTACATTAACTATTTATTTATAAACAAATAGTGAAGTACTAAACTGGGCATAACTGAAATACTGAACATTCATCAAACCTTCTAACTCAACATATACTCCATTCAATCTCCCAACTATAAAACTGCAAAACTAAGCTGGCCAAGAACAAGTACTTAACTGAGTAAATGTGGAGGGCTCATCTATGTCTGCAATGCTCTTTCCCAATGGTCTTTCAGTGTTAGTCAAGACTTCAACATGAAGTGGCCCTCGGAGAAAATGTAAAGAGAGCAAATCTCTTGCATGTGCTGCTTTTATATCCGTGAGGCACCCAGAACTGGAAACCAGTGCCATGGTGCACAGGCAACCAATGGGAAAGAGCTGTTTCATCCTCTCAACAGACCAAACAATGGCCAATGCCCCAAATGTGGCTTTTCACTGACAAATAAGCCAGCTCCTCACATGACACAGGTCAGGCAGCATGTGTGGAGAGATGAACAGAGTTAATCGCTCAGATCAAAACTCTTCACTTGGTGAAGATGACACTGAACTACAATGTCTGTTGATGTAGCTCAGACTTAAGTGTTCTTCCAGGACTGTAGGAATAGTTTTGGGGACAGAGAGGGAGTTAGGGTACAGGGTAGGGATGAGGAGTGTTACGATTCAGCAACAATGAATATAGAATTGAGATACATCTTTTTATAAACAAATAAAACCTTTATTAAACACTGCTCAAAAAAACCCAAAAGTAAACAAACGCCTAACTTAACTGCGATACGGCAGCTCAAACAGTCCTTAAAACGAGAAATGCAGACACAGTTCTTAAAAGTAGTAAATGCAAAAGACCAAATGATTTACACAGTCAATTAGGAGAGATTTTCATAGATGTAACGAATTCTTCAATGTCACGACGTTACTGCTGATCCTAGTTGAAATATGCCATTCCTGAAGGATTTACAATGAAGGAAATAAAACAGCTTAAAGGCACTGACCTTTCCTTGGTGAAACGCTGCATCTAGCTCTTTCTGCTCTTTCAATGTAATGCAGGAGCTATCTCGTTTGCAGGTTACTAATTTCTTGAATGAAGATTGAATAAGCTCGAACCTGTTTTATCGCCGACACTACCAACTTTTCTCGATCCTTCGGGTTTTACGAACTTTGATAATTCTTCACTCTCCGACTGGACTTTAACTGGTAGTGATTTTCAAAGGTGCCAGCACAACAATTCTTACAGTAGAAATTAAAACTCCACTTTGAAACAAAACTGTGTCATGAAATCAAATACGCAGCAGAACAGAGTCACTGATGAATTAAGTCAGGAATAGTGTCATGAAGTCATGAAGCAGAGTCTCTCTCATTTAAGTATGTCCTTACTTCAACAGGGATGCTCCTTTTAAATTCCTCCATTAAAATCAGCTCTTTCAATTTATTATAGTCCATATTTACATTTTTAGAGGAAACCCATCTCTCAAAACACATAGCTTTATCATAGGCAAATTCTACATAAGTTTTTTCCACAGATTTCTTCAAATTTCTGAATCTTTATCTATATACTTCCAGAACTAGCTCATACGCTTTAATATATGCAGTTTCACAGTATCATAATCACGTGCTTGCTCAGCAGTTGTATAAACTTGTGCTTTGCCTTTAATTACACTCTGTAACAACACTGGCCATTTCTCTTTCAGCCACTCTGAAGTCAGAGCAGCAGTTTCAAAATGTTAAAAATATTTCTCTACTTCTGCTTCATTAAATGGAGTGTCCAATTTAATTTCCTGAGTAACAACAAATGTTTTTCTAGAACCAGAAATCTGATTCTCAGACTTTAATTCCACCATCTCAAGTTTAAGTTCCCTCTGTTTATTTTCAGCTTCTAACCGACTTAGTTCCAAGTTAGCTTCCAATTGCTTCTGTTTTAATTCAGCTTCTATTCTAAGCTTTTCTAGCGCTACTTGTTCCAGCTATAACTGAATCGCTGCTTTACTCACAGGGAACCTGTCTAGTACCGTTTCACTAAAACCACCTGAATCTATGTAGTGTTCTGCAATTTTCCTCTGAATTACAGGCTTTGTTGTAACCTCCGAAATATCTTTAAGTTCCAACATGCTAGCAATCTCAGATACATCGCTCTTTTTCGCCTTCACTAATAACTCCAGATCTGGTGATGCCAGGAAGTCGTCAATATTCATTGTTGGCGAATACCACTCACAAGCCAATCAAACAAAAGAATCGGGTATTCCCCTTTTCTAAAACATCAAGTGATAATTAAACAAGCATTTAAGCCCAAAAATGGTACATGCCAGACAAGAGCTCCCAATTGTTACGATTCAGCAACAATGAATATAGAATTGAAATAGTTTTTTTATAAACAAATAAAACCTTTATTAAACACTGCTAAAAATAACCAAAAGTAAACAAATGTTTCACTTAACCGGAAGTCAGCTGCTATACGGCAGCTCAAACAATCCTTAAAACGAGAAATGCAAACACAGTTCTTAAAAGTAGTAAATGCAAAAGTCCAAATGATTTACACAGTCAATTAGGAGAGATTTTCCTAGAAGTAACAAATTCTTCGATGATGCGACGTTACTGCTGATCCCAGCTGAAGTATGCCTTGCCTGAAGGATTTACGACGAAGGAAATAAAACGGCTTAAAGGCACTGACCTTTCCTTGGCGAAACACTGGATCCAGCTCTTTCTGCTCTTTCAATGCTATGCAGGAGCTATCTCAGACGCAGGTTACTAATTCCTTGAATGAAGAGTAAATACGGTCAAGCCTATTTTACCGCCGACACTTCCAACTTTTCTTGCTCTTTCGGGTTTTGCGAACTTTGATAATTCTTCACTCTCTGACTGGACTTTAACTGGCAGTGATTTTCAGAGCTGCTGGCTCAACGATTCTTACAGTAGAAATTAAAATTCCACTTTGAAGTGAAACTGTGTCATGAAATCAAATACGCAGCAGAACGGAGTCACTGATGAATTAAGCTACGAACTGACCTGTGTCACAGCGAGACATGCTCCTTTTATACCTGTTGAAAGAGGCCATCACATGACCTCTCACTGGTGGGAAAATTACATCACTCCACCATCACAAGACCATTACCTCATGCCCAGCAGAGACTCAATAACATCATGGTCATGTGACAGTCATAGGACACCCACAGGTACGTATCGGGATGTTATCAGTCAGGGGTAGTAAATGAACAGACTGAGCAAGAGTTCAAGTCCAGATCCATGTGCTCCATGCTCAATCATCGGGAATCATGTCAGAGGCATGCTGGAGACCATCGGTCCCTAGGTCAGGGATTCATCCTGGGTTGGATATTTTAAATAATTGCTTTAGCTTTCCTAATGAAAGTGCATATAATTTTAAATCGTCCATGTATAGAAAGTGTATCAAGTTATAATTTGTTTGGTTATTTTTGATTTGATATCCAATTTTTGTCTAATTCAACAAATTAGAGTCCAGCTTTCATGTCAGACAGAGCCAGAGTGGGCTTAAAGTGTCACCCTGGAAAATGCCTCCATTTATTTTGATAGCAGTGGTTGTTCTTCTTTAGTTGTTAATAGATAGGGTGATAATGGTATGCCAATAACATGTTGTAGGAAGTTCACAAGAATTGGTTATAGTTTTTATATATATATGAAGAGCTTCTATGAACTATGAGTGTGAGACAGAATCACATGCTTTTTCATAGTCAATAAAACAACATGACAGGTTTCTACATTTCTGCCAAGCTTGATTTGGAACTACAGAATCTATTATCAACTGTTCTTTACACCCTTTCATACCCTTCTGATATCCTCTCTGCTCTTTTGTATGTATGTTCTGGTTATCTAAGTGAGTAGTGATTGGTTGTGAGATGCATGATGTTACTATTTCATATATAGTTGTAAACAAGTAATGTGACAATATTTTAACGAGTCATTTGTGATTTCTCCTTTAGGTAAGATTCTCACATTAGCATCTCTCTTATACAGATGTGTGAGGAATTGTAAAAACATGGCAAGTGCGCATGCGGGTAATTGATTGCGTGGTGAATCAGTTAGTCCTCCTATGTGCAGGGCGGCTCTCTCTTTTGGGCATAGGATTTCAAATGCACGTGCCTTTTGACTTGGTGGGCCCAGCTCATTGTTCCCGCACTGTAAGCTGCCCAGTGTGGTAGTGTTACTAACGTGATTGGGTAAAAACATTTAATCATACAACCGCATCATTGTTCTTGCCCCACAGATACATAACATTTTGGCGATGAGAATCAAAACAAGATTGGCCACTCTAATCCATTTTGCTCCTTAGCTATGGCAAAAATGGCCCAAGGAAACTGGCTTCAATGGAGGAAAACTTTCCTGGACTATGTCGAACTCCTTCTAATGTGACTCAGGAAAAATGTTTAATCCTACTATTCCATTGTCATTCTTGTTCAGAGGATATGTAACAAGTCTGATATCAGTCTTGTGTAAATTATTGAAACGTGTTCTAATGGACAGATGTAGAAGTATTTGGATAGACAAGGCCTATTTAGAGATAGTCCTTATGGCACCGTGTGTAGCAGTCTTACCTAACTAATCTTGTAGAGATTTTTAAGGAAGTTATCAAGAAGATCGATGAAGGGAAATTGGTGGATGTTGTCTACATGGAATTTAGTAAGGTGTTTGGCAAAGACTCACATGGGAGGATAGCCTGGAAGATTAAGTGCTTGGATTTCAGGATGAAGTAGTCAATTAGATTCAACATTGCCTTAGTGGGAGAAGTCAGAGAGTGGTAGTAGAATGGAAATGTGTGACGAGGGGTGACATCACATGGCTGACATGGGAAGCGAGCTCTGAGGAATAAGTGCTTGGATTTCACAAGTGCTTGGAATATGTGCCTAGGGGTGTGCTTCGAGTGTGCTGGTCCAAAGTTTATCATTTCTATTCACCATTTGGATGATAATGTGGTAAAATGGATCAGTAAATTTGCCAATGACACCAGAATGGGGGATAGTCAACAGTGAGGAAGACTATCAAAGCTTGCAAAATGATCTGGACCAGCGAGGATAATGGGCTGAAAAATGACAGATGGCACTTAATGCAGACAGGTGTGAGATGTTTCAATTTAGGAGGACAAATCAGGCTAACATGCTTACAGTGAACAGGGCACTGAGGAGTGCTGTAGAACTGAGGGATCTGGGAATAAAGATCTACAATAACACACACAAACAAAATGCTGGAGGCACTCAGCAGGCCAGCATCTATGGAAAAGAGTACAGTTTGGCATTTTGGAGAAAAACCCTTCATCAAGATTGGAGAAAAAAGATGAGAAGTCAAAGTAATAAGGTGGAGGGAGGTGAGGAAGAAGTACAGGATAGTAGGTGATAGGTGAAAGGGGGAGGGGTGAAGTAAAATGCTGGGAAGTCAATTGGTGAAAGAGGTACAGGGCTGGAGAAGATGGTTGCAATAGGAGAGGACAGAAGGCCATGGAAGTAAAGGACAGTGGAGGAGCAGCAGAAGGAGGTGGTGGGCAGGTAAGGAGATAAGATGAGAGGGAAATGGGAATGGGGAATAATGAAGGGGGGCAATTATTGGAAGATTGAGAATTCAGTGTTCATTGCATCAGGTTGGAGGCTACCTAGAAAGAATATAATGTGTTGCTCCTGAAACCTGAGTGTGGCATCATCACGGCAGTAGAGCAGGCTGTGGACAGTCATGTGATGTCAGTCTACTGCCGCAATGAGGCCACACTCACCAACCGCCTTGTACTTCTTCCTCCCCTCCCCCCAACTTCTTTCTCTGACTTTGTGTATTTTTTTCTCCAGTTCTGATTAACTTTGCCAAAACTTTGACTATACTCCTTTCCACAAACGCTGCCTGGCCTGCTGAGTTTCTCCAGCATTCTGTGTGTATTGCTTGGATTTCCAGCATCTGCAGACTTTCTCTTGTTTGTAATAAAGATACAAATTCCACAAAATTGGCATCACGGGTAGATAAACTTGTTAAGAGAGCTTTTAGCATATTGACCTGCATAAATCAAAGCACTGACTACAAGAGTTCTGATGCTTTGTTGAAATTGTATGAGGCATTGGTCTGGCCAAATTTCGAGCATTGTCTGCAATCTGTTCATCTACTTACAGCAAAGATATCAATTAGTTTGAAAGAGTACAGGGAAAATAAACACAGATTTAGCTGGGACTCAAGAATCTTACAGGATAAATTGAATAGGTTAGGACTTTATTTTATGGAGGGCAGGAGAATAATGGAAGATCTTATAACAATATTAGATCTACACAGAATTATGAGGTATATAGAGTGAATGCATGCAGGCGTTTTCCCCTCTGGTTTAGAGAGAATAGACCTATAGGTTGTAGTTGTAGAGAAAAATTTAAGGAGAATCTGAAGGGAAACTTCTTCACTTAGAGGATGGTGTGAATGTGAAAACGATCTGCTAACAGAAGTTCTAGAGGTGGGTTCAAGTGTAACATTTACAAGAAGTTTCAGTGAGTACAAGGATGAGGGAGTTGTGGAGGTCTATGGTCCACGTTTGGGTAGATGGGACAAAACATAGCATCAGGCTGGCACATTTAAACCTGCCAAGAAAAGACAAGTATAGCTGGGGTGCATGTGAGTGCCCATGGCTACACTTCTGTTTTGGAGAAACTAGGAGAAATTGTTGAGGGCATTTATCCACTAGATGGAGAAGAGTGGCAGTAGAGGGTTAGGCCCACTGTCCAGAAATAAGCTGAGACCCTTAATGCTTTCCTGATGAGGAATGGAAATTTATAGGGACTGGACATCCAAAGTGTAAATAAGGCAATCCAGGCCAGGGAACTGAAAGGTTGAAGTCATGGAGAGCATGTGGCATATCATGAATGCAGGTTGGAAGGGGATGACCCAAAAGGACATACTGGAGTTGAAATATGTAGACATGAGTTCAGTGGGTCTGGAGCGAGAAGAAACTATGGGCTTGCGGAACAGTTCGGTTTGGTGTCATCATTCATCAGAAGGATGACACAGCCTGATATCTGGTGAGTAAGTCTTGATGAAGCAAACACAAACTGGGAGCTCAACAGGAAGGTCCTTGTCAACTGCTGTTAATTACCAATTGGTGGTGATGGCAATAAGCAAAAGTCGGTGAATGCATACCAACCACTCATTGTGGTACCCGATGCGAACCAGAAAAATACTGTGCTTGTAACCTTTTACTCAGAGTGTACATTGCTGAGAACAAGTAACTAACCAGCCAGAAGACTTCAAACAAAGTTGTCTACTACTGGACAAAAAGAAGTTTATTCCAGTATCAGTTTGTTGTTATAGTTTGGTTGCTATAGATCAGCAATAGAATAGTTCAAACTCATGTGAATGTGCATGACACAATTCTGTAAATATTTTGAAGAATATATTCCCTGTGATATTTTCATAACTTAGATAGTTTTTGATTATTTTAATTTTGACATGGATATAAACAAATTTCCCTGCCTCTGAATTTTCAGATGTAATGATTCTAAATGTGTGATTCAGAATCAAAGGGGGGAGTTTTGGACTAAACTGTTTAATCATTCTTTTTTTTTGCAGTTTAGCAATTTATGCTTGTCAGTATGTTTATAACTACTTATATGCATGTGAATGTTTAGTGTCTTTCCTAGCAGTCACAGTATGTAAATGTAATTGTTCAGTGTATGCCCTAGTGGTTACAGTTCTTTGTAACCTTCTGGAAAGTCCTGGAAGCTTCCCTTGGTTTTACATTATTTGGATAGCGGTGATCTGATTGGTTAACTCTTATCTACAAATCTGAATGGAAATTTTCTTTTCTGTGGAGTATAAAAAGAGCTGACTACATGGTGCTGCCATCTCTTTTAGTTGCTTTCTCCCTTCATTTGCTAGACTTCTATCACTCTGCTCCAGAGTACTTGATTAACTTGGTCCAGTTAGGGGCTAAAGAGCTGAATTGAGCAAGACAGGAAGCTCTGACTGGTCTTCACTGGCATCTGAATGGCCATATTTGGTGGATCCATTCAAAGTTGATCTGTGAAGGCGTTATTTCAGCCAGAGAGTGCTCAATCTGTAGAACTGATACCCAATGGTAATGGTGGAAACATTGTGGGCCTAATTCATTGAATTTGAAATTCCCATTCTTCCAGGAAATCCCACTTTGGAAGCAGTGTGAGGGTGGTTCCAGTCTAATGCAGTAATCATCCAGAGGAGGCTTGGGAGGAAATGGTGACTATGGGCCCTTGGTTCAGAAAGTTCTTCCTCACAAGGCTTTCCTCCCTGGTGTCAGGGTGTGTGTCGACAATCGTTAAAGATTGAGAATGGAGGCGTTGTCTGATCCCATCAATCAAAGTATCGAATTAAACTGGGCGACGTAATGGTGTAGCGGTTCGCGTGCTGGCATTCCAGCTCGGGGGCGTTCCACAGTTCGGAGTTCGACTCCGGCACCGTACTGTAGGGAGTCTCCGTATGCCCTCCCTATGGAATGCATGTGTTTTCCCTGGGTCATCCGGATTCCTCCCACTGTCCAAAGATGTACCCGGTAGGTTAATTGGTCATTGTAAATTGGACCATGATCAGGTTTCAGTTAATTGGGTTTTTTAGGGGTTGCTGGGGTGGTAGGGTGCTGTAGCACGAAAAGCCAGAGGACCTACACTGTATTGCTAAATAATAACTATGTAACACTTGACCATTAGGGCAGCTGTGGAAGAGGTGTTTAGACCTTGGTCTTTTATCAGCCAGTATGTAGATTAATTGGTTATTGTAAAGGCTTGGATTAATTGGGCTTGTCAGCAGTTGCTGGGGTGGGGGGGGGGACTCGGAGGGCCAGGAGGGCCTACTCTGTGTTATATTGTTAAATAAATAAATAAAGCAGTCAATTCCTCTTTGTACAGGAGGACAAACCTTCAAGGAATATCGTAGTTATGAGGCAAGGCTGAATGAAGTGTGCTTGTTGTCATTGTCTGAGAGCTGAACACTTGTAACAAATGTATCAGAGCCTGACAGAGACCTCATTGCCTTCAATGGAAGTGAGTGGTGAAGTGACAAGTGTGAATCAATATGATGATGACAATGTTCCCTATTGTAAGGAAGGAAGAGGGGCAGAGGGATGGATAATGGAGTAAACACACTCATGTACATGGACAACATTCAGTGTTCCTAAAAGTCAAGGTCACAGGAAAGCTGAAACATCAGTGGGATTTTACAATATGTTCATTTGTTATGTTAAATGGTCAAGCAGAGAAAGGAAAGTGAAGGTAATTATTCCTGTAGAAGACATTCCAGTGGGCTGCTGTGATGTGATGAGATGAGAATTAACTTGCAAGTTTATCTCATGACAAAAGCTTCCAAACTTAAGAAATGGATCGATCATTTTATTGACTTTATTACAAAAAGGATGTTGTCAGAATATTGCAGTTAACATATTAATTCATTTACAGAAAGCAGTGGTCCAGTGGTAGAATGAGTAGATAAACACAGAGTTTAGTAATGAGGGGATGGAATGTGAAGGGAGAATGTGTTTATTAGCAGTGGTTGAGGAGGGTACCGAGTGAAATGAAGATATTTAGTGGAGTTAATGAGGTTGATTCATAACATCTCAGTGTTAATAACTGAGATGGAGAACATGTTCCACACTGTCAGACAAAGGCACGAATAATCCAATCCCTGAACCACTTTCTTTCATTCCCTTCAAACCCACCCATTTCAATATGTGGATGATGATATTGGACCACTGTCTATATCTTCTCAAATTCTATTAAATATAACCAATTCTCCAGTCTAAACACACAGAAAAAATTGTCCTTGTTTTCTAAAACATGAAAATTGATAACTAGCAAATTGGTTTAATATTAACAGGGCTCAATTACAACCTTTGTTCTTCCTGCCACCCATCCTGACCAGTTCATTATTTCAACGCTTTGCGGTCGAACAAGGGAATGTAACAGAGTGCAGAATAAAGTGTTACAGTTACAGAGAAAGTGTAGAACAGGCAGACAATAAAGTGCAAGGCCACAATGAGGTAGATGTTGAGGTTCATCTTATCATGCTAGGAGACCATTCAATGGTCATATAAAGGTAGGACCAAAGTTATCTTTCATCGTAGAGATATGTACAGTATATTCAGATTTTTGTAAACTACTTCCTGAAAGGAAGTGGAAGAAGAGAGAACGTCCAGGTGGCAGGGGGACTTCAGTCACGCTGGCTGCTTTTCTAAGGCGGCGAGAACTGTAGACAGAGTCCACGGAGAGGAGGCTAGTTTCATTGATGTACTGAGCTACATCCACAACTCTCAGCAGTTTCTTGTGAGCTCGGACACAGTAGCAGCAAAAGCAAACCATGATGCATGTCTACAGGATGCTTTCATCTATAAAAGTTGTCAAGTGTCAAAGCGGACGTGCCTAATTGGTTTTGTATGCTGAGGAAGTAATGGTGCTGATGTACTTTCTTGGAAATGTTGTCTAAATGTTTGGATCAGTACAGACAGTTGGTGATGGTCGCTCCTAAGAACTTAAAGCTCTTGACCCTCTCAATCTCATGATGCAACTGGGATCCTGTGCACTGCCCATGTTCCTAAAGTCAATGACTGGCTCTTTTATTTTGCTGAGCTAAGGGAAAGACGTTGTTATAATACCATGCAACTAAGCTCTCTATTTCCTTTCTTCACTGTAACTCATCATTATCTGAGATTCCGCCCACAACAGTGATGTCTTCTGCAAACCTTTAGATGGAATTAGAGCAAAATTAGAGCAGGAGGATATGAATGCGGAGAGAATTGACAAGGGAGCTGTGGATTCACTGTAGAATTGTTTCAGCCATTGGCACATTTTAATAGACCACGGTTCTCTGGGAGACTGGAGATGATGCTTTACAATTCCAATGAACACACCAACTGACTAAATGTGGACAATCAATTCTCATTTTCAAAGCTCTTTGATCTGAATTTACAATTGGGTTTTGCTGGTCAGGAACAATGACATTACCACCTGTCGGTTGAATTTTCCAATTCTCTCTTTAACTTCTACAGAATCTCAGGATGGCCCTAAAGGGATATTTCACAACATTTTTCATCTCCTCTCGGAACTTCCTCTGGGTGATGGCATAAATAAACATGTTGGTACAGGAGCTGAATGACTGAAGCATTACTCCCATCATTTGACCCACGAGATATGAAGATGTCATTACGAAATATTGCATAGTAATATACTCAACTGCAAGAATGACCACATGTGTCATCCATAACAGGATAAAACTGGCCGATAAAGTGAAGAGCAAAATGATGGATCTTCTTCGATTCTTCATCTCTTGGTCATCCTTCTCCTCCCCATTCCGCTGACCCCTCAGTCTCCTGCGGGCTACACTGGCCATCAGAATGTGCCTAATAGTGACCACATTGAGCAGCAGGATCAGCACGAAGGGGACAACTGGGGTTAAAACACGGTGCCCCCAGTCAAAGGCTTGCCACATGGGAGAATTTATGAAATCAAGCGATACCCAGCAGATATAAGACCTGTATGTGAAATACCACGGGATGTTGGTGAACAAACTCAGCACACTCACTACTGCAATAATGATAGCTGCACCTTTCTCAGTGCAGTATCTGGTCTTCAGCCTCTGGAAGCAGATGGCCACTGTCCGGTCAAAGGTGAAGGCAACAGTGAGCCAGACGGAACTAGCCACAGACACGTAACTCATGGTATTTATGATATTGCAAAGGGGAGGTTTATAATAGAAATATATCACTTTTGGAATGACGTTAAATATGACAACTAGTAGATCTGCCACGGCCATTGACAGAAGATACCAAGTGACACCTTTGGAGAGTCCACACCGCCCTCGTGATAGAGTTACAATTGCCACCAAGTTAGCTGTGAATATTGGAAAAGTAAACAATGTAAATTAGTCAAGTGAATGAGAGAAAATAGAATCACTGTTAATTACTGTAGGTTTAACAGCTAAAAATAAATAAATGGGGAGGCTAATGGGCTAAAGACTAATTTGGCAATGAAACATAAGATGTAAGAAGCCATTGGAGCTCCCTATCTGGTTGACAATGGGAACCACTTGATGAGTTGAAGAGTTGGATATCCAGCTGGTTTAACTCATCCTCACAGAGAACATCTTGTTCACTCACCTGGTTTGAACAAGAAGGTGTTGGCAGGTGAAGCCATTGAGTTCCCAGTTGATCCTATCTCAGGGTGGAAACTCAGGAACATTCTATATACCAAACTCACATGTGTCTTCTTCCCCTCTCTTCCCTTCACATTTTGACTGATTGGAAAGCCACTTCTTTTCACACCCTGGAACTGGAAACTTTCAGTGACCTTGGTGCAATTTCCCGCTGTCCCTTATCAACGCGGTCCATCTCCAGCTCTTCATTTGTTAACTTAACATCTCCATTTATTAGGGTAAACATAGAACAGAGAATTCTACAGAAATTTACAGGCCCTTCGGCCCACAATGTTGTGCCAACCATGCTACCTACTCTAGAAACTGCCTGGAATTTCCCTAGCACATAGCCCTCTACTTTTCTAAGCTCCATGTACCTATCTAAGAGGCTCTTAAAGGACCCTATTTTATACACCTCTACCACCAGCGCTGGCAGTGCATTCCATGCACTCAGCCCTCTCTGTGTAATAAACAGCTCGAGATCTATTTCCAAGCACCTTTAACTATGCCCCCTCGTGTTAGCAAATTCAGCCCTGGGAAAAAGCTTCTGCCTATCCACACGATCAATGCCCCTGATCATCTTACATGCATCGATCAGGTCACCTCACATCCTCCGTCGCTCCAAGGAGAAAAGACCAAGTTCACTCAATCTATTCTCATTAGGTGTGCCCTCCAATCCAGGCAACATCCTTGTAAATCTCCTCTGCACTCTGTCCATAGTATCCACATCCTTCCTGCAGTGAGGTGACCAGAAATGAACACAGTACTCCAAGTGTGATCTGACTGAAGTCCTATATAGCTGTAACATTACCTCACAGCTCTTGAAATCCCAAGTTTGATGAATGTCAACACATGATATGTGCCTTCATAACAACAATGACAACCTACACAGCAGCTTTGAGTGTCCTATGGACATGACCCCCAAGATCTCTCACATCCTCCACACTGCCAAGAGTCTTATCATCATTATTATATTCTGTCTAAAAATTTGACCTTCCAATATGACCACTTCACACTTATCTGCATGGAAGATTTCTGCCACTTTTCATCCCAGTTGTACATCCTATCGATGTCCCTCTGTAACCTCTGACAACCCTTCAGACTATCCACAACACCCCCAACACAACACAACTTTGTATCATCAACACAAAGTGACTGAGAACCATTTGTTTAGAAAATGGAAGGTAACTGGAGAAATCTGTGAGCTCCTGACTTGGATAATTGGATAATAACAGAAGCTAAGTTGATGGTTTTGGGTTTGTTGCAACTGTGGTCACATTTCAAATGAACTTCATTGACGATAAAGTCCTTTGAAAATGCTGTGTTGGTTATTGGTGTTAAATAGAGGTTCTCATTCTTTATAAACTTTTAGAAAATCGATCAGTAAGGTTTAGCCACATTTAAAGAATTGGACGAATAATCAAACGTTGCAGACAGCAATTCTACCCATTATCATTCATTTTACATGGAATACATCACACCATCTGACTACATTGGAATTAAGCCAGTAGGATCTGGAAATCATTGAATATGTTGCTCTTCAGGATCCAGAGTCTGACCATTGCAAATCTGAAGGAGCAAAGGATGACGGACGCTCACCCAATAAGACTGAAACTTCGTAGATGTGACAGAGAGGCGAGAGTAAAATCAGGGAAGAGATGAGGAATTCCAGTGAAGATTCAGAGCTGGAATAACAGTCAGAAATAAACAAAGCTGAACAAATCCAACACCAAGTTCCTTATCAGAGCATTCAAGAAGGCAATGGTTAGAATGACTTACAGAGAACTCCAATGACTGCCAGGATCCGATAGTAATGAGGCTTAAAACCATTCAAAAGGTAGATTATACAATCTATTATCATGTTCACAGCAAATATGATGCCCTTCAGCAGGAAAAAGCTTATACTGACAGTTGTGTCCATTCACTCAGTTAGGCCCTTTATTTATACAGGCAAATGGCATCCACAGGGACCATAGAGCGACACGATCATTGTTAGTTATAAACACATTACAACACTATCACCATGTCTAACACATCAATTAACAGATGAAAAACAGAATCCGGTCAGATACACCTGGTGTACAAGCATTGGGATGGAAACTGAAGGTCACAGAACTGGAAGCACAAAGTATCCTATCTGCTGTGGACTTTTAACAGTGACCCATTCACACCTTCTCCTATCCTTTCCCACCCAACAACTCTTCAATGGTTCCCCCACCCAGCTCCACTCTCACTCACACAGAGCAATCTGCCCCTCTCTACATTCCAGCTTTTGGATTTTCTTTGTCAACATTCTTCACTCTATGCTCAGTGGCTCTGATAGATGGATGCAAATTTTCCTGCTCAGAAAATGTTCAAAGCATCAAAAGGATCTGTACTATAATTATTTCCAAATAATATTACAAATCCTTGCTCCATTGCTGCATTCAGTAACACTGACCCTAAATCTTGAATTCCTTCTCTCAGACCATCTCTCCTTTGTTGCTCCTTTGGTTTGCCCAACAACTCCAAAGTCTCTGTAAATGGATCAGTGTCAAGTTTTGGCAGATAGAACCCCTGAAAAGCCATTTGATACACGTTCATGTCTGACCGATGCATCGTTGATACTTTTGGTTCTTTTGAATGTATAAGCTTAGAACTTTGCAATTCCTTAAAGATTTGACTCGTGGTAGGAACAACAATGATTGGAAAAATTTGAATGTGTTTGGACAATTTATTCTTTTAATAAGTTTTTCCCCTCACTTCCATCTTGAGGTGAACTGTTACGGGAATATTTAAAATCAGAATTTGGACATTTTGGCAAAAATCAAACTAGTTTTTGATGAGGAGATCTATTGTTATCAAGTGCAAATAATAGCATTTTTGATGATGACATCCATTGCTTGGTTGATAGTTCAAAGAAGACTGCTCAGGCTGTAATTAGCCAGAATGACCTTCCTTGCTTTAGTGAACACGACATAACCAATGTAGTAACTAGACTAGCTCTTATTGGCTCAAGGCTCAGCTAGTTCTGGAGCACAGCTTTCAGTCCTGCAGCTGGTGAATTGTCTGCTCCATAGCTTTTTTTTGAATCTAGCTATCTGAGCCAATTCTTCATATTCTGTGGAGTGAATGGAGCTGTTGTTTGTGACTTTGGGAGGGGAGGATCTCAGCAGAAGCTGACACCATCATTTTCTTGATGCTTCTAGATGAAGGTGGTTGTGATACGTTCAGCTAGACTTCTGTTCTCACGTACTGGGTTGCACCTATGTTGAAGATGGGAAGATTATTAGAACTATCTGCTCCAATTATTTATTCGTCTGTCCACCACAATTGCTCACCAGCTGTGGCAGAAAATACCAGAAATGACTTCCCCTTTAAACTCAGAATGTGAGCCCTGGTTCTCACCTCCCCACTACTGGGAAAATTCTCCCTGTACCTGGGCTGTCTGTTTCCATCAAATTTATAAACTGGGTGATAATCCTGTCTCATCCTGAACTTGAAACAATGAGAACCCATTTATCCTAATTTCTCTCTGTACAACAGTCCAAACAAGTCAGCAAACAGTCAGCTGTGGCTTTGCTGAGCTTCCTGTACATCGACAAGTTTCTTTCTCGAATTAGTAGACCAAATCTGGTGCAATGCTCAAGGTGCAGTCACAACATGACCTACAGCATTGCAGTGAGACATCCCCTTGCTCCTGCACTGAACCCACCTCACTCACAGCACCGATGTACAACTTACCTTCTTAACTGCTGCTGTAGCTTCATACTCATCTTCAGATGCTGCTTGACCCACAGAGCTCCTCCAGTGTCTCACTTATCTTCAGTGACTGCTGCACACCTAGATCTCACTCCATTTATTCCCCATGCCTCATTACTCAGACAACAATCTGCCTTTTTGCTTCTGCCTCCACTGTGGACACCCTCCATTTACCCCATTACCTTGGGTCTGCCATGTGACTCAATCCGTCCTAGTCACTATGTCTTAAATCATGGAGTCCAGTATTTTATCAGCACTGATGTCAGGTTAGAATCAAGGTTCAGTTTATTATCACTGACATATACGTCATTATATTTGCGGCAGCTGCAGAGTGTAAAGACAAAAATTTTCTACAAATCACCAAATGTATATTGCAATAAATGTGGAATGAGGAGGTAGTGTTCATAGCTTTATGGACCTTTCACTAATTGGATGGCAAATTGGAAGATGCTGTTCCCCAATTACTGATGTAATTTTTCAGGTTCCGGTACCTCCTCTTCAAAGATACGAACAAAAAGAGTGCATGCTCTGTATGGAAAGGTTCTTCACTGATGGATGCTGCGTTCGTGAGACAACAGCTCTTGAAGATGTCATCAGTGGTGGGGAGGGTTATGCCAATGATTGAGCTGGCTGATTCCATAACCCTCTGCAGCACCTTGTGGGACTCTGCATTACAGCCTCTGCACCAGGTGGTGATAAAAACACTCAGAAAGGTCTCCTTCTTCATGACTGCATCAATATATTTGGAGTACCGTGCTCAGTTCTGGTCACCTCACTATGAGAAGAATGTGGAAACCATAGAGAGAGTGCAGAGGAGATTTACAAGGATGTTGCCTGGATTGGGGAGCATGCCTTATGAGAACAGGTTGAGTGAACTTGGCCTTTTCTCCTTGGAGTGACCGAGGATGAGAGGTGACCTGATAGAGGTGTATAAGATGATGAGAGGCAGTGATCATGTAGATAGTCAGAGGCTTTTTCCCAGGGCTGAAATGGCTGTCACAGGAGGACACAGGTTTAAGGTGCTTGGGAGGAGGTACAGAGGAGATGTCGGTGATAAGTTTTTTACTCAGAGAGTGGTGAGTACGTGGAATGGGCTGCCGGCGACGGTGGTGGAGGATATGATAGGGTATTTTAAGGGACTTTGGATAAGTACATGCAGCTTAGAAAAATAGAGGGCTATGGGCAACCCTAGTAGTTTCGAAGGCAGGGACATGTTCAGCACAACTTTGTGGGCAGAAGGGACTGTATTGTGCTGTTGGTTTTCTATGTTTCTACGTATTGGGTGCAAGGAAGGTCACCTGAACTGTTGATGCTAGAAACTTGCAGCTGCTCACACGTTTCACAGCTGACCCCTCAATGAGGGCTGGTCTGAGCTCTCGTGACTTCCCCTTCCTGAAGTCCACATTCAATTCCTTAGTCTTGCTGACACTGAGTGGAAAATTGTTGCTCTAAAACCACTAAAGCACCTATCTACCTCACTCCTGTATGTCTCCTTGTTGCTGTCTGAGATTCTATCATCCACGTCATTGGTGAATTTATACTGTAGATGTGCTGAGCCACACAGTAATGTTGTAGAGACAATAGAGCAGTGTGTAAAACATGCATCCTTGATGTAACCTTGTGTAGTTATCAGTGAGAGGAGACATATCAACAATCCACACTGACTGTGTTTCCAAGTGATAAAGTCAAGGATCCAGTTCCAGAGGGAGGTACAGGTGCCCAGGTTTGTAGTTTGTTGCGTAGAATTGAGGAGATGATGGAATTGATTGATGAGCTGTAATCAATAAACATCAGTTTAATTTGCAATTGACAAGAGGCTTCAAGAGACAGTGGTAGCCAGTGAGATTGCATTTTTCTAGTAACCCCCATATACTTGAATTAACAGGACTGGAGTTTGAGGCCCAATGTTTGTGTTCCATCATTGGTGAGTCTGGAGTTCAGGTTCTCATTCAGAGTCCTTTTCATCAATATTGTCACCTGCTGGATAAATAATGAAGATCAAAGCACAAAGGTCCAAAATGTTGGCTGAAGCACTGAGACTATGAATCTTTGTGATTCTGCTGGGGAAGTTTAAGCCCCAATGCCTATGAGTCAGAGTTCACTGGTGTTTGGAGGCCAAAGAAACTCTGTCCTGGGGTGAGAGGTCTATGTGGGGATATGGGTGGCTGGAGGAAGGAATGGGGCTTGTTTTGTTGCTGTTGCTTTGATCTGTTTTGTTGTGTTCTGTGTTGTTCTGCTGAGCATTGTGGGCATGCTATGTTGGAGCCAGAATGTGCAGAAACAATTGCAGTCTGTTCCCAGCACATCCTTGGCTATGTCAATTATTGATGCAAGCACCATTTTTTTTGTATGTTTCAATGTACCTGTAGTAATTAACTCAATGTCTGAACCTGTAATCTGAAACCTGACCTGTTGTGTCCATAGGCAGATTTTAGCATGTACAGGTTCTTGCTCAGGTAGGAGTTAATCCTATTAGAAACATAGAACCACAGAAAACCTAAAGTACAAAACAGAACGCTTCAGCCCACAAAGCTGTGCCAAACATATCCTTACCTGAGAAATTACCTGGGGTTACCCATAGCCCTCTACTTTTCTGAGCTCCATGTACCTGTCCAGGAGTCTCTTAAAAGACCCTCCAACACCATCGCCGGCCGCCCATTCCACGCACTCACCACTGTCTGCGTAAAAAAATTTACCCCTGATATCTCCTGTGTCCCTTCTTCCAAGCACTTTAAAATTGTGCCCTTCCATGCTATCCATTTCAACCCTGGGAAAAAACCTCTGACATCCACACAATTAATGCCTCTCATCATCTTATACACCATATCAGGTCACCTCTCATCTTCCATTTCTCCAAAGAGAAAAGGCCAAGTTCACTCAACCTTTTCTCATAAGGCATGCTCCCCAATCTGGGCAACATCTTTGTAAATCTCCTCTACACCCTTTCTATGGTTTCCACATCCTTCCTGCAGTGACTTGAAAAGAATTGAGCACAGCACTCCAAGTGGAGTCTGCCCAGGGTCCTATATAGCTGCAACATTGCCTCTTGGCTCCTAAACACAATCCCACAATTGATGAAGGCCAGTGCACTTAATGGTTTCTAAACCATCGAGTCAACGAGCGCAGCAGATTTGAGTGTCCTATAGACTCTGACCCCAAGATCCCTCTGATCCTCCACACTACCAGGAGTCTTACCATTAATAGTATATTCTGCCAAAATGAACTTGATCTACCAAAATGAACCGCTTCACACTTAACTGGGCTGAATTCCATTTGCCACTTCTCAACCCAATTTTGCATCCTCTGCTGTTCTGCTGTAACCTCTGACAGCACTCCACACTATCCTCAACACCTCATGACCAACTTGTCTAAGCATTTCATCATAGATGATGGGAGTGCAACTGAGTGATTGTCATTGAGGCAGCTCACCCTGCTCTCCTTGAACACAGGAATGATTGCTGCCTTTTGAATGCAGTGAGCACCTCAGACAACAGCAGAGAGAGAGATTGAAGATAGCTTTGAACACTCTAGACATTTGGTCACTGGTTTCCTGGCCAGGTACAACATAAAGCCTGGTTCTTTATGAGGTGAACCCTCTTAAAATATGTCTGACATTAGCCTCTGAATCAGAGATCGCAAGATCATCAGATGCTGTGAAGATTCACACTGGTGTATTATTCATTCTTTCAAAGCTTGCATTAGAGGTGTTAACCTCATCAGGGAGTAAGGCATTACTGCCATTTAAGTTATCAAGTAAGATTTCTCCTTAAAACAAATAATGGTAGGCAAACCCTGCCACAGTAGTCCTGCATCCAAATATGTCTCTAATTTTACATGGAATTGCCTTTATATTCTTATAATTGTCTTCCTTCGATCATACCTATACCTGAAAACAACAGATAGACTGTGAATCCTTCAGTTTATTTAGTACTTGTACCCTCACTAGACCGTGAATCCTATGGTTTATCCAGGGCTTCTGACTTGGATATGTTCGACATGTTCTCGAAGTCTCACACACTCATCCACACAGGTCTTGATGAACTTTTCTGGAAGATTAATTTAGTTCTGCTTTGTGAGGACAGACCCAAGGATTTGTTTAATCAGTTTGCCACTCTTTTGCTGTCAAACATAAAGTGGCTGTCTTTGGCTGTGAATGGCCTAGATTTGTCCTCACCATCCTTTCTATTCTCAAAAGATTCATGATCTTATGTCCTTGACAACCTTACACAGACATTCTTCATTCATACTTCAAAACTGAACCAATCCTCAATCCTGTTCCTTTTATGGACATATATGCTTCTCCCTTTGGTGTCATGGTCCAGTCTGTGGAGTCTGCATTCTGGTTCACAGTCCGGTTCATCAGTCATTATTCCAGGTTTCCAGTTTTCCATTTTTCTGTCGGGTGCTCTAATTGAGGCACCTGATTCTCATTTTTGGCTGCACAAATAGCTCCTGGGTTCGGGTTCAGCTTCATTTGCTGGACTGTTTCCTTCCTGCCTGAAGCCCTTGCCTGTATTGCTGTCAAGTTCTACTGCTGGAGCAAGACTGGATCCTTGCTGTGTCTAGATAAGGAACCGTCCATTGTTGTTTGGAATTGTCTCTGTGTCCACGCCTTTGCTAGGTAGGTCCAGCCGTTTGCTGCTACCTTGTGTTGAGAACCATCTCTGTGTTCTGTGTATGAGTCCTGGCCCTATGTCCTGCTCCCTAGAAAGGGTCCTGACTCTGTGCAGAGGCCCGGCCCCAAGTCCTGTTACTAAGGAGGGGTCCCATCTCTGTGTTTTAGGTCCCTCTGTCACAGCCTCTCTCAAGACCAAGGCTCCCTGTCACAGCCCCTCTCAAGACCAAGGCTCCATGTCACAGCCTCTCTCAAGACCAAGGCTCCCTGTCACAGCCTCTCTCAAGACCAAGGCTCCGTGTCACAGCCCGTCTCAAGACCAAGGCTCCGTGTCACAGCCCATCTCAAGACCAAGGCTCCATGTCACAGCCTCTCTCAAGACCAAGGCTCCCTGTCACAGCCCCTCTCAAGACCAAGGCTCCGTGTCACAGCCCGTCTCAAGACCAAGGCTCCGTGTCACAGCCCATCTCAAGACCAAGGCTCCATGTCACAGCCTCTCTCAAGACCAAGGCTCCCTGTCACAGCCCCTCTCAAGACCAAGGCTCCGTGTCACAGCCCGTCTCAAGACCAAGGCTCCGTGTCACAGCCCATCTCAAGACCAAGGCTCCATGTCACAGCCTCTCTCAAGACCAAGGCTCCCTGTCACAGCCCGTCTCAAGTCCAAGGCTCCGTGTCACAGCCTGTCTCAAGACAAAGGCTCCGTGTCACAGCCTCTCTCAAGACCAAGGCTCCATGTCCAGGTGTCCCAAGATCGAGTCAAGGCTTTGGGTTCTTGTCCTGTCCATGTGCCTCGTCCTTAAAAGAGTTCCATGTCTAGTCCTGCAGCCAGGCCTCGAAGAACCCAAGCCCCACCTAGTCCTGCAGCCACGTCATGTCCTCACCTAGTTCTGGGGATCGAGCCTGTCAAGACCCAGGTTCTGGGTCCTTGTCCAGTCTGGCTCAGAGTCCAAGCCCAGGCTCCTTGTTCCCAGTTCCTTGTCCTGTTCCCGATTTCCTAGCCCAAGTCTGTGTTCCTGTCCCATCCCTAACACTGGTCCAGTCCAGTTCCTAGTACCTCACTGACGGTGTTTTGCATTTGGGTCTGCCTTCAGCAGCCCCCATATGACAGAACAGTCCAGCCAAGCAGAGACCCAGTGACACAGGTGCTGTCATGTTACTCCTGTGTTCTCTCCTGTTGAATGCTCCCCTACCCAGCCGTGTCATCTATAGTCTGGGGAAGCCTTTAGGGTCATCAGGAGGCTCCCATAAGGGAAGAAGGGTGGTACTGTCATGGTCTGGTCCATCGTACCTTATTCCAGGTTTCCGGTTTTCCCTTGTTCTGTTGGGTGCTCTAATTGAGGCACCGGATTCTCATTTTGGGCAGGCTACATAAATAGCTCCTGGGTTCAGCTTCATTTGCTGGACTGTTTCCTTCCCATCCGAAGCCCTTGCCTACAACCTCGCCTGTATTGCTGTCTAGTTCTACTGTGGGAATAAGACCAGATCCTTGCTATGTCTAGATAAGGAACTGTTTGTTGTTGTTTGGAACTGTTTGTGTCCAACCTTCACCAGGTAGATCTGGCCATTTGCTGCTACCTTGTTTTGTGACCTGTCTCTCTGTGTTCTGTGTATGAATCCCGGCTCTATGTCCTGCTCCCTAGGAGGGGTCCTGACTCTGTGTAGAGCCCCGGCTTTAAGTCCTGTTCCTAAGGAGGGGTCCTGGCTGTGTTCCACATCCCTCTGTTCCTGTCTTGCCCGGGACCAAGGCTCCGTGTCCCAGTCTTGCCTGGGACCAAGGCTCCATGTCCCTAAATCAATAAATCAAGCAACCAATTCCTCTGCGTACACATGGATAAAACTTCAAGAAAGTTTGTGAGTATGAGGCAAGGCAGAATGAAGTGTGCTTGTTGTCATTGTCTGAGAGATGAGCACTTGGAGCAAGTGTATCAGAGCCCGACAGAGACCTGATTTCCTTCAGTGGATGTGAGTGGTTAAGGGACAAGTGTGAATCAATATAATGATTACAATATTCCCTGTGGTCAGGAAGGAAGAGGAGTAGAGGGATGGATAAAGGAATAAACACGCTCATGTACATGGACAATATTCTGTGTTCTTAAAGGTCAAGGTGGACGTTTTTGCAAATAAAAGAAGTTAACACATTTTTTGGTTAATGAAACCTGTAACGCAAGAATTGAACTCCAAAACATAAAAACTAAAGTTCACAAAAAAACCTTACAGAGATACATCATCACATCAGACCAGCCTCTTAAAGCAAAACCCTAACCCAATGTTGGTGGTTGCGAATTATGGATGTTTCCCCCAATTACATTGCCCTACACAGGACTGCTCCAAGATTTCAATAAAGCTGGCTTTGTGAGCCTGTGTAGAGTTTAGATGAACCACCCAGCTCTGCTCCTGTGCTCCAATAATGGAGAAACCGCATGTCCAGAGGTATATTAATGTGCTCATGGTCATGTTGTGACACCAGGGGCATGGCAGAGGAATCCAAATCTTGGTGAGCCGGTTTAAGGCAATCTACCGAAATATGTTCAGGCTTACTCCTCTTACCTATGATGAAAGTCTTTTCTCCCCATTCCAAATTATTGAACAGTCCATTGAAAGGGATGCTGGTGTGCATCATGGTGGATGAAAACATGAGGCAGAATGTAGATCAACAAGAGCTCTGTGTGGGAGGTAGGAATAGGTGGAAAGGAATTGAATTTATTGAGGAGGATTGAGCACAGTTGAGAGGCCGACCAGGTGGTTGAAATCACCTGACACTCATAACAGCAGCCTGTAAACCAACTCAGCCATGGCTGACTGCATGTGTTCTTTTGGAGCATTTCTGAGCCCCAACAGAACTAATTGAAGATGATCATGCTAACACTCATTTATCGTGGGAGCTCTGAGATCAGCCTTTCAGAAGCAATGAAATCACTTGCACCATGATTTCCATTGGACTGTGGGTGAATCGCCATGGTGTGATGTAGCCTAACACGAGGCTTATCTGGGATGAACTCCATCTGCCACATCTCAGCCCGGTTTTGCATCCTATCAATGTCCCACTGTAACATCTGACAGCCTTCTGCACTATTCACACCACCCCTAACCTTTGTGTCATCATCAGATCTACTAACCCATCTCTCCACTTCCTCATCCAGGTCATTTATAAAAATCATGAAGTGTAGGGTGTCCCAGAACAGATCTATGAGGCATACCACTCGTCACCAGCCTCCATGCAGAATATGACCTGTCTACAATCACTCTTTGCCTTCTGTGGGCAAGCCAGTTCTGGATCCAGAAAGCAAAGTCCTCTTGGATCCCATGCCTCCTTTGCATGGGGTGCCTTATCAAATGCCTTGCTGAAATCTACATACACTACATCTATGGCTCTACCTTCATTTATGTGTTTAGTCACATCCTCAAAATTTCAATCAGGCTGTAAGTCATGAATTGCCTTTGATAAAGCCATGCTGACTGTTCCTAATCATATTATGCCTCTCCAAATGTTCATAAATCCTGCCTCTCAAGATCTTCCCCATCAACTTATCAGCTACTGAAGTAAGACTCACTGGTCTATAATTTCTTCAGCTATCCCTACTCTCTTTCTTGAATTAGGGAACAACATCTACAACCCTCCAACCCTCTACAACCTCTCCTGTCCTCATTGATGATGCAAACTTTATTGCCAGAGGCTCAGAAATCCCCTTCCTCATTTCCCACGGTAGCCTGGGGTACATCTGGTTTAGTCCTGGTGACTTACCCAACTTGATGCTTTCCAAAAGTTTCTGCACATCCTCTTCCTTAATATCTACATGCTGAAGATTTTCAGTCCACTGCAAGTCATCCCTACAATCACCAATATTCTTTTCCATTGTGAATACTGAAGCAAAGTACTCATTAAGTACCTCCACAATTTTCTCTGGTTCCATACACACTTTTCCACTGTCACATTTGACTGGTTCTATTCTCTCACATCTTATCCTCTTGGACTTCACATACTTGAAGAATGCCTTGGGGTTTTCCTTAATCCTGTCCGTCAAGGCCTTCTTGTGGCCCCTTCTGGCTCTCCTGATATAATTTTAAGCTCTTTCCTTCCAGCCTTGTAATCTTCTAAATCTCTATCATTACCTAGTTTTTTGAACCTTTTGTAAGCTCTTCTTTTCTTCTTGACTAGATTTACAACAGCCTTTGTACACCACAGATCTTATATTCTACCTTCCTTTCCCTGTCTCATTGGAACATACCTATGCAGTATTCAAGGCAAATATCCCCTGAACATTTGCCACATTTCTCCCATACGTTTTCCTGAGAACATCTGTTGCTAATTTATGCATCCAAGTTCCTGCCCGACAGCCTCATATTTCCCCTTACTCCAATTAAACATTTCCCTAACTTGTCTGTTCCAATCTCTCTCTAATGCTATGCTAAAGGAGATAGAATTGTGATCACTATTTCCAAAATACTCTCCCACTGAGAGACCTGACACCTGGACAGGTTTACTCACATTTTTGGGCCTTGACTATGCGGTCACTGCCTCTACCTTGAACGGATCTATAGCTACTCCATCCCATGAGATTATGTGCCCAATGTAGTTGACAGACATCTTGCAATACTGGCACTATCAGCAAGCTCCCTGTAGTCCATCACAGGTTCATTGGCGAGGGCTATGCAAACTTGATCATCCATCTGCTGCATGAACAGGTCAATGAAAATAAAAGAAGGATGGTGACTTCCCAGGAGAGACGCCAAGTGTTCCATGGTCTTCGAAGGTCTAGCATCACTAAGACCAGGTAAGGAGAACAACTACTCAGTCTCCAATAGTCCAAAAGACTGTAAAAGGTGTGATTTCAGCAATCAGTACTTATCATGTTCAGGCAGGTGTTCAAGCAGACTCTCCAGTCTCCCAGCCATGGAATTGTTGAGTAATGTTACCACATAGTAGAATTTGGTGTTGTCCATAGATATTCCTCGCAGATCAAACTGGGCCTTAGCTTGTATAAACCAAATAACAGCATTTTTGTTTCCTAATCTCCAGCAGTTTCAAAGCCACTGAGTTGGCTGACATATTCAATAACTCTGGAATCTACCTAGACCCTTGGGGTCACCAATGCAGGATTTTACAAATAAAATTAAATGAGGCATTTTATGTTTAATGAAACCATAACACATTTTAATTGAACTCCAAAACCTAAACACAAAAGAGTACTAAAAATTCTGATGTAATGATGTCATCAAACCTGACCAGTCTCTTAAAGCAAAACCCCAACCCAATGTCAGTGGTTGTGAATTATGTACATTTCTCCCAGTTATGTTATCCTATAATGGTCACAGAAACATGGAAACATAAGTGGGGTTTGCGGAGTTATGTTACACTGAATATGTTAAACAGAAGACAGAAGGAATTGAAGATCCTGCAGAAGACATTTTAGTGAATTGTTGGGATGAGATGGAAAGAGAATTGGCTTGCAAGTGAATTTCACAACACAATTTTCTGAAGTTAAGAAATACTATAGATCTGTCATTTTATTGACTTCATTACAAAGAAGGATATTTTCAGAATATTCCAAATAATAAATCAATTCATTTACAGAAAGCGGCATCTGAGCAGATGAAGGGGAAATATGATTTTTACAGTGGTTGAGAATGGTACCGAGTGAAATGAAGAGATTTGATGGAGTTAATGAGCCTGATTAATACCACCTCAGTGTTAACAGTTGAGATGGAGAACATGTTTTACACTGTCATGCTGTCAGAGATTTTTTTAAAAAGAATTATTTATTTATTTTTGCTCAGAAAACAAAACTTTCAATTTCCAGATACACTTATATTTACATTTCTTCCACTCACAGATATCAGGTACCAGAAAACTTCCATCAAAATATTGTTACATACCCCATGGGTATCTTGTGACTGTCTTATGACCATGATGTAATTGGATATCTGGTGAGCATGATGTAATGGTCTTGTGATGGTGGGGTTATGTAATTTCCTGGCAGTGTGAGGTTGTGTGATGACATTTTCCAACAAGTATAAAATGGGAAAGCCTGCTGTGATGCAGGATTTTTTGAGTTGAGTTGCCGTTTAATTCATAAGTTAATCCGTTATACTGCGTATTTGTCTCAACGCAGTTTTGTTTTAAAGTGGAGTTTTGCTTTCTACTGTGCTCAGTACTACTGTGCTACTGTGTTCATTGTGCTGGCAGTTTTGGCCAGTCGCTGCCAGTTTTTGTTTGATGTATCTTTGATTTAATTTTAAAGTCTGAGTATTGGAGAGTGAAGATTTTACCGAAGTATGGGAACTCAAAGGATCGAGTGATGTTGGTGTCGTTGGAGGTTTACTAAAGGAATGACCTTATTGAATCTTCATTCAGGAAATAGTGACCTGCATCTGAGTTAAACCCTACCTGTAAGAGTAGAAAGGATTGGGCAGTGTTCATTTGCCAAGGAAAAGGTCAGTTCCTTTAAGCCATTTTTATTTCCTTCTTCATGAATCCTTCAGACAAGGCATATTTTGGCCAGGATCAGTAGCAGCATCACGTCGTAGAGGAATTTGTTACTTCAGGAAAGTCTCTCATAATTGACTCTATAAATCACTTGGACTTTCACATTTACCACTTTAAGACTGTGTTCACGTTTACCACTTTAAGAACTGTTCCACAACTGCTGTATAGCAGTTAACTTCTGGTTAAATTAGTCATCTATTTACTTTTCATTTTTGTTGAGTAGAGTTTAATAAATGTTAAGTTATTTACAAACCTTGACTCAATTCTATATTCATTGTTGCCAGACATGTATTGTAACAATATGGACATCACCACAATATCCTATACAAAAGCCCTTATTAGCATAGCAGACAGGTTTACATTTTTGTCTGCAGAAAACGTGCCATGTTTTATGAAAACCATACATGGTTGACTGTGTACCATACATGTCAAAAAGTCCAAAGGAATGTGTTCTATGATTAATTTGTGCCAACCAAAACCTCCGGGGGCCTTATCGGATATCCAACAAAGTAAAATGTTTTTCCTCGCACAAAAAGTCAGGATGTTGTGATGAGATATCAAGGTTTATTCAATATGGAATGTTCCTTTTTAAAAGAGAGAGAGCATGGGTGTACTGATTCAGAGAGAGAGCACCGAACAGCTCATGAGTTGCTATGGTTACAGCAGGGCTGACCTATTTGATTGTCACTGGTGTTCAGCATGTTTGGAATGTATACAAGGTCAACTGCCTTTCCAGACAGACACGCAGGAGACATGGAAGAAATAGACACTGGATAATTTTGTGTGCCCACAAAAGGATGGGTTTTGCTCACAGTTTAGAAATGGGGAGACCGGTGGGAAGCTATCGGTGTGTTTAACCCTTGCCTGGGTTTGTAGCTTCACCGCGTGAAGATGGTCCCTTTTGTGGAGTCACAGTCGGTGACTTCAGTAGGACTTTGAAGGATGACGTGGAAGAATCGATGTTATCAGCTTACTTGGGAAATAAATCAACTCTCTCTCTCTCCTAAATCTACTCAACTCAATACCACGAACTGAAGTGACTTCATTCCTGTACCATTGTAAGACTGTAGCATTTACCATCTAAGTTTGAAGAAGTTTGGGGTTTTATATTAACACACTTATATATGCATAAACTCTGCTAATCTGTTTGATTTATCTGGTTTTATTACTATATTACTCCGTGTATTCCATTTCTGCTGGTTCTTTTAACCCATTACGGGCTACATCACTAAATTGGGGGCTCATCCCGGATCTGAACAAAAATTTGTTGCAGGCTTAATTGAGTGTCTAATTGTTGATCAGATTGGAAAAAATCCCTGTTGATTGCTTGCGTGGAATATAAGCAGAAATGGAGTTTGAGGTTAGTATGTGTCTGACAGAACCAACCCCTGAAGCATTTGATGATGCTAAGAGGGATGTGCTGTTGGGAATTGCTCAAAAATTAAAAGTTAAAGTGACTACTAGAATGAAGAAGGCTCAGATGCAGATGTTAATAGCACAGTATTATATATCCAAGGGAAAGTTCAAAGAGGATGTGTTGGAAATGTTTGCTGAAGGTAAGGTATTTACTGATGCTGAGCTTCAGCTTCAGGTAGCAAAAATGAAGTGTGAGCATGAGTTCCAACTAAAACAACTCGAAAGCTGCCAGGGCAGAGAAACAGAGGGGCTCAGCAGAAAGACAAAGGCAGTATGATGCTAGAGAGGCTGAAAAACAGAGAGAGCTCAAGAGGGAGAGAATGCAGCAAAGAGGTCCAGTGGCAGATCTTGGTGGGTTTAGTGTCAGTTGGTATCTTTATTTGATGAAGCAGAAATTGATAAGTATTTCCTGCATTTTGAAAAAGTGGCCAGGAATTGGAAGTGACCGAAGGACCAGTGGGCTGTTTTGTTACAAAGTGTGATCAAGGGGAAGGCTCAGCAAGCATATTCTGTTCTGACACTTGAAGAGGAAATTGATTATGACACAGTGAAAGATTTTGTGCTTAAGGCTTATGAGTTGGTTCCAGAGGCGTATAGGCAAAAGTTTCGAGATCTGAGGAAGTCTCGGAGCCAAACATATGTGCAGTTTGTTCATGAACAACAGGTGTACTTCAATCGTTGTTGTACCTCAAGAGGGGTGGATGAGAATATTAACAACTTAAAAGAGTTGATTTTGGTGTAAGAGTTCACAAACTGTGTCTCTGATAACATAAAGATGTACTTAAATGAAAAAGAGGCTACGACCCTTTCTGCATCTGCTAGGTTGGCAGACAAGTATGCCTTAACCCATAAGGTTAAGTTTGTCCTGAGTAAGAGCTACCAAAAGCATAACAGAGATAACAAGGATCACCCACAGGTAAAAACAGAAAGTAAGTCGGGAACTAGTGACAAAAGTAAGGAGGAAGGAAAGCAGTCAAAAGGAAAGTTTTCCAGTTTTACATGTCACTTTTGTAAGAAGCCTGGTTATGTGGTGGCTAATTGTTTTGCTCTGAAAAGGGAAAAAGGGAAAGAAAAGGAGACAATTTCAAATGCTTGTGTTCAGTCAGTTGAGACACAGCTAAGGAAGGACGGGTCTGACTGAGTGCAAGAGGGATTTAAGGGTTTTATCTTGAATGGGTTTCTGTCTGTAAAAGGGGAGTCAACTCCGGTTCTAGTGAGAATCTGGTGAGACACTAGTGCTTTCCAGTCACTAATATTGGGCAGTGTTTCAGAATTTGTTGAGGAGATAAAAACTGACAAAGTAAATATTATCAAAGGTATTGGAAAGGGGACTGAGTCCGTGCCTTTGTATAAGGTAATTTTGAATGAACCTAGACAAAAGTAAAATGGCTGCACAAGAAATTGGATACATGCTGACAAATGGCACTATTAGGCCATCTACCTCAGACTGGGTGTCACCCTGTGTTATTGTGCCTAAGCCAGATGGAAGCATAAGATTCTTTATTGAATACAGGAATGTTAATGCAGTAACCAAAACAGATCTTATCCTATCCTGAGAGTGGATGACTGTATTGATAAGGTGGGAAAGGCCAAATACCTTACAAAGATTGACCTGTTAAAAGGATACTGGTGTGTTTGCTTGCCGGAAAGGGCTAAAGAAATCTCTGCATTTGTGACACCATTTGGACTGCATGAGTACTATGTTTTGCTCTTTGGGATGAAAAAAGCTCCAGGGACATTCCAAAGGATGATAAATTCAGTGATTCAAGGTTTAGAAAATACAGGGGCTTATATGGATGATTTGTTTGTATGGAATGACAGGTAGGAGGAGCATATCTCGGCGGTGGAGAAACTATTTGACAGTCTGTCCAAGGCCAATCTTACTGTAAACCTCGCTAAAAGTGAATTTTGTCACGCCACCATTACTTATCTTGGTGATGTAGTAGGCCAAGGCCAAATGGCTCCTGTGCAGGCCAGGGGTCAGGCTAACACAGAGGTTCCTGTTCCAACAGGCAAGAAAACATTAAGGAGGTTTTGAGGAATGGTTGGGTATTACCGTAAGGTTTGTAAAAACTTTGCTGATATCGCTCTCCCCATAACAAAACTAATAGGGAAGAGTGAAAGATTTGTATGGAGTGATCTGTGCCAGGAGACATTTGAATGCCTAAAAACCATCCTGTGTTATCAACCTGTGCTCAAAGCACATGATTTTAATAAACCATTTTCTATAGCGGTAGATGCTAGTGACAAAGCTGCTGGGAAGCTATCGGTGTGTTTAACCCTCACCTGGGTTGATAGCTTCACCGAGTGAAGACGGTCCCTTTTGTGGGGTCACAGTTGGTGACTTCAATAGGACTTCGGAGGATGACGTGGAAGAATCAGCGGCATCAGCTTACTTGGGAAATAAATCACCTCTCTCTCTCTCCTAAACCTACTCAACTCAATATGACAAACTGACCTGACTTCATTCCTATACCATCGTAACATTGTAGCATTTACCACCTCAGCTTGAAGAAGTTTGAAGTTTTATATTTACACACTTATATATGCATAAACTCTTCTAACCTGTTTGATTTATCTGATTTTATTACTATTATTATGTAGATACTAATAAACAGTGTTTTGTTTATAGCAAAACCAGACTCCAAGTGTGTTCCATTTCTGCTGGTTCTTTTAAAACGGGGTACATAACAATGTTAAAAAGTTTTTTCTGATATACATTAATAATATGACTGATGGGTAAGCCTAAGAGAAAAGACACTGGGTCCAGTTCAAGGTCTATCTTAAGAATCTTTTCCATTTCACCCAAAATATCACTCCAGTATGCCTAAAGTTTGGGACAAGTCCAAAAGCAGTGGGTGAAACTTCCAGTATTTACTTTACATTTAGAACATATTGGAGAAACTCCTGTCTTAAATTTCAAGAGACAATCTGGAGACAGATGGGCTCTTTGCAGAATTTTGAGTTGCAATACTTTAGTTCTATTACAAACTGAAATCTTCTTTGCACTCTCACAGATGTCTTCCCATGTTTCAGCTGTAATCTCTACTCACAGCTTTTCCTCCCAGACCCTTCCCAGCCGCAGCCTCTCCACAAGAACATTCCCTCAGGATGCTGTAAAAAGTACTAATGGAGACTTCACGCTAAGAAAGAAACACCCTCTTTCTATGTCAGAACTATAGAAATCAGTTAACAATAATGTTTTTTTCTGTATATAATCTCTTATCTGAAAGAAACAAAAAAAATCCTTGTTGGGTATGTTATAGTTTTGCACTATTTGACTAAAAGACATCTTCGTTCCTTCATTAAACAAATCTCCAAGATGGAAAACACCCTTAGAAATCCAAAGTTTAAATCCAGAATCCATTATGCCAGGCTGAAAATCTGGTCTGCCAGTTATTGGAGTGAAGGGTGATATTTTCGCTGCATTGCTCTCAATTTGTCACACCAACTTTCAAGCCCTGACTCTATTAATTGTTATTGGATTGCAACAATATTCCTTAACTAGTTTCATCTTATTGAGGAAAATCAAATTAATAAGAGGGCACTTTGCTTGTGAAGCTTCAAGGTCTAGGCAAATTGAGGAGGGGTCCATACAAACCCAGTCAACCACATAAGATAAAAAGGAACTTGATATTTTTTGATGTCTGGAAAATCCAGACCCCCTAGACGACTGGGAAGCTGTAACTTAGGCATTTTAATACAGAATCTTCTTTTGTTCTAGAAGAAAGAAACAAACCAGCCATTTATTTTTTTAAGAGTTTATTGGGTGAAAATGACTGGAATCATTCATATTGGGTAGAGCAGACGAGGAAGAATGTTCATTTTGAGCAAGGATATTCAGCCAAGACAAGAAATGGGAAGAGTGCTCCAGTGCTCAAGATCCTGTTTGACTTTGTCAAATAACTGCGTAAAGTAGCTTTGAACAATTGATCAAACATAGGTGTGATAAATATGCCTAAGTAAACAAAACCTGTCTGTGACCATTTAAAGGGGAAAACACCCTGAGTGTTGGGTACCTGCTGCAGATTCCCCAGAGGCATACCCTCTGATTTAGTAAAGTTGATTTTATAACCTGAAAAGGAGCTAAATGAATTGATGTATTGTATAAAGTGGTGCACTGATATAGCAGGGTTTGATAAGAAAATTAGAACATCATCCACATACAATGTAATTTTATGTGACCTTAGTCCTATGTCTGGAGCAGATATTTTGTGGTCTTATCGAATAGCTTCAGCCAATGGCTCGCTCACCAGTGTGAAAAGTAGCGGAGATAAAGGGCAGCCCTGCAGGCTGCCCCTCAGAATACTAAAATTATCTGACCTAACACCATTAGTGAGAATCACAACCAGAGAGTCATTATGAAGAACCTTTACTCACATAATAAATTTATTGCCCATACCAAATTGTTCTAAAGTGAAAAAAAGATACGGCCATTCAACATGATCAAAGGCCTTTTCTGCATCTAAGGAAACCACCGAGCCGTCCACTGCCTGTTGCTGACATGCCTGACTCACATTAAGTGATCTTCTGATATTGTTAGATGATCTATGGCCTTTTATAAAAACTGTTTGACCCTCTTTTATGATAAAAGGTAACACAGTTTCTAATCGCAACGCTAAGGTTTTAGATAAGATTTTAAAATCAACATTTAACGATGAAATAGGCCTGTAGGAGGTACAATCTTCAGGGTTCTTTCTTAAGATATTAAGATATTAGCTTTTCTCAATGATGGTGGGAGGAGACCATAATTAAGTGCATGATTGAACATGTTTAGCAATGGCTCTGATAATAACCCTGTGAACTATGTAGAATTCACTAGTGAGTCCATCAGAACTAGGGACCTTCCCACTTTGGAGCTGTCTCACAGCTTCTTGTATCTCATATATAGATAACAGAGCACTGAGTTGGGACTCTTGTTCGGAAGAAATGCCTAGGAGATCTAAATTCCTGAAAAAGCACTCCATCATAAATTGTCCATCATTACATTGCTCAGATTGATACAGTTTAGAATAAAAATTCTTAAACACAACATTAATCATTTTAGAATTACTAGTGAGGGATCCTGTCCCATCCCTAATTGAAGCAATAGTGTGAGAGGCATTCTTCTTTCTAGCTAAATAAGCCAATTATCTACCTGGTTTTTCACCATGTTCAAACAATCGTTGTTTAGCAAATGTCAATTTTCTTTTGACTGCTCGTGTGAGTAAAGTGTTTAGCATACAGCATAGGACTGTGATATTCTGTAACTTTGCTGCAGTAGACTTATTAATACAATTCTTTTCAGCTGCTGCAAGCCTTGCTTCCACTAGGCGGTGCTGTTCCACAGCTTGTCGCTTCTTACTGGCAGAATAAGATATATAGTTAATCCTCTTGCATACGCATTCGTGATTTCCCAGAGCATCGATTTAATAGATAGGAAAGTTTTGAATTTGGAAGTAAGGTAGTCTATAAATTTATTATCTTTTAGAATAAAGGGATTCAGCCTCCAATGCCTAGATCGTGCTGAATTATCTTTGGGCTTAATATTTAAATCTACTGCTGCATGGTCAGAAATAGTGATATTTCCAATTGTGCAGGATACAACTAAATCTAGGGGCGTTTTGGGGGTTAGAAAAAATCTATTCTGGTGTAACACTTGTGTGGATTAGAAACAATTCTGAAGTCTTTGTCTGAGGGATGTAACAACCTCCAGACATCCACAAGTGCTAGTTCTCCACTTAAGCCCATGATTTGTTTGGACGGTGAGGAGAGCAATGGGGGACCACTAGGTGCTCTGTCCATCAATGGGTCCATGAGAGAATTAAAATCCCCACCTGCAATAATGTTTTGTATTGAAAAGCTTGTAAGTTTGAAAAAAGGCATCTGTTAGGAATTTGAGAGGATGAGCTGGAGGGCAGTAAACATTGAAATACCATCTTCCTTTCCATATATTGAAGCCTTCAACAATCACAAATCTCCCATATTTATCCTTAATGCAGTCTAATAACTTAAAAGGTAAGTTTTCCTAATTAAAATGACCACCCCCTACTCCTGGTATTAAAAGGTGGAAAATTGACTTGATCAAATTCATTCTGTTGCAGTTTTAGATGTTCTTTATCATTTAAATGTGTCTCCTACAATAAGACGATATCCACCCTCTGCTTTTTCAGGTTGAGTAGGATTTTCTTTCTCTTGATTGGTGAATGACTCCCCTTAATGTTCCAAGTGCACAATTTTAATATATTACTGGTCATAACCCTTTATAACAGTCATGTGACTCCGGAGGGGAAGAAACCTGACTTAAGATCAGCTGAGCAGCAATAACTAAATAAAAAATACACACTCACAAAAAACAAAGTGCCAACAGTGCTGAGCAAGAGATTTACCCCAAACTTAATGGGGATATCTGAACCCTCTAGCTCCCCATATTCTGCCCCACTGCCAATATGGCATTTAACATAATCAAAAATGAAAACAGGGTATAATTTATTAATCAACCAATTTGTTACCATCATGTTTAAACTCCTTCAGTCTAGAGCAGCACCACAAATTTAAACAAATAATAAAACTGTATTAATCAAAACAAACACGTTACCCATCCTATAAGATATCTTGCTTCCAAATAATGGCTGCCAAAAAATCTTGAAAAAACATAAGCCTGGATCCCTCATATATTAAAACCTGGGCATCAGTCCCGTGGTGTCTCTAAGTCTCCATCACTCTTTGCTTATCACCGAAGTTATGGAACTGCACAAGAACAGGTCGAGGGCATTGGCCTGGGCCCAGTTTTAGAGCCAGCGTGCGGTGAGCTCTTTCCACTTTAATGCATCCAGCCTTGGTTTCCAAATCAAGGAAATTAGGCAGCCAGCCCTCAAAAAACTTCACTGGTTGGCTGCCTTCTGTACCTTTAGGTAGACCGATGATTCGTACATTCTTTCTGCTAGCTCTGTTCATCAGAGAAATTTTAAAATAAAGCTCAATACCAGATTCTTTTATTTTAGCATGATATCATAGACTCTGAAGTACAAGGCTTTGCTGGTCAAGAACGATAATATTACCACCTGTCCTGGATTGAATTTTCCAGCTCTTCTCCCTAATTTCTACAGAAACTCAGGATGGCCCTAAAGGGATATTTCACAACATTTTTCATCTCCTCTCGGAACTTCTTCTGGGTGATGGCATAGATAAACATGTTGGTACAGGAGCTGAATGACTGAAGCATTACTCCCATCATTTGAGCCACGACATATGAAGATGTCATTACGAAATACTGCATAGTAATCGACTCAACTGCAAGAATGACCACATGTGTCATCCATAACAGGATAAAGCTGGCCGATAAAGTGAAGAGTAAAATGATGGATCTTCTTCGATTCTTCATCTCTTGGTCGTCCTTCTCCTCCCCATTCCGCTGACCCCTCAGTCTCCTGCGGGCTGCACTGGCCATCATAATGTGCTTAATAGTGACCACATTGAGCAGCAGGATCAGCACGAAGGGGACAACTGGGGTTAAAATACGGTGCCCCCAGTCAAAGGCTTGCCACATGAGGGAATTTATGAAATCAAGCGATACCCAGCAGATATAAGACCTGTACGTGAAATACCACGGGATGTTGGTGAACAAACTCAGCACATTCACCACTGCAATAATGATAGCTGCACCTTTCTCAGTGCAGTATCTGGGCTTCAGCCTCTGGAAGCAAATGGCCACCATTCGGTCCAAGGTGAAGGCAACCGTGAGCCAGACGGAACTAGCCAGAGATACGTAACTCATGGTATGTATGATGTTGCAAAGGGGAGGTTTATAATAGTAATATATCACTTTGGGAATGACGTTAAATATGACAACCAATAGATCTGCCACGGCCATTGCCAGAAGATACCAAGTGACACCTTTGGAGAGTCCACACCGCCCTCGTGATAGAGTTACAATTGCCACCAAGTTAGCTGTGAATATTGGAGAAGTAAACAATGTAAATTAGTCAAGTGAAGGGGAGAAATGGAGTAATTGCTAATTATTGCAGGTTGAACAGTTGACATGAAATAAATGGAAAGGTCAAATGGGCCAACAGCTAAATTGACCACGGAACACAGGGGTGTAATGAGTTTGGAATTGTACAGTAAACTTCCTCAACACAGACTCAGCAGTGTGGCAATGTGGTTTCCATATTTTAACTCAGAGATGGGCTGGAACTGGGATCAAAGAGGCAGTGAGGCTCCAGTCAGTCACCCATTGGAGCACCCAATATGACCAACAATGGAAACCACTTGGATGAGTTGAGGAGTTGGACATTCAGCTGGTTGAACTCATACTCAGAGGGAACATTCTGTTCACTCAACCATTCTGAACAACAAGCCTTGGCAAGTGATGCAATAGTGTTCCCAGTTTGCCTACCTGAGCTATATCTAGAACATTATTTGTTCCAGTTTCACATGGGCTTTGTTCCCCACTCTTTCCTTCACCTATCTGACTGATTGAAGCCACTTCCTGCTCACACCCTGTAATTGGAAACTTAATGCAATTTCCAGCTGTCCCTTATCAACACGGTCCATCTCCAGCTCTTCATTTCTTGACCTAACAATCTCCATTTACTGGGATGTGGTAGTGACAGGGATCCATGAGAGAATCTTTTGTTTAGAAAGGAGAGTGAAGCTAGACAAATCTGTGAATTCCAGATTTGGACAAGGGGAACCCAAGGGACAGGTTGAGTTAATGGTTTAGTTTCAATTGTGGTCACATTTCAAAGGAACTTCATTGCTGTAAATTCCTTCGAATATTCAATGTTGGTTATTGATGTTAAATGGAGGTTCTTATTCTATATACACCTCTGGAAAACCATCAGCAGAATTTAATGACATTTAAGCAATAATTTTACCAATATCAGTCATTTTACATGGAATGCATCATACCATCTGGCTACGTTGAAAATGAGTTAGTTAGCTAGTTAAAGTCTGTTCCGAGCCTTATAGGCTCATCAGGCCGGTGCTGATGCCGGTTTCCGTGGCATGAAGCGACTGAGCATACGAGACTCCCCGCCCACCTCTCCCCCCCCCCCCCCCCGGGTAGAACGCCAGTCTATCGCGAGGTTAACCCCAGCATTTCGCTGGTACCCATTTTCAGCTGGGTGGACTGGAGCAGTGTGCGGTTAAGTGCCTTGCTCAAGGACACAACACAATGCCTCAGTCTCACGACCTTCAGATCACTAGTCCAACGCCTTAACCACTTGGCCACGTGCCACACATGGGTTTTGTTCCTCACTCTTTGAAAATCAGACAGTAGGATTTGGAAATCAATGAACACCTTGTTATTCAGGATCCACAGCCTGACCAATGCAAATCTGAAGGTGCAAAGGATGAAGGACGCTGACCTACAAAGACTGAAGCCCAGTAGATATGGTAGCGAGGCAGCAAGTAAAATCAGGGAAGAGACGAGGAATTCCAGTGAAGATTCAGAGCTGGAATAACAGTCAGAAATAAACAAAGCTGAACAAATCCAACACCAAGTTCCATATCAGAGCATTCAAGGAGGCAATGGTTAGAATGACTTACAGAGAACTCCAATGACTGCCAGGATCCGGAAGTAATGAGGTCTAAAATCGTTCAAGAGGTAGATTATATAATCTATTATCATGTTTGCAGTGAACTAATATACCATTCAGCAGGGAGGAGTTTATGTTGACAGTCTGAGCCTTTATTTTTAAAGGCAAGTGGCATCCACAGGGATTGTAGAATGACGTGACCATTGTTAGTTACCAGGTTCAAAATAAACACTTTACAACATTATCACCGTGTCTGACACAACAATTAACAGAATCTAGTCAGATACATCTGGTGTATAAGTACTGGGTTGGAAACTCAATGTCACTGTACTGGAAACACAAAGGAAACTTTTTAACGTATCTGTCTGCTGTGGACTTGTAACAGTGACCCACTCACACCTTCTTCTATCCTTTTCCACCTGACAACTTGTCAACATTTTCACCCCCCTATCCCCACAAACACTCACACAGAACAGCTACCCACTCTCTGCATTCCAGTTTTTGGTGATTAATTATTTTTTTCTTCTCTGTCAGCGTTCTCCACTCCATACTCAGCAGCTCTGATAGACTGATATAAATTTTCGAGCTCAGAAAATGTTCAATATATCAAAAATACTCCAGCAATAAATATTTCCAATTTCTATCACCCAATTTAAATATCTGCTCTATTTTGCTGTGCCCTCAGTAGTGGTGACCATAAATCTCGAGTTCCTTCTTTAAGACCATCTTGCTATCCTTTGTAGCTCCTTTCGTTTGAACAATATCTCCAACATCACTATACATGAACCAGTGTCAAGTTCTGACAGAAAAAACCATGAAAAGCCATGTTAGACATGTTCATGTTTCAACGATGCAGTATTGACTCTTTTGACTGTCTAAGTGACTCATGGTAAGAACATCAATGATTGGAAAAGATTGAATATGTCTTTGGAGAATTTATTCTTACATATTTTATCTGGCACCAGTTTCTCCTCACATCCCTGTTGAGTTGAGCTGTTTAAGGAATAATTGAACTCAGAAACTGGAGGTCCTGGCAAAAGCAACACTTGTTACTGGTGAGGAGATCTGTGGTCACCAAGTGTCATATAATAACATTTTTGATGATGACATCCATTGCTTGGTTGACAGTTTAGAGACAGAATGCTTAGGCTGTAATTAGCTAGAATGGACCTTCCTTGCTTTTATGAATACAACATAACCAGTGCAGTAACTGGGCGGGAACACTTTAGCTCGAGCCTCATCTAGATCTGGAGCGGAAGTTTCAGTCCTACAGCTGAGGTACGGCCTGCTCTGTAGGCTTTGGCATGTTAGGTGATCTCAGCCATTTCTTCGATATCCCATGAAATGAATGGAGCTGTCGTCTGTAACTATGGGAGTGTCTGCAGAAGCTGATATGGATCATCGACATGATGCTTCTAAATGGAGGTGGTTGTTTCATCTAGTCTTTATTTCATACTGGGCTTCACACTTGTTTAGTATGGGAAGGTTATTGGAACATGCTCCTGCAATCATGTGTTCAATTGTCCACTGCCATTGCCCACCAGATATATCAGGACACATCAGAAATTACTTCCCTCGTAAACTCAAGATATGACTGTTGGCTCTGTCCTTCCCACCATTTGGACTGTTCTCCCTGTACCTGGTCTATTCACTTCCATCAGTTTCATAACTTAAATGTGATCCCATCTTATCCTGAACGTGAAACACCAAGAGCCCATTTATCCTAATCTCTCTGCCTACATCAGTCCAAACATTCAGGCTTTCAGGCTCCTGTACCTCCCCTTCAATGACAGTACAGAAACAGTGCATATCCTGATGGTTAAGGGTCCTTACTGATGGATGCTGCATTCTTGAGGCATCACTTCTTGAAGACGTCCTTGCTGGTGGGGAGGGTTGTGCCCATGATTGAGCTGTCTGATTCTATAACCCTCTGCAGCCGCTTGTGTTACTGTGCATTAGAGCCTCTCTACCCGATAGTGATAGACCCACTCAGAATGCTCCCCACCCTACATCTATGGGTGGCCCAGTAGCACCGTGGTCAGCACAACACTTTACAGTACCAGCAACCCAGGTACAATTCCAGATGCTGCTGTCATGTGTTCTTACATTCTCCCCTTGACTGTGTGTGTGTTTCCTCCAGGTGCTCTGTTTTCCTTCCACAGCCCAGAAACGTACGACTTGGTAAGTTAATTGGTCATTGTAAATTGTTCTGTGAGTCTGCTCAGATTAGATTGAGGGATTTCTGGGCAGCACAGCTTGAAGGTCTGGAAGGGCTCATACCGTGCGGTGTCGCAATAAAAAATGAATTGAAGCTGAAATCTCCATGGGGACTGGTGTGTGTTCTCCTGACTCCCCCTTCCTGAAGTCCACAATCAATTCCTTGGTCTTGCTGTTGGTGTAAAACCACTGAAGCAGCCGATCTATCTCACTCCTGAATGTCTTCTTGTTGCCATCTGACATTCTACCATCCACGTCATCGGTGAATTTATACTGTAGATGTGCTGAGCCACACAGTAATGTTGTAGAGAGAACAGGTCAGTGTGTAAAACATGCATCCTTGATGTGACCCTGTGTGATTCTCAGTGAGGAGGAGGTGTTTCTCGCAATCCGCACTGGCTGGGTCTCACAATAACAAAATCGAGGACCCTTTTGTGGAGGGAGGTACAGATGCCCAGGTTTTGTAGTTTATTGTGTAGAGTTGAGAGGAAGATGGTGTTGAATGATGAGCTGTAATCAATAAATAGCTGTTTAATTTTCAGTTGTCTAGGTGCTCCAAAGCAGAGTGGGGAGCCAGTGAGATTGTTTCTGCTGTAGACCTAGAGCCCCCACGTACGTGAATCTCCAAGACTGGAGTTTGAGTTTGGGTTCTGTTAACAGTGAGCCCAGAGTTTAGGTTCTCACCCAGTGACCTTGTTCACCAATATTGGCAATTCCTGGGTTGATACCAAAGATCAAAGCCCAAAGGTCGATCAAAAGACTGGTGATCAAGGAGCGATGGCCAAAACTCTGAGTCTGTGAATCCTTCTGAGCCCACTGGGGAAATCAAAAACCAATGTCCGGGAGTTCATGCTCACTGGTGTTTGGTGGCCAAAGAAGCTCTCTATTGGGGTGAGAGGCCTGTGTGGGGGTGTGGGTGGCTGGAGGAAGGAATGGGGCTTGTTCTGTTGCTGTTGCTTTGTTCTGTTTTGTTGTGTTCTGTGTTGCTCTGCCGAGCATTGTGGGCATGCTATGTTGGAGCCAGAATGTGCAGCAACAATTGCGGACTGTCCCCAGCACATCCTCGGGTGTGTTTAGTTGTTGATGCAAACACCACATTTCATTATATGTTTCAATGCACATGTGATAGTAATCTGAATCTGAATCTGATCTGAAATCTGACCTGTTGTGTTCGCGGGCAAATTGCAGTGGGTTCACTTTCTGTCTCAGGCAGGAGTTAATTCTATTCGTGACCAACCTCTCAACATCACAGTAGATGTGAGTGCGACGGTGACTGTCATGGGTCCAGATCACCCTACTCTTCTTGGGCCACCGATATGATTGCTGCCCTTTTGAAGGTGGTGAGCATCTCAGACAGCAGCAGAGACAGAGACTGAAGATATCCTTGCACACTCTAGCCATTTGGATCATAGGGTTTCAGTACTCAGCCCGATACAACATCACAGCCAGTTGTCTTACAAGCGTGAAACACCCTACAACATTAACAGTAAAACCTTTACCAGGGCGTTACACTCTCCCCCCCACTAAAAATAGTCAGGTCCTCATGACTTTGAAGCTTATCAACCCCCCCCCCCATTAATTACACAGTTTTCAAAGGAACTTCATGATGTCAGAACCTGCAATCCATTTGTAAATGGTAGTGGCATATCTTCTGGGACAAATCTTCCCCACCAGTCCTAAAACAGAGGTCAACAGGAAACCTTGATTCATGCCCAAATATCAAATAGTACAGCAAATATCCAGTAGCTTCACTCTGTGTACACTTGTAGCAGTGGACAAGATGCCCAATATGCGGACTCCCTTTGTCTTTCTTGCTGATCTCTAGGGTTCTGAGCATGTCTATCAATGTCCGGTTGAACATCCTCAGGCTGGGGATTACGATGAGGGTGATAAGGCATAGACCTCAACTTCTCAACAACAAGCATGCTCAGTAAATCATGCATGAGCCTACTCTTAAAATCCATTCCCTGATAGTTGTGTATCCATCTGGGAAGGCCATAATGAACAAAATACTTTTCCCAAAGCACTTTGGGCAGGGTGGATGCCATCTGAACCTTTGTAAGGAAGAGTTGTGCTATAGTGATCAGTAATAACCAAGACATTTGCCGTGTTGCTGGAATCAGGCTCTACGGAGAGGAAATCCATCCACTTTACATCAAGTGGCCCTGCACAGGTAAATGGGTTAAAGGACCAACCCTCATAGGTAGCATCTTCCTCTGAATACATTGAATGCACAACTTACAGTTCTCTTCGACCTCAGGCGTCATTCGGGGCCAGTAGAACCCCAAACAACCTAAACCATCATGAAGTGATTTCAACACAATCCTCTGATGCTTCTCAGGCAAAACCAACTGGGAACACCGAGGCCTGGCTGGAGGAGACGTGATCCAGTATAGAACCTGGTTCCTCAACTCCAGTTTGTTCCATTCTCTCAGCAGTGGGGGTACAGCAGGGTGTTTCATATCGTCCACTTGAGCCATATCCTCTTCCACAACAGCTGACCAAACTGTACCTATAAAAGGGTCATCTCACCGAGCAGTGGTCACTTCCCCAGGACACAACTCAGGCAACTGTTTCGTATTCAGAGCGGACAGGTTGCAGTAAGCTTGTGGAATGGCACAACCAGAAACTGCCAAATGATCCACCGTTTGATCCTGCCCTGGCCTTGCCTCTGACTTCCCAGTGACCGAAAACTGGCACATTTCTTTAACTCCAGGTGCAGGAACCCTCTCCCACTCTCTGTCCATTTCCAGCCCGCCATGCACACATTGGGACAAAGCATCCAAATCAATCTTCTAGCTCCCTGGCTGGTACTTCAGGTTGAAATCATAGGCAGACAGCGCTGTCTTCTAATGATGGCCTATGGCATCCAATTTTGTGATGTTAGGATAGAAATCAATGGATTGTTGTCTGTCCTCTGCTCGAACCTGGCACCCTATAGGTAGTCACTTAGCTTATCCATCACAGCCCATTTCAATGCCAGAAACTCTAATTTGTGCATGAGATAGTTTCACTTGGAGGGTGACAGACTCCAGCTGAAAAAATCGTCAGGTATCAACCCTGTTCCCTGATCATGATAGAGAATGGCCCCTAAGCCCTCTCAGCTAACTGCTCTCAATTGGGGGCTTGCGAAAAACAATACTGGCACTTTCTTTAGGAGCTCCTTCAGCAAATGAATGGCCTCTTCGTGTTTTGTGAACTATCTTACTCCAAAAGGACTAATAAATCTTTACCACTTTCTCCTTTCATTGTCCTCCCATTCTTCCTCGGGGAGGGTAACCGCACAGAAGCTGATTCAAAGGGTGACTCCCTTTAGAATAGTCCTTCACGAACCTCCGATAGAACCCACAGAATTGAAGAAACAAATGTCGAGCACTCGCATTTCCTGGCCTTGGCCATGAGGTCACCATCTCTATCATTAATGGATCCGTAGTTACTCCATCCCCTGAGACTATGTGCCCAATGTAGTTGACAGACATCTTGCAGCTCTGGTACTTGTCCAGTGACAGTTTTCAGGCAGCCCAGCAACTTCTCTAGCCTTGCCTCCTCCTCTTCCAGGGTGGACTTTAACTCTATGAGATCATCCAGGTCAAGCAATTTCATATCCCCAACAGTTTTCTCCATGACACACTGGAAAGCAGCTGGTGCTCATTATATGGCCTGGGCATCCCTTCAAACTGAGAGAATCCAAGTGGACATATGAATGCTGTCTTCTCTTTGCCAGCATCACCAATGGATATCTGATAATACCCACTCCTTAGGTCCAGCACACTGAACCAGTTTGCTGCACTCAGGCAGGCCAGTGTGTCCTCGATCCTCAGAACAGCATGCTGGTCAGGGACTGTGCATCAGTTCAAAGTCCAATAGTCCACCCACATTTGTATCTTCCCATTCTTCTTGGTCACTGCCACTATGCGAAACACGTATGGACTCAGTGACTCAGTGATGATCCCAGCTTCCTTCAGCCTACACAGAAGCTGTCAAACGTCCTCAACGACAGCGGGTGCTAGTCAAGCCAAGGCCTTTCCCTGAAAGGGGTGTCCACTGTCACTCAGATGGTGAGGCAAGTGCTCTTGGAACGACCCACATCAAATTCGTCAGTAGAAAAGACATCTTCGAACTTCAACATCTTCCCTGTCAGTCTCCTCTTCCAACTTTCAGTACCGCAGAGTCTCCAAAGTTGAATGATTTGGCTGTCGACTTTTCCTTTCCAGGAGATGATTTCTCTCCTGCTTGTCTTTCAGGAAAACTAGACCTTACAGTCACTGGAGAAAAAAGTATGCCATCAGCATTCTCCACCTGAGGGTGATTTCGCTCTCCAAAGTGTTCCTGACATTCACTGTTATCCAGTTCACCTGTACAACCAAGGGCTTCTGCAGTTCGGGCCTCACCAGTACCCCAGCAGGTAATTGTGTCTCCACTTCAGAGTCTTTCAGAGCATCCACCAGGAGGGCCTTGATATCAGGCATTCTGGGAAATGTAGGGTTTCCCATCATTCGAGCTACTTCCCCAGGCTGGGGTTGGACTGGGTGTACCACATCATTCCTTGTTTGTACTCATCATCCAGCCAACGACAGGTGTGAACTTCCTCAAAAGCAGCTCTGAACACAGGGTGAATAGACAAAGTTTTCAGAAAGCTCTCTCCAACTTTCTCCTTGCAGGCTCCCATTAGCCTCCTCACAATAGGAGTATTTGTTCCCACAAAATTTGAAGCTTCACTCTTCTCGACCAGGTCAAGACAAATCAACACTAACATATGGAGGACCTCAGCTACTCCCACATTTGCCTCCGAAAACTCCAGCTTCAATGACAAATAACCATCATATGGGTAGTCATCAGTACTAGGGCCCCAGGGCTCTAGGGCACTGAGTAGCATCAATGTTAAATACATCAAATACGGGATCTGTACAGCAGAGTAACCGGAGAACCTCTGTCAAGTATGGCTCTGGCATAATATGCCTTTGATCCTTAGCGATACACTGGAGATTGACCCTGCTAAGCCTTCAGCAAAAGGGTTTTTCATTTTAGTGTCTTTCTTGTTACATTGACAGCATCATGTTCCCCCCGAGACACCAGGCCATTCCCTCACTGGGTCTCTCTGAAGCTTCCCGACTTCCCTTTCTGCTTAAGTAACTGTTGGCTCACTTTCCAAAGGTTTTCCCGTCCCTTCACACTCCTGCCTGGTGTCCCCCTCACCACAGTTGTAACAACCATTACTGATTGCTCCCCTTTTCAAGGGACCCTGTTCAACAGCAGCCCTCTGCTTAGGATGTTCCCTCAGTGTGTCTATCGGCTTTGTCACGTTTGGTGGCAGCACCTGCTGATAACAACCGGGAAACCTCGGCTCTAAAATCTTTCATGATCTCCTGTAACACCCCCATGTGTGGGACATCAGGGGTCACTTCAGCAACAGAGGTTCCTCCCGAGGCTGTACCCTGCTGAAGAAGGCCTCCTGCTCTTCCGTCACACTTCCATCCTCTCTTCCCCCTCTGATTAGCTCAACAAACGGCTGGGGGGGGGGGTCTTATGAGACATTCAGAGGCAGAAAGCGATCATGTCCTGTGACTGTGCGCCCTTTGCCAATTGGTCCATTCCTAATTAATTCACCTCAACCGTTTAGATGGCCACTCATCCAGCACCTGAGAAGTCTGCTTTGCCCAAGTCTCATATTCCTCCTCCCCATCAGGGTGGGCTTCACTCCTGAGAACATTTTCACCCTACGATAACTTTGACTCTCTGCTGGTGCAATTTGCCATTTATCTTCAGGGAATTAAGGTCTGATACCAACCCAGAATTTTCATCCCTCTCCGGAGGACTCATTAAGCCCTTCCTCATCAGACCACTCCTTCTCCTTGCTCTGCAGAAATGAAAGCAACTTGTCTTTAAATTCTTCACCCTCAGCTATGGGAAACTTGGCTTCCAATTCTGCACTCTTGCCTACACTTGCCTTTCCTTGGAAAGTATGGATGGCCCATGGCCCTGCCTCTCCCAGGACCTAGTGGAGTTATAATCAGAATGAGAATCAGGTTTATTATCATTGGCATGTGTCATGAAATTTGTTAACTTAGCAGCTGCAGTTCAATGCAATATATAACATAAATAATGTAAATAAGTACGTAAATCAATTACAGTATATGTATATCGAATAATAAAAATCATGCAAAAACATAAATAATATATAGTGAGGTAGGGTTCATGGGTTCAATGTCCATTTAAGAATCAGATGGCAGAAGCGAAGAAGCTGTTCCTGAATCACTGAGTGTGTGCCTTCAGGCTTCTGTACCTCCTTCCTGATGGTAACAATGAGATGAGTACACGTCCTGAGTGGTGGATGCTGCCCTTTAGAGGTACCACTCCTTGAAGATGTTCTGGGTACTTTATAGGCTAGTACCCAAGATGGAGCCAATTAAATTTACAATCCGCTGCAGCTTCTTTCAGTCCTGTGCAGTGGACCCCCCCCCCCCCACCGCATACCAGACAGTAATGCAGCCTGTCAGAACGCTCTCCACGGTACATCTATAGGAATTTTTAAGTGTTTTTGTTGGCATACCAAATCTCTTCAAACTTCTAATGAAGTATAGTCACTGTCTTGCCTTCTTTATACCTGCATCGATATGTTGGGACCAGGTTGGGTCCTCAAAGATGTTGACACCCATGAACTTGAAATTGCTCACTCTCACTCCTCCTACTGGCAGTGCATGGAGTAGACGTGTTTCTCAAATGGCTCCGTTCTTTTTAAATTACTGAATCCAATCTGCTTTGAAAACTTACTCTTGGAGTATTATGACGACTCGTGCTAAAACTTGTAAAAAAAAAGAAGCGGATCTTTCCGTGACTATGGAGGTTATTGCGGAGCTAATTCAGAAAGCTCAGAACAAAATGTCTAAACAACTTTCGGATGTGTGTTTAAAAGTTACAACGGAACTTAAACAAATGGAGATTCTGCTGCAGACTATTCAAAAAACTTTATAGGAACATACTACTCAGATTCAAGAACATGAAGATGCTTTAATGAGACTGGATACTAAGATGAATGAGTTGGAAAAGTTCGGAAATAAACAATTGAAAATTGTTGAATCTTTAAGACAGAAGATTGTCACCTTGGAGAAGAGATCAAGAAGGAACAATTTACAAATTTTGGGACTTCCTGAGTTGGTCAAAGGCGATCGACCTTCAAATTTTTTTGCAAAGCTGTTGGCTCATTTGTTTTCTGATGTTTTGGATACTCCACCAAGAATAGATCGGGCACACCGAGCCCCAGAGTTTAAATCCTCTTCACAAAGGTTACTATAATTCGCCAATCTCATTGTTTAGGTATGATTAACTTTGAAGATTATAAGATAAGGTTGGTCAAAGATTATTCGCCTGAGGTATTAAATAAACATGTTAAGTATAAAAAGGTCATGGCGGAGTAATATAACAAAGGCTATAAACCTTCACTAAATTACCCCGCTCATCTCAGGATTATTTTGAAAACTGGATCTCCTAAGTGGTTTCTTTTGATTGAGGAAGTGCACGATTTTCTTCAGGCCGAATCAAGTCCAGAAGATTGTTTAATACTGTACCATATAGTTCTTTTGAAGGTTATTTAGTCTAGGTTGGAATTCATTCTGTACTAATCTTCTCTTCTCTTGAAGCTCTACCAGTAGGATGCTGTGGGTGGGATTCATCAGTAGATTAGCTTTCGTCCTCTCTTGGGCATTTTTTTCTTTAAGAGGCAGGAGGGCGGGGGGGGGGGCTGGTTTCTTTCTTTTTCCTTTTTATCAGCTATATGGTTATCCCCATCTCATCTATTGCTTGGTTAAGTATTTTGAATTTTAAGGTTTGGGTTTTTTTGTATATTCCAGTGGTTTATATGTTTAACCTCTGTTTCAAACATATTTAAATGGTACACAATATTAATTTACTTAGTTTAAATGTGAAAAGTTTAAACCACCCTGTGAAATGCAATAAGATTTTTACCTATATTAAGAAATTGAGTGTCTTAATTATTTTTTTTACAAGAAACACACGTTCGCAGATCTGACTGTGGGTGTTGGATCAAACATTGGAATGGTCTAGCTTTTCATTCTTCCTTTCAAGCCAAGGCCAGAGGTACTTTGATTTTGATTGATAATTCAGTTGCCTTTATTCAACCTGATGTAATGTCTGACCCTAATGGACGGTTCATTATAGTCTCAGGGAAATTAGATAACAAATTAATGGCTTTTGCTAATCTCTATGCTACAAATATAGATGATTTGGGCTTTCTTGAACTTTTTTTCTTTTTTACCAGATTTAAATTTGTACTCTTTAATCTTGGGAGGTGACTTTAATTGCTGTCTTGATCCTATTTTAGACCGTTCATCTTTGAAACGATTGAATATTAGTAGATCTGCATCCTTTATTCAATCTTTTCTAATGAAGTGTGACGTTATTGATATTTGGCATTTTTTTACATCCAACAAGTAGAGAATATACCTTTTTTTCTCATGTTCATCATACCTATTCCAGGATTGAATATCTTTTTGTTGATAGTCATTTTATTCCCTCCATTTGATCCTGTGAATATAAAGAAATTGCTGTTTCAGATCATGCCCCCGTCTTTTTATCTTTAAGTCTTCCGGGTGTTTCTCAATCAAACAGATTCTGGCATTTTAATCCAATCTTACTATAGGATAAGGTTTTTTTAATTCTTAGAGAGTCAATTTACTTTTTCCTTTAAGAGAATATGCTAGATGGCACTTCTAGCCTTATTATTTGGGATGCTTTCAAGGCTTATATTAGAGGCCAAATAATTTCTTATTATTAAGAAAATTAAGTATTAAGCAAGTATTGAGAAAAAAAGCTAATAAGGAGAGAAATGATTTAGCCAATCAGTTGAAACACTTAGGTCAAAAATATGCTTCCAATCCAGATCCCGTCTTATATAAAAGATGTGCTGAAGTTAAAACTAAATATGATCTGCTCTTAACTTAACCTGTGGAAATTCAACTTTCAAAAGATAAAAGTCAATTTTATGTTCATGATGATAAAACAGGCAAACTTTTGTCTAATCAACTTAAAACTTTAATAGTTAAACATCAAATTAAGGAAATCTTCAAAGCAAGTGGTGATATAACTTCTGATCAATTAAAAATAAATTATAGTTTTAGAGAATTTTACTCTAAACTGTATAGCTCTGATTCCCCTAAAGTCAATTTTGCTATGAATAATTTTCTAGTTTGTTTAAACATTCCTTCACTTTCTGAGGTTAATTGAAAATGGTTAGATCAACCTTTTTCTTCTGAGGAAATTGCCCAGGTTGTCCATTCTCTGAGTTCAGGGAAGGCTCCTGATCCTGACGGATTTTCAGCAGAGTTCTGTAAGGCTTTTGCTCCATTGCTTATCCCTCACTTATTTTCTGTTCTTTCTGACTCTTTTAAATTAGACAGGTTGCCACAATCCTTTCATGGCTCCTCTATTTCACTTATTCACAAAAAGACTAAAGATCCAACTGATTGGATCTTTCTACAGACCTATTTCTTTACTTAATGTTGATGCCAAAATTTTGTCTAAACTTTTTGCTCCTAAGATGGAAAACATTCTGCCTTCTATTATCTCTGATGACCAAACCAGATTTATCAAAAATCGTTATTCTCATTTTAACATTCTCCATTTACTGAATGTTATTTATTCTCCTTCCAAAGAAACTTTGGCATGTGTGATTTCTTTAGATGCTGAGGAAGCCTTTGACCGGGTTGAATGGAATTATTTATCTTAAATATTAGAAAAATTTAACTTTGGGTCCAATGTTATTTGATGCATTAAATTACTTTATTTATCTCCCTCTGTACAGGTTCTTACTAACTCTCAAGTGTTCTACAAGTGTTCTCAAGTGTTAGTCTTCAACATGGAACCAGACAAGGGTGTCCTTTGAGTCTTTTGCTTTTTGATTTGCTCTTAGAGCCTTTAGCCAATGTGTTTCGTGAAACCGTTGACATCTCGGGTATTTTAAGGAGGGGTATCACTCATAAGATGTTGTTTTATGCTGATGACTTTTGCTCTCTAATGTGGAGTCCTCTCTACCCTCAGTACTTTATTTATTTTCTGAATTTAGTTAGTTCTCAGGATATAAACTTAACCTTCATAAAAATGAACCTTTTCCTTTGAATAATTTGGTGTCAGTCAACTCTGACCTTTTAAAATTGTAAGCTATCAATTTACTTGTTTGGGTATAACATTGCTAAGAATTATAAATCTCTGGAAACTCTCAATATGGCACTCATGATGTGAAGCTGAATTCGGCTTCACTCCAATCCTTTTACTTCTTTTACCTGCAATCACCCCCAACAGACTTATTTATACCTACACTAAAGGGGTTGGTATTTAAGATATACTTTTCGACTTTCTGAGTTTTATTTTCAACTTGTTAAAATGACTGGGAGACCACGAGAAACTAAAGAAGCAAGAGCAACTAAAGAACCGTTAACTCTGGACACAATCGGGAAACTTATGGATGAGAGACTGGAGGAAAAATTAGCCCAAAATTTTCCCTGCTTGACGAAACTTTAAAGATGGTCGACTTAAGTCTTCAATCACTTAAATCGGAAATTCAACAACAACAAGCAAGAATTTCAGCTCTCAAAGAAGCTGCTCGTCAGAGGGGTTGTAGAATTGAAACTTTGGAACAAAAGCTGCCTTCCACTTCTCAAGTTCTGGAATGCTACAAATCCAAAATTATTGTTCTTGAAAATCAATCTTGAAGATAGAACCTGTGGATAATCGGGCTCTCGGAAGATGTCGAGAAGGGAGATCCTTCTCGGCTCAAATGTTCTGGATACCCCTCCAGTGATCGACAACACGCAACACATCTCTCGCTTAAAACCAGTTCCAGGTGAAAAATCACGGCCAGTAATCCTCCAGCTTCACTATGCTCATATTAAAAATCACCTGATTCGAGTTTCCTGACAGAAGGGCATGATCAACTTTCAAGAATTCAAATTTCATATCGTGCAAGATTTCAGTCCTGAAGTTTTGAGGGAAAGAATGGCTTTTAAACCGGTGATGTCAGAATTCTATCAGAAAGGCTTCAATCAAGTGCTGCTATTCCCAGTGCATCTGAGAGTTGTACTTCCCGATAACTCTCGCCAGCCGTTTAAATCTCCTGCTGACACCTAAAGATTTCTCGAGGAACATCATCTCTCTACTACGAGCTGATTAACATATTGTATTTTTATTATCTGTCTTTAATGGTTATTTATTGTCTTTGCTCTTTTTTTAAGCTAACAATTATCTTATAGATTCTGACCTTCCATAATTTGAAGATCCATATGTGCCGACTGATAGTGCAACTACTTTTTACATGTCCAAGTAAAGGTTTGTTTTCTGTCTCTTTTGAGACTCTTTTTTTATTATTATTCTTTTGATTTTGAAAGTTACTAATTAAATGTTTTTAAGTTTGAACATTTTTTTATATCTTTTATGCTGGAGCATTCAGTCTTTTTTTCAGTTTCTTTTTTCAAGATGTTGTTTCTTCTTCCCATAAGATCTTAATTTCTTGGACACGTCACATCCGTTTGGGTGTGTCTGAACAAGAGTGCTGGTGTGTTATTGCAATATTAGTATAATGCTACCCTGTTTTAGGCTCTAACTGTTTAGTTTTTTTCTCTTAATCTTGTCTTTTTTTAATATTAATTTTACAGACTTTTTCCTGTTATACTAACCCTTTGTTTTTTTTTTGGAATATGTGTGGTTTGTGTCTTTTTTCATTTTTTTGAGCTGCAGTCTTGAGAGATGGGGGTAAAATTAGTGTTAGTCTGCTTGCTGGCCCTTCTCTGGCTTTTTCTTGGGTTTTCGTGGGTGGGGGGAGGGGGTTTCTCTTTTGCTTTTCGCTTAATTTTTCCTTCATGGGCTGACTTGAAACTACCAAAATGGCTGAAGTGTCGTAACTTCCGGTTCCTCTTCGAACCTGCTCTCCTCTTCCAGATTCATGAGTTTACTTTCTGTTTAACCTTGTGCATTTACTATGATAAATATTAGCAATATGGATAAGATTATTAACTTTGTTTCTTGGAATACAAATGGTCTATACCATCTGATTAAACGGAAAAAAATACTTAAAGTATTTCCTAGAATGAATGCCAATTTTTTTGCACAAGAGACTCGTGTGAGGAAAGAGGATAGTCAATGTTTTTTTTTTTGGAAGGATCTGCAGTACCATTTGAATTCTCAAGCTAAAGTAAAAGGTATTGCTATTTTTATAGATTCCTCAACCTTTTTCATTCATTATGAAACAATTTCAGACCCACAGGGTAGGATTTTGCTCCTGACTGGTTTACTTTTTAACCAAAAAGTTGTTTTAGTTAATGTCTATGCCCCGAATATAGACTGTCCCAAATTTTTAAGTGTTTATTCACATCCCTTCCTAATTTAAATATGCTGATAATGGGTGGGAATTTTAATTGTTGTTTAAATCCCTCGATGGATAGATCTAAGTTTACCAGGTTCTTCCAAATAAATCGGCCACTCTCATTAACTCCTTTATGGTTGATTCTGGAATTTATGAAATTTGGCGATTTCTACATCCTAAGGATAAAGAATTTTCATATTTCTCTCATGTTTATCATAATTACTCAAGAATTGACTATTTCTTTATTGGTCATTGTTTACTTACGGATGTTATTGACTGTCACTATGATTCTATTACTATCTCTGACCATGCACCTTCGAAGCTATCTATTAAGAAAATGGATTCATCCTCAAGTGTTAAACCATGGCAGTTCAACTCTACTCTACTTCAGGATTCATGACTTTTTCAACTTTATTAAGCAACAAATTGATTTGTTCTTTTCAACAAACTCTGCAGAAGAGATGTCTAATGGAATATTATGGGACACTTTTAAAGCATTTATCCATGAACAAATTATTTCATACTCTACTGGAGTCAGAAAATGATTTAACACTGAAATACTTATGTTGGTTGATAAGAATAAAGCAATTGATAAGACATACTCTGTGACTCCTAGTAAAGAACTTCATAAAAAGAGAGTTGAACTTCAAATGGAGCACAGTTTGCTATTACCCTCTTCAACTGAAAATCAATTTACCAAATCTGACAGTTTTATATACATGGGGATAAATCTGGTAAATTATTGGCTAATCAGTTGAAAACTGCTTCAGTTAAATGTCAGATCATTAAGATCCATAAACAAGATGGCACTCTGATGGTAGATCATAAAGAGATAAATAAAGTTTCAAGAATTTTATAGCTCTTTATATCAATCAGAATTTTCTGACGATTCTTCCATAATGAATGAATTTTTAAGGAAACTGAGTATCCCAAAATTAACAGCCAAGGATTGTGTATCATTAGATGCACCCATTACAGAAGCCAAAATAAAAGAGGCTATTTTTCCAATGAATTCAGGTAAAACCCCTAGTTTTACTGTGGAATTGTAAAAATCTTTTTCTTCTATACTTTCTCCTTGGTTATGTAAAAATTTTAAGGACACATTAACTGTAGGTAAGTTACCACAATCTTTTTATGAAGCTTTCATTTCTCTAATTCTTAAAAAAGACAAAGACCCTATTGAATATGTATCATATTGGCCTATATCTTTGCTGAATGTGGATTCCAAGATATTTACCAAAATATTGGCCACCAGATTGGAAAATATACTACCTCAAATAATTTCTGAGGACCAGACCGGATTTATTAAAAATCATTATCCATCTTTTAACATTAGAATATTAATTAATATAACTTATACTCCTTCATCTAGAATCCCAGAATGTGTCATTTCTTTGGACACTGAGAAAGCATTTGACAGAGTTGAATGGCCATATTTATTTAATACACTTCAGAATTTTAACTTCAGTGCAACATTTATATCATGGATTAAATTAATATATTATCAGCCTTTGGCTTCGGTTCTTACCAATAATCAAAGATCTCCCTTTTTTCAGTTGTCTTGTGGCACGAGGTAAGGCTGTCCTTTAAGTCCTCTACTATTTGACATTGCTTTGGAACCCTTAGCCATTGCTATTCGTGATTCATCTAACATTTTTGGTATTACCCATGGGGAAGGGACATATAAGCTATCATTATACACTGATGATATGTTACTATATATCTCTGGCCCTGAGAGATCTATTCCTGTTATGTTATCCTTGCTCGCTCAGTTTAGTAGCTTTTCTGGCTATACAATAACAAATAAACAAATGACTAACCCTATGGTTAAATATACATTACGAATATGGTTTCAATTCTATAAATGTTTTGGTTTGAATAAGTTCATCTTATCAAGCCCTATTATATCTAACTTTCTTTTTAAGTCCACTGTTATGGATCAAGCCTTTGTGCTATGGAAAACAAGTGGTATAACATGTTTTGGTGACTTATTTTTAGATAATTGTTTCATGTCCTTTGAACAGTTGTCTAATAAATATAATTTGCCTAGAGCCCATTTTTTTTAGATATTTACAAATTAGAAATTTTTTGAATAATATGTTACAGTCCTTTCCAAATTCATGCCCAATTGACATTAAGGAAAAAAAATCTAGGTTTAAATCCCTATCAGAAGGGTTTAATAGCCATATGATCATGAAAATACAGCCAGGGATGTCAGATAAAATTAAGAATGAATGGGAAAAAGAACTTCGATGTCCCTTGCCTACAGAGCAATGGGAGAAAATTTTACAATTAGTTAACTCCTGTTCTATTTGTGCCAAACATGCCTTAATACAATTCAAGGTGGTACATAGGGCCGAATGTCTAAGGACAAACTTGCTCGATTTTATTCTCACGTTAATCCAATCTGTGATAGATGCCATTCTGAAGCGTCTTATTTGACCCACATGTTCTGGTCTTGCCCTTGCTTGCAAAAATACTGGAAAGATATTTTTGGTATCATTTCAACAGTTTTGAGTATTAATTTGCAACCTCATCCTATTACTGCAATTTTTGGCTTACCAATGGTGGGTAACATTTATTTATCCCCTCAGCTCAACAGATGATTGCATTTGTCACACTAATGGCTAGAAGACCTATTCTACTGAACTGGAAAGAAATTAATCCCCCAACTACATTTCAATGGTTTTCCCAAACTATATCTTGTTTGAGTTTAGAAAAATCAGAAGTGTCATTTTTGACCATTCGGTAAAATTTAATCAATTTTGTTCAATTTTATTCGATAATGGAGACCATTTATTCAACATTTTCATATGAGTTAAACTGACCTTTCCTGAACCTTTTTCTTATCACCTTTAGTTATTTGGATAGAGATGCGGAGTTATTGATACTACTGTATATGCCTGATGTGATACAATAGCCCATGTCAATTAGGTTAGCTGTTGTTATTTTGGAGGTGGGGGTCCACTTTTGTAAGACAGTGTGAGTTTGGGAGTTTATTATATCTCTGTTATTAACTCTTTGTATTTGTATTCCAGCCTTATTAATTATGTACTCTCAAGCTCTCTGTATTTGCTATTTTTCTTCTTATGCTTTGAAAATTTATAAAAAGATTTAAAAAGAAAAGTTATAAATCTCTTTTTAAAGAAGATTTCATCACTCTTTTGGAGTATGTTAAGAAAGTACTATCAAACTGGCCTCCCGTTTCTTTGCTGCTAATTGGACATACCTATTCTATTAAAATGAATATTTTGCCTAAATTTTTATATTTATTTCAAGTCATACCTATTTTTATTCCTAAATCCTTTTTTGACTCTTCAGTTTTGATTATATCTTCTTATTTATGGAAGAATAAACCCCCTCCCCCCCCCCCCGATTAAACAAAGCTAATCTTCAGAAAACTAAAAATAATGGGGGATTAGCCCTACCCAATTTTAGGTTTTACTACTGGGCAGTCAATATATGCCACCTTATTGGTTTTGGTTATATTATATTAATCATGAAGACTGTCCGATCTGGGTTTCCTCAGAAGTTAATTCTGTTAATAAATCTTCTATTATTTCTCTTCTTGGTTCTTTAATTCCTCTATCCTTAAGTAATTTAACTCATAATTATGTAGTTAAACATTCTTTGAGGAATTGGTTACAATTTAGAAAATTCTGTTTGTTGGAGATAGTCTTTCCTCATTCGATCAACTATCTATTAAATATAATCTCCGTAAAGCTCACTTTTTAGATAGTTACAAATTAGAGACTTCTTGCATTCTCAACTTCATACATTTCCGAAATGTCCAGATATGAATTGATACAATTTTTACTCTGAAACCCTTTCATAATGGATCTATTTCTAATATTTATAGTATGTTGTTGGCAATGCAAAACATTCTGTTATATAAAATTAAAAACTTCTGGGAACAAGACCTACAGATTTCAATTGATGGGGGTACTTGGAATGAAATTTTTAAACTTGTCCACACCTCTTCGTTATGTGTGCATCACTCTCTTTTACAATTTAAAGTGGTTGATAGAGCCTATATGACTAAAGACAAGCTCTCTCCTTTTTACTTAGATTTCTCTCCATACTGTAACAGGTGTAATGTTGAAGAGGCCTCTCTAATTCATGTCTTTGGGTCCTGCCCACAGCTTGATAAATTTTGGAAAGAAGTATTTCCAACTTTCTTGGAGCTTTTTAAAGTAAACTTTAAACCCAACCCTCTGACTGTCTTGTTTGGCACTGTTGGAGGAAATGATTTTGTTCTTAAGCCAAATGATTGGCATAGTTTAGCTTTTATTTCTCTTTTAGCCAGAAGAGTTTTGTTGCTTCAATGGAAAGATGCTGCTCTGCCTACTCATGCCCATTGGTTGATTGATGTTATGTCATGTTTAAATTTAGAAAAGATTTGGTATTCTATTTCTGTACCTAGACAAGACTTTTTCACATTATGGGGACCTTTTTGGAACTACTTTCACAATCTTTGACTAGTTCATCAATGATGACGGCTATTATATGTTTGAATTTATGACTATATGTACAGGAATTTTTTTTTCTTTTTTCTTTTTTTTTCTCTTTTTTTTTGTTATGGGTTTTGATTTTGTTTTAGATTAGAATAAAATATATCTTTTCAATATTACATTTAATTTACTATACACAGATATGGGGCATTTCAACTTTGTTTCTGTTTTCATAATATCATAGTGTATTTTGTATTTGTCTATGCAAGTAATCAATAAAAATATTGAAAAAGAAAGAAACTGCTCACTCTCTCCACTTTCGATCCCTCAGTGAGAATTGGTATGTGTTCTTTTGTCTTCCCTTCTTGAAGTCCACAGTCAGCTCTTTTGTCTTACTGACATTGAGTGCAAGGTTGTTGCTGCGACATCACTTCACTAGTTGGAATATCCCGATCCTGTACGCTCTTGCATCTCCATCTGAGATTCTACCAACAATGGTTCTACCATCAGCAAATTTATAGATGGTATTTGAGCTATGCCTAGTCACTCAGTCATGGGCATAGATAGAGTAGAGCAGTGGGCTGAGCACACACCCCTGCTAGTCAGCGAGGAGGAGATATTATCACCAATCCACACAGATTGTGGTCCTCTGGTTAGGAGGTCGAGAATCTTATTGCAGAGGGAGGTACAGAGGCCTAGGTTCTGTAATTTATCAATCAGAATTGTAGGAATGATGTTATTAAATGCTGAGCTGTAGTCAGCATCCTGACATGGGTGTTGGTATTGTCCAGGTGGTCTAAGGCCATATGAGGAGCCATTGAGCTTGCATCTGCTGTTGACCTATTGTGGTGATAGGAGAATTGCAATGAGTCCAGGTGCTTGCTGAGGCAAGAGGTCAGTTTAGTCATAACCAACCTCTTAAAGCATATCATCACTGTTGAGATGAGTGCAACTGGGCAATAATCATCAAGGCAGCTCACATTATTCTTCTTAGCCACTGGTATAATCGTTGCATTTTGCAGCAAGTGCAAACTTCTGCCTGTAGCAGTGAGAGGTTGAAAATATCCTTGAATACTCCCACCAATTGGTTGGTACAAGTTTTCAGAGCCTTAACAGGTACTCCATTGGGACCTTCCGCCTTGCGAGGGTTCACTCTCTTTAAAGACAATCTAGCATTGGCCTCTGAGACAGAAATCACAGGGTCACTGGGTGCAGCAGGAATCTTCACAGCTGCAGTTATATTCTCCCTTTCAAAGCAGGCATTGAAGGCATTGAGTTCATCTGGTAGTGAAGCATCGCTGCAATTCATGCTGTTGGGTTTCACTTTGTAGGAAGTATCAAGCAGATGTACTCCTGTTATGTCAGCACTAGTCTGAACTAACCATACAACTCTCCCCTCTGTTGGGTCAAGAAATGGTGACAAAGGGAGCCACAATCAGGCGGGGATCTCAGCCCAATGTCTAACTCTCAGCTGTGATCTGGTGCCTGCTATTGGGCACTTCTACATGGGCAGGAAACACTTAGAGAAGCTGACAGAAGAGATTTCCCTATGGGAATGGGAATATAGGTACATGGAAGGTCTGCAGTGCTTTTCCTTGGAGCAGAGAAGCTGAAAGCAGATTTGGCTGAAGTGTTGATAGCATCATATTACTGAGGTGGAAGTACATCTTCTGTTGTGGGAACTAATAGCCTGGAGTGACCATATTTGCTGCAGTATCCTGTCAATGAATTTCAGAGGTTGTGTGTAGCGTGTGTTCAGTGTGTACAACAGAGGCCAAGGTCTCCATCACTGTGTGCATTGGGTGAAGGGGCAATAACCATAGATGGCTGATTTACAGTGATTGGTGCGAGACCCAGAGTGAAGATGGGGAGAAACTTCCACTCAACCATCGGGTAAGGTCTGGAATGAGCTGCCATGCAGGCTGATGCAACCAGATTCATCAGAACAGATCTGCTCAACTCCAGAGGGAGACAAAGAATAGAGAGAGACAGTAATGGAAGAGTGGATCACATTTAATAATGAACATTAATTCACCCGTAGAGCAGAGTGGAGAACACATTTTGAAAACCAGGGTGTGTACTGCATTATTCACCTGTTGTTGGAGATGAATTGGATTGAACCACCTGGGCAGTTCAGTCTCCTTGTTTGAGTGGAAGTTCACCCTTGTGACTTACCTGGGGATTAATGAACCAAGGATATTATTTTGTATCCCAAAAACAGCTTTTGTGATCTTACTTTTCTTCAGTATTAAAAGACGTGTTTCAAATTAATTCCAGGCTTTAGTGGATTTTCCAAACTATGGCTTTTTTTAGAATAACTTGCCTAAAATTAAGCAATCCATTTCCCTGTTTGTTCAGTGACTGTAATTAATAGTGATCACATGGAAACAGCATATTTTAGTTACTATTGGCCAAACATGAGAAATCAGATTTGTTTTCCTCCCTCTACTGATTCTATCATATCAAAGATATTTAGATCGATATTAAATGGACATCAATCATTCATTTCCCATTAATTTAAACCATCATCTTCCTCATTACTGGAACTGAGAAACATTCAGGAAGAATACAGTCTTGCTCTTCATCATAATAGTTAATAGAATACATGGAAGAGGAAAGGGCCTATGTTGGGAATGCATTTAGACTGCATAATGGTCACAAGGTCTGGGAAAACCCATGCTGGTTACCTATAACTCCGCAGCCTTGAAGTAATGAGAAATTAGGGATTTGACACATGGAAGATAATGTATTTTAGATTATAAACCAGAAAGATACAGGAGCAGAATTTGGCTATTTGGTCCATCAAGTCCACTCATTTCATCATGGCTGATTTATTAGCCGTCTCAACCCAAATCTCCTGCCTTATCCATGTAACCTTCGAGGCCCTCACTAATTAAGAATGTATCATCCCTCTCTTTGAATTTATCCGGTGCCTTGGCCTTCACAGCTGCATGCGGCAATAATTCCACAAGTTCACCACTCTTTAGATAAAGGAATTCCTCATTATCTCTGCCTTCTTTACTCCCAACTCAATCTGCAAGTTAACCTTTAGGGAATCATGGACAAGGACCCCCAAAGACCCTTCGCACTCCCGATTTCTGAATTTGCATTTTCAAAGGTTCAGACAGATACAGTAAATGGCTGTGTCCCAGGGACTGTCTCTGAAAAGATGGACCTTGGGTGACAAGACAATAGATCCTTGAATGAGACAGCACAAATGGATAAGGTGGTGAAGAAGGCTGATGGATATTTGTCTTCATCAACAGTGGTGAATAACGTAAGAGCAGGGACAAAATGTAACAACTTTATAACATATCGGTTTCATCACACCTGGATTATCAGCTGGTCATCACACTCCAGGACATGTGTGATTGCACTAGAGAGATGGACCAGGATGCCTGGAATGTAACATTTCAGTTGTAGGTATGGATTGCATTGGCTGGAATTTTTACCCTAGAACAGAGAATGCAAAATGTAACCTAATCAAAGTCTGGGAAAATACGAAGGGACTAGATGAGGGAGATTGTTTGAAACTATTTCCCTTGGTTGGCATGGCTAAAACGTTTCTCCCAACAGTGCATGGGGTGTGAGTAAGGTGAAGTGCTACAGGCTCTCTTGTCTGCTGTGAGAGATAATTCTCACAGGTCAGAGAGGAGCAAGTAATGCAGATGCAAGTCTTCACAACTATTCACAATCAGAATATGAATCAGGTCCATTGTCAATGAATTATATATAGGTTCTTATATGGCAGTTGAAAGCAAGAGAGTAGGAAGTCATGTCACTATCAAGAGCTGGGTCACTGTGCAAATGCGAGGAAACTGACAATGGGAATCAAGGGAAACCATCCAGTGTTTGGAGAAATATCTCACACAGTCGAATATGGTGGTGCTTGTTTGAAGTCAAATATCAGGGATATCACAGCAGGAGTTCCTCAGTGCTGGGTCTAAGTCATAACCTTCTGTGGCTACATCACCAGTGACCTTCCTCCCATGATAGGGTCCGAAGTTTGGATTGTTCAAAATTCAAGATTAATGTTATTTCCAGTATACAAATGTAAATGAGAACAAAATAATTGTTATTCCAGGTCTGATGCAGCACCAAATAAAGCACAATAAGATAGAGAACACACTGATAATAATAAAAACAATTAATATAATTACATAAGAGAGCTTATACATATAGATTAATTGTATGTCCATAAAGTGACACCAGACACAAGAATTTCTGTAATAAAGAGATTCAGGTGGAAAATGATGTAGTAGTGGTTGGAGTTGTGGTGGGGTGGGTTAGTGGGTGGAGATGTTAATCAGCCTTACAGCTTGGAGAGAGTAACTGCTTTAGAGTCTGGTGGTCCTGGCATAGATGCTCTGTAGCTTCCTCCCTGATTCGAATGGGACAAATAGTTCATGAACAGGGTGGGTGGGATCCTTCATGACGTTACTGGCCCTTTTCCAACACCTTTCTGTGTGTGTGTATATATATATATACATACTGATGATTGTCCAATTTCCATCCCTCTTAGAATGAACAGCCCAGGATAACTTTCAAGCATGGGTTGAGAAGTAATGAATAACACATGCTGGGCAATGACCATCACCTAGAGTCCAACCACCTATGCTTGGCATTCAATGGGATTTTGGTCACTGGACCACCCATGAGAAGCTCCTTGGGGCCAGGTCTAAGTTATTACATTCTGTGGCCACATTACCAATTCCTTTCTCACATTGTTCCTTTCACACTCTATTCCCAACAGCTTCCATGTTTATACTCAACACATCCCCAACTCTCTTCTACATTCTTTATCACATTACCACTCCACTCACACTTGGCTCCATTCCCTCTTCCCTTCCACTCTCCAGTGAGGAGAATTCATGGAAGACTTGTCAAGCAGTAAAGTTATGTGGACAGGAGATGGACAAAGTCATGAGTGGGTCACTGTTACAAACCCACAGCGGGTAGGATAGGTTAAAAACTCCTTTGTGTTTCCAGTTTAGTGACCTTCAGTTTCCATCCCAGTGCTTGTATACCAGGTGCGTCTGACCAGATTCTGTTGTTTATTTGTTAATTGGTGTCTCAGAAATGGTGTTAATGCTGTAATGTGTTTATTCTGATCCCAGTAACTAACAATGATCACGTCACTCTATGGTTCCTGCCTGTATAAATAAAGGCTCTAACTGAGTGAGTGGATTCAAAGAACAAATTTTTTTCTGTAAACATGGGAAAGAAAGAACTAGTCTACCTGATGGTTGATACTGCATTTTATTTCTACCGGATCCTGGCAGTCGTTGGAGTTCTCTGTAAGTCTTTCTAACCATTGCCTCCTTGACAGTTCTGATATGGAATTTGGTTTTGGATTTGTTCAGCCTTGCTTATTTCTGACAATTATTCCAAGTCTGAAGTATCACTGATATTCTTCTCTTTTACCCTGATTTTACTTGGTCTCTCAGTCACATTTACTGGCTTTTAGTCTTATTACCTTCATCCTGTACCTTTGGATTTGCACTGTGTTTGGGTGTTGGGTCCCAGATCACTTGATTTCCAAGTCCTGCTGGTTTATTTACACTGTTCCCCTGAAATTGTGATGTATTATATGTAAATAGACCCATGTTGTTCTATATCATGGTCTGCAATGTGAGATAATTCATCCAATGTCTTCAGTGCTGTTAAACTCTGCTGATGAATTGTGTGCAAAGGAACAATGAACGTGCACTTCTGGAGTTCTTACAACCAGCCTAGAATCCTCAAACCCTAAAACACCCAATGAAGTTCCCTGAAATGTGGCCACAGTTGAAACTAGTGTTTCATTTCATGTTGTCCCTCAGTCTGATTTCTCTAGCTTCCCTCCATTTACTGTAAGCACGTCTTGTTTACAACACCAGCCTTCCACTCACTGGTTCCTGATGCCGACAAACACCAGTGATTAGCTTGACTGTACGTTGAAGCACACAGTGGGGAGTGGAGAGCGATGCTATCAGAAGATAAAAGCCATTTCCAAAAGCAGGAATGCAGAGGCTGAGAGATTTGTGTGGGGTTAGGAAGGAGAAGCCAATGACAACTTGGCAAGTGGTAAAGATGCGACACAGGAGGTGGACAAAGGCGTGAGTGGATCCCTCTCATTTGAGCTGAATCAAATCAGCGTGGATCGTGCTGGGCAGCCTGCAAGTGCAATCATGCTTCTGACACTCAGACAGCATGCCAAAACTCACTAAGCCTAACCGGGAGGAAACTGGAACACCCAGAGGAGATACATGAGGAAAGCATACAAATTCTTTAAGGACAGTGGCAGGAATTGAACCCCAATCTTACAGCTCACTGTAAAGTGTTGCAGAAAGTGCTGGACTGCCATTTCACCCCAGTGACCGCGCACTACAAATAACCCACACTGACCCCACTCTTCTTGCACGTGACGGCCAGATAGCTGGCTTGCCTGTCCTCAGTTAGTTTTTGCAGGGTAACCAGATTCTGCCCTCCCGAGCTGCCGTTTAACCAGCGTCTGTTGTCAGAGTGTGAGCAGGAATTGACTGCAAGTAGTCAAAATGATGAGGTGAAGAGAGAGGAACAAAACCCATGTAAGCTGGAAGAAGGAATGTTCTGACATTTCCATCCTGAGGTTGACACGGTTGGGTTTACCCGCAACACTAATTATTCAGGTCAGGTGAGAGAACAATACGTTCCCTGTGAGAACGAGTTAACCCAGCTGGATGTCCAACTCCTCAAATCATCCAAGCGGTTTCCATTGTTGGCCATGGAGCCTCACTACCTCTTTGATTCCAGTTCCAGCCCATCCCTGAGGTAAAATATGGAATCCCAAATGCCACACTGCTGAGTCTGTACTGAGGAATTTTACTGCACCAGTTCAACTCGTTACATCTTGTGTTTCATGGACAATTTATCTGTTCACCCATATTCCCCTCATTTATTTCATATCAGCTGTTAAACCTGCAATAATTAACAATCACTCCGTTTCTCCCCTTCACTTGACTAATTTACATTATTTACTTCTCCAATATTCACAGCTAACTTGGTGGCAATTGTAACTCTATCACGAGGGCGGTGTGGACTCTCCAAAGGTGTCACTTGGTATCTTCTGGCAATGGCCGTGGCAGATCTACTTGTTGTCATATTTAATGTCATTCTCAAGAAGATAATTTTCATTTTTTACTCTCCCGAGTGCAAGATTATTGATGCAATGGGTTACATTTCCATTGCCTGCTCCGTCTGGCTCACTGTTGCCTTCACCTTGGACCGGACGGTGGCCATTTGCTTCCAGAGGCTGAAGATCAGATACTGCACTGAGAAAGGTGCAGCTATTGTTATTGCAGTGGTGAGTGTGCTGGGTGTGTTAACCAACATCCCGTGGCCCTTCAGGTACGAGGCACGGAAATGCTTGGAGTCGTATCACTTTCAAATATTAACAGTGTGGGAAGCTTTTTACTGGGGCCACCAACTTTTAACCCCAGTCGTTCCTTTCATGCGGATCCTGGCGCTGAACGCTGTCACTGTCAGTCACATCATCAGGGCCAGTACAGTCCGCAGGAAACTGAGGGGTCAGCAGAATGGGGTGGAGAAGGACGACCAAGAGATGAGGAATCGAAGAAGATCCATTATTTTGCTCTTCACAATTCCAGCCAGTTTTATCTTGTTCTGGATGACACAGGTGGCAAGTCTCACAATTCAGCGAATCAAAGGATCGTATTCTGTACTGAGAGGTTATTATTTTATCCCAGGCACCACTGGAACAATGCTTCAATTATTCAGCTCCTGCACCAACATGTTTATTTATGCCATCACTCAGCGCAAGTTCCGGGAGGAGATGGTAAATAGCACAAAATATCCCTTTACAGCCAACCTGCACTTCATTAGATGTTCAGAAAAAACAGGAAAATCCATCCCTGGGTAATTGTTATTGTTCCCGACCAGTGAACCCCCTTGAAGGCATACATCGAAGAGCTCTGAGTATGAGAATCACAACACCCACGTTATCATCAGGTGACGGATTCCCCAGGATTCATAAAAATGTTTAGAAAATAAGGAAAACTTGTTTTTTCTCTTCGTGTGTTTAGATTGCAGAATTGGAGAATTGGTTCTATTCAACAAGAATAAAAGATAAAAGATAGTCAAATGTTCCACTGACATTTATTCCAGACTGAAATGAGCGGGTTTGAAGGGAATGAAAAAAGGGTTGAGGAGGGACGTTGATGGGTTGACCTTGGCTTTGTGCACCAGTCTGCATAAGCCAGGTGGTGGGTCACTCTCTGGTTCTCCACCTCTGCTGACAAGTGGGATTGGTGGAAAGCAGATTCTCACCTCCCTATCACTTACTTTATCAAGATCACAAAGGCAAAGTCTCCCCAATACTTTGTGTTCATCAGAGCTGTGAAACACAGACCAGTACGCTGTGTGGGCTGGCTTTAGCTTGAAAATGTGTTCCATGCTATTGTGAAATGGGTGGACAATAAATGAACAGGGTTGGGGAAACACTCTCAGTCCACTGGGTGGTCTGACAATTGGAGTAATTGGGAGCTGTCAGTTTTAAACATCCTTTCTAGGGTCGGAGAGACTCAGGATGGATGTAAGAGTCAAACGAACTGGAGAATGAAGGAGATGTGGAGCCAGAGACAACTTCTGTGATAGATCATCTGCAAATGATTTTCTAAAGTAATTACCTTTTTATAATAAAGACAACAAAACTATATTACTCAACTTTGCAGATGACAGATGAGATTATATATCAAACCAATCCTCATCCCAGCATCTCACTCGAAGGGTTTCTGGAGGAATAATTACTTTCATCCTCAATCTCCTGACTGCTTAATGCAGTCAATGGACAACCTGTAAAAATCCCACCAAAGTTTCAATGTTTCTGTAACCTTCACCTGCAAGAACACTGAATATTGCCAGGGTACATGATTCTGCTTCCTCTCTTCCTTCCTCATTCCTGGGAATATTATAATTGTCACGTTTATTTACTCTTGTCCCTTCACCACTCACTTCCTGTGAGGGCAACGAGATCTCTGTCAGTCTGTGAAACGCTTACTTCAAATTCTCAACTCCAGAGGATGACTACACTCAGTCTTCATTCTGTCCTTCTTCATGTGCACCACCATCCAGCTGAATACAGCTGATAAAAGGCAAAAGTCCATCCCCTTCACTCCCCACCCCTACACTCCAAGACTTTGTGGTCAGGTCACCCACTGAGAATGGAGGCAACGACTGATCCCTTCACTTGGTCTCCAGCAAATTCTTTGTGAGCTGACCTGACATCAGGGAAAAAAGCCCAGTGCTGGAGAGCCCATGCTTTTGTATCCTGCTCCTGCCCAATTGTGGCTTGCTTTCTGTTAGGGAGGTGAGCTGTCACTTTGCAATGCAGTTGTTTCCATTTCCCCCTATTCCAGTCCTTGATCTCTGAGAGTTACATCAAATGCTCCATTTTTGTTCCTTGCAAGGTCATCAGTATCTTCGCATCTCCCAATTTTGAATACTGTGTTATTGCTTTCTGTTGCAGGATGGAAGTATGATATTGGACCCACAAGTCTAATCAACACTAATCCTCCATAGAAACAGCTTCTAATCTGGCTGCCCAAATAAAACATTCAGCTGAATCCTCTGCAGGAGAACCCATGATTGACATTGACCTCTGGGGAGCTGGTCCCCCTACCAAACCTCTCTCCTTCCCTAACTACAACCTACTTGTGTCTAGTCTGACAAAACATGCAAATACTACCTCAGGACAAACGTCGAAACTGTGCATGATGTCAGTACCTCAGCTGGTGGCTTTTCATCATCTTCATCTTCTTCCTTTTCTAGACTTAGTTTCTGTTTTTAGTTGTTTCAAAGTGCAAAGACAAGCGTGCTGGGTTACAATACAGGAAGCTCAAAGTTCCAAGTACATTTATAATCCAAGTCTGTACAGAGTACACAAACATGAGGTTTGTCTTTGGGCAGACAGCGAAACAAAACAAAGAATCTCCATAGACCTCGTTTAAAGACCCCCCCCACACACACAAGACCATGAGACATATGAAAGTAAAGAACAAATCATGCAAACAGCAAAGAGTGAGCAACTAACACCCAAAATGTTAAACTTCAAACTGTAGAGTCCCCAAAAATGAGTCCGCAGCTACGAGCTGTCGAGGTTTATAAAGCAGGTCCAGGAGCTGACGGCCATGGCTTCAGCCATCGAGTCAGTCAGTTCAGTACTGTGGCAATGGCTGCAGGCCACAGCAACTGATCCAGCTCCTTGCAAATAGTAAAGTGCGTTCAGCACTCAGGACATTAAACATCGAGCCACAGTGAGTCCACATGCACGAGCTCAAGCCACTTTGGCAGTCAAACTTTCCAGCTTGGGACCCAAGACTCCTGCACCTTAGGTGACAGCAGTGAGAGGGAGACCAGTCAGACCCAGGCTGGCAGAACTGGACATCCATTCAATTTCGGCTCTCACCCTAACTGATTTTAAACTTGCTTGTCGCTTTAATCAGCGTGGAGTAATGGAGCAAACCACAAGTTCGTATTCCACAATTAGGAATTGATGCAGCTTATACCCCCAGTGGCGGCCATAGCGGCACTTCATGTTGAGTCCCCCCGGAGATCACAGAAGTACCAAATCATTCGGTCGACCCAAAACTACATTCGTAAAAGTGAAATTACAAGCTGCAATCAATCCCAGTTCAGAAGAAGAATAGTTAGAAGAAATATATCCAGTAGTTTTGTAAGTTGTCTGCAAGATGTCATTGTTGGTCACTGGCACTATCTTGCAGGAATGAGGGAAAGAGTTGGGATGAAGGCAGAACTGTTTATAAATCTGAAAGGCTGTCAAATAAGAGGAACAGAATATGGGAAGGAGCATTATACCTGAAGACACCACCATCATCTATTGATTGCTCCACTGCTTGCCACAGGAACGCTTGTTCTAATAATGACAACAGAATGTTCAAGCTGTCACCCATCAGTTAGCTGCTGTTGTCTCCATGTCTTACAAAACAAAATCAACGTATTTTACTGAGACATCTTTGGTTGAACAGCTTGACTTGGTTGAATGGATTTTGTGCACAGATTTGGATGTGAGATCTTCCCCAAAGCTCATTGTACGAGGGGACAATCACTATGAAGCACATGTCAGCCATTGTCGATCCAAGAGCTGAGTACTTTCACTTCAAAATGTGCAACCAACATTTGATCAGTTGGGTGAGATCACAAAATCTTTTCCAACATTATTGTCAAAATACATATGTTACAATTTCTATTTCAATTATCTCATCGACGTAAAAAATGCATTGCCCATTCCTACTGAAATGAATTATACTACAAATGTTTGTAGTTTCTACACGTTACTTTATGGAATCCATTATCTCAACAATCTCATTGAGTGATGGTAGGGGTTTACTTGCTGCAGATACAAGGGAACATCATAGAACAGGAATACCCAGTGCTTCAGGACCAACATTAATCATTAAAGACCGACACTGGAATGGTGTTATCGACAATTAAACAGGCTGTACTATCGTCTTCTTGCCACATTTTCAGTTACTGGTAAGAAGCCTTTAATCTGTTCGTATTTAAATGTCTCTTGCAACTCCGTTTGTATCTCTCGTCTCCAGTGACATTTGTCCTCGTCATCCTCTCCCATCAACACACCCCACTTCACAGAGTAATACTTTGAGATGCAGAATTTGAATGGATGTGGTAAATGGTAAGAGGTACGAGCAACTTTCCACAATATTCTCCAATGGTAGATAATCTGCAGCTGGAGAACAATGACACAGAACTGTAGGAATACTCAACCGTCACATTCAAACTTCTCAGTGGCAAATTGCCCGTTGGGCCAAATAAAACATTGCTTTACACCTGAACTCCAGATACTGTCCACACCACTCCTAGGACAACTGTGGAACAAAAGCCTCAAAAAGCAGAGGTGCAAAGGGACTCCTCATGCAGGATTCTCTAAAGATTAATCTCCAGGTTGAGTCTGTGGTGAGGAAGGCAAATGCAATATTAGCATTCATTCCAAGAGGACGAGAATATAAAAGCAAGGATGTAATGCAGATGTTTATAAGGCACTGGTGAGACATCACTTGGAGTATTGTGAGCAGTTTTGGGCCCCTTACTTTAAAAAGGATGTACCGACTTTGTGGAGAAGGTTCAGTGGAGATTCAAGAGAATGACTCCAGGAATGAAGGACTTATCATATGAGGAGTGATTGATGACTCTGGGCCTTTACTCACAGGAATTTACAGGAATGAAGGAGGATCTCATTGAAAGCCTTTTGAATGTTGAAAAGGCCTAGTTAGAACAAAAATGAGGAGGAATTTCTTTAGGTACCTCAAGTGAGCATAGAGGTGGTGGTGAGCAGAGATGGCTGTCAGAACAGTATTGGAAAATAAGCATATAGACTGAAGCATCTGAGCTAGAATGAAGGTACTGGGTGAACTGGATACAGGGAGAGTTAGCACAAGTATTGATGCATTTTAAATGAACTTGGTATGGAGAATGCAATACAGAAGACTGGCCAGAAGGGCAATAGAAAGATTCAGATTCATAAAAAGTAAGGTTCCAATACAGATAATTAGAAACAAGCACCAGAACCAATCAAAGATGCAAAGTTCAAAATGGGCAGTCCAGACAACAGCAAAGAAATGTGGTTCAAAGTTCATATTCTGGGCCAATATCAGGCAAACATTGTAAACAACTTGGTTCAAATTCAGCAGCTGCCAAGATGGAGTCAATGGTAATTCAATGAAGTATATAAGACAGATCAAAGTTTGCCTTGCTATAATTAGCTGCTCTAGAATTCTGCTCAGTACTGGGTGGAAGAGAGATTAGTCAAATGGCCCAAGAGCTTTGTCAACAAGGCTGGGGGAAAAAGCATCATAAAAGATAGAGCAATGTAGAGAGACAAATAGACACTGGTGACGCTGAGAGATCTTTCTCAAGGAGAAGCACAGCTGAGCTTTATAATCTTTTAACTGGATCTAGTCCTGTTCATTAATTCACTTCTCAGGCAAGTCAAATTAGTGTAACCACAGCTTAGAAACATTACTCCTATTTTATCTTTGTTTCACTTCATAATGCCAAATCCTTTCTGAATGCCTGGAACAGCACAGGAGGTTGGATGGGAAATGGTGATGAGCCAGAATGGCATCAAAGGATATAAGGATACATTGTCACCAACAACTTGCACTCGTTCCTCAATCACATTTTTATTTACTTGTGCACAAGGAGAACAACATGGTCCTGTCACAAATTCTTCCAAAGTTTGTACAACAAATGCCATTTCTTTACAGAATTGACTAGTTGGATACAAATGCTACCCAAATGGTAACCTGTGAATGTTCAGATTCCTTATTTGCTTAACCAATCACCAGTCACATTATAAAATTGAAGGCCAATAGAATAAAGGCCAATGATACTTCAAAATGAGTAAAGTAATTGACCAATAGTGAGTGTCACACTAGAATCCTTCGTTTGCATCCTTGTCTTGTCTTGAAATGTCAAATAGCTCCTGTCCTCTGTTGTGCAAAAGGAAGCCATTTTCTTCAAAGACCTTTATAAAAAGACATTTCTTGTCTAAGCTGACTGCATGGTCTCTGCCTGGACATTATCTTAATCTTTGCCTTGCCACAACTTTCACAGATGCAATCAGCAGAAATACTACAGAGGATTCATGTTACTGAGATTCTAGGAGCACATTTGAAAGGGAATATTTTCCAGGGTCACACAGAGCATGGTAAAGTAAAGGGAGACGGTAAGATAGACCTTTCTAACATTGAGACTGTGGGAAAAGCAAGGCAATTAAAGATGGCACGAAGACACCATGGCCATGTCTTCAGGCAATTACAGAGCCATAGAGTCATAGCACAGAAACAGGCTTTTTGGCCCTTCTATTCCATGCCAGCCTGGTCTTCTGCCTCGAGCAATCTATCTGCAACCAGTCCATACCCCTTTATACCTCTCTCTTCCATATACCTATCCAAACTTCTTTTAAATGTTACAATTGAACCCACTTCCGCTGGTAGACTGTTCCACACTCGGTCCACCCTCTGAATGAAGAAGCTCCCCCTCAGATTCACCATACTTAAATTCAGTTCAAGTTTAATTGCAATTTAACCATACTCTACATGAATACTCATGAATACACCCAAACCAGACAGTGCTACTGCAGGGTCAAGGTACAAAGGCACATTACCAACATTCACATACAACAATCATATAATTAGAGAATCCCCCCCACCTCCCCAGCTTGATACCCAGTCCTCACACATGCAAGTCAACAAACCAATATGGAATATCAGTAAAATATGATGCAGAATATGTATGTATATAGACTAGAACCCCCCCCCCCGACCCACCAGCCCATCTATATCATCTGTGAACCAGCCCCAATGCCCACTAGGCGACACTGCAGCTTTGAGGCCCAGTTCTCACCTATATAAGCACATACCACAAATATATATGTACATAGTCCGGACTCCTCAATCCATTTGAAACCTTCAATCACCACAACTGCACTATGCTGCCCCCAGTAGAGCGCATTGGTTTGGACCCCTCTTCCCCCAGCTGAAAAGCAAGTGACCCTGCGGCTTGAGGCCCCGGGTTCATTGAGTGCAGCCCAAAAAAAAATGCAGTCGGCCACAACACAGCAAAACCCTGGGAGGGCAGTGACACTGTACCATACCGCCCTCTGGTGAGGCGCCACAGACTTCATCCCCTTACTCTGGGTGGCTGCAAACAGGCAGAACCAAGGCTTCAAGGCGAGTCCTCGCTACGACTGAGGCCAAGGAGCTCCCGTCCATCCAGCCCTGTTCTCATCCAGTAAATCAGAGAATTGAACATTCGGTATATGAGATTAACAAGGTCCAAAAGGGTCCTGTCATCACGAGAAAAGTGTACATGACGGCCTCTCGCTATTTGCCCATGAGCCTCCGTCAGCTCAGGCTGTTGTGCAGCTCCTTCATTATCTCCACCAGTGAGCAACTCGCTGATGGTGTAGACCTGCAGTTCTTTAAGTTCTTAACATAAAGCAGGATCTTGCGATCATTAGAACATTCAAGAAGAATGGTAGCACCTTTTGTTGACCCCAGAGAAGCCACTACAACCAGTCAAACTGCCATCTTGCTGGAAGTCCCGTAACATATTTCTTCTTTCAGCCTAAACCTAGGACCTCTAATCCTAGTCCCACCAAACCTCAGGAGAAGATGCCTACAAATATTCACACTATCTACATCCATCATAATGTTGTAAATGTTTATAATATCTCACTTTATTCTCCTGTGTGCCAGTGAACAAAGTCCTAATTTACCCAGTCTTTCTCTATAGCTCCTTTGAATTTATTCATTGATGTTCTAAATTGTTTGGGCATACTTAGCATCAAGTTGGTTAAAATTCTGAGTCTTTATCATTAACAGTTTGTATACAGTATAGATAATGTATTTTCTAAACTTCTTTATCAGCTATCAAATTCCTCTCACCATTATTCTGCTGCATTACATGCCCAATTCCATCTGTTAATGAAGGTTTTGCTGAAGTCCCGACACTGAGGGTTTGATCTGGCCTGAATACAATGATATATTGCAGATGGCTGAATAAACTTGAGCTGCTCATTGGCTGATTTAATATCTGCCCAGTATTGGACAATGTGTGTTATCTTCTCAGTAACAGGAGGTTGGCTGTATTGCCATAAAGAGCCTCTGGGAATATTGGCAAAGTTTGCTTTATTCCCCAGAATGCAAGTCCGGACAAGGTGTTCTTAATTATCTATCTTAGAAGTTTGAGAAAGGAGTTTGTCAGTGTAATTATGTGCTCTCTCCCAATAGGTTTGAGACTCTTTTTTGCTGCAAGTATTTATTTCATTCTGACTTAAATATTTTATTCAAACAATATCCTTCACCCTTTCAGGCAGTACATTCTAAATATCAACAATTCAATGAACAAGAATTATTCTTGCAGTTTGTCTCTGCAAGGATCTGCAACCTCCAGACATTACAAATACATCATTAGAAATGTGAATCAGACAATGAGAGAATAGGTCATGCAATTGCCTAGCATTCAGTAATTGTCTGGAGAACATTAATTTTCTAGGTTTATTTGCATATTCCTTGATCCCATTTGTCCCCAAACCTCTAGCATCCTCAATCCTGAATATATTCATTTATTAATCTACTGAGGTAGAAAATTACAAAGATTCATAAAAATTCTGAAGGAAGAGGTTTCTCAACGAAGGTCTGAATATTTGCTGAGGTGTTAGAAGACTGTTGACCTTAGCTCTAGATTTGCTGATCAAATATCTACACTCAGAGTTACAGAAGGGTTACAGACCCTTTTGGCCTATGAAGTCTGAGTTGACAATCAAACACCTGCTTTTACCATAGTGCTCCCCAAAGGAAACCAACGCAGTGAGTGTAAGAAAGTGTAAACTCCACACAGAGAGTATTGAGGCAAATTCAAAGCAAATCCATAGGGACAATAATCTATTCCCCTCATAGATTTGTACACTTTGTTCAGGATCCACCCTGCTCTGGGGTAAAAACATTACTGGCAATCCTTATAACTGAAATGTTCCAAGGATCCCATCTGCTTTCTTCATCAAGTTATCCACCGATGTTGCCAATTTTGGGAGGTTATGGTCTGGTAACTCAAGGGCTATGTTTTTATCAATACTGCCTTGGACCCAACCTTTTACTGTTTCTCTATCCCTGATTTGACCTTCCAAAATTCATCTCTTTGAACTTATCAAGCTCCCCCGGGCTCTCATTTCATCAAGACTTCACATTTATAGACAAAAGCATCCAGTGTGGGTTTGCTTGGACCTTGTGACTGTCTTTCATCTTAGACACAAGCTCAACTCAAGCCCCTAATATTGAAGGGCCAAGGATATGTTATTGCTGAATATTGCTTCATGTAATTTAAAGATTAATATTTAAATAAATGGGAAATAAATGATTGGGGTCAGTTAAAAGTGGCTCCAAAACAGCCTTTGCAAAGATACTCTGTGATAGAATCAGTGGTGGGAGGGATACAGCTTGAAATTCTCATGTTTGGCCAAAATCTGCAAAATCAATGTTCCCATGTGACCAATATCAATTATAGTCACTAAACACACAGGAGACAATTCAATTCATGTTGTTATGAAAAGTTCAACAAAACAACAAACTGAGTAATCAACTAAAGCCAGCAGTAAACTTGAAACATTGTCTTTCAATGCTGAGGTAAAGTAAGATACCAGAAGCTGGGATACAAAGTATTGCTCTCATTTCATAGATCTCCAGTCACTGTGCAAGTGTCCTCTCTGACATGGAGACTGAACCACACACACGAACCATTCCAATTCAACTCCACCAACAGGTGAACAATGCAGACACTCTCTGGTTTATAAAGTGTTTTTTTTTTGTTCCTGTTCTGCTCTTTCTGTGAATTAACATTCATTATCAAACATGTTCCCCTAATTACTTCCTGTCCCTTTGCCTTTTTTGTCTCTCCCAGGTGTTAAGCAGATCTGTGCCGACCATCACTGTTGAATCGAGATACATCAACCTGCTTGGCAGCTCATTCCTAACCCTACAAACTGGCTGAGTGGAAGCTTCTCCCCATCCTCACTCTGGCTCTTGTACTAATCACCATAAATTGGTGACCTCCAGTTATCCCCCCTTCACCAACTGCACACAGTGAGTAAGACCCTGTTCTCTGCTGTACACACTGAGCACATGCTGCACATTGCTTCCGAGGCTGTGTGGCAGGATGCAACAGCGAAGGTTATCTCTCCAGGCAATTAATGGCCACAGTATTAATGATAGAAAGATAGAATAATTAGTTTTATTTGTCACATATATAGTGCCTTAAGAGTATTCAGCACCCACACTTATTTTCACATTTTATTGTCTCATTTTCTAAATTTAAAATATATTGAAGTAGGAACTTTTTTAGGCTCACCTACAAAACATTGCACAACATGTCAAATCAAAAGAAAAATTCCGGAACCTGTCAATTTACTAAAATTTGAAAATGAAAATAGTAAGGCTGAAAAAGTATTCATCTCCTTAGTAATTTCTATTCTTACTTTCCTCAGGTGCGATACTGTGTATTATCTGACAACTCACTCAACTTGTTGATGTAGAAAATCAGAGGATCGCCTGTTTTCAATGAATTCATAAGAATAATTACCCCATTTATTTGTGAGGTCCAACAGTATGGTAGATTTTCAACAGACTAAACCAAATTGAAGATGAAAGACCATTCAAGACAAGTCAAAGACAAGTCAAGACAAGTAATAGAGAAGCACAAATCTGAGGGAGGGTACATCACCTTCTCAAAGGCATTAAACGTACCTCGGAGCTCAGCGCAGTCTATCGGAAAACATGGAAAAATATGAAACCATAGCCACACTGCCTAGGTCAGGCCACCCCTCTAAACTTAGTCACTGGAGAAAAATGGTACTTGTAAAAGAGGCTACTGTGACACCAACAGTCACTCTGAGCGAGCAGCAGAAGTCAGTGGATGCAACCGGAGATGAAGTTCATGGCTCCCCATTTCTAAGGCCTTGCACAAAATGGGTATTTATGGAAGAGTGGCAAGGAAGAAGGCCTGGCTTATCCTTGTCTGTAAAGGCTTTGCAAAGAAGATGTGGAAGAAGGTCTTGTGGTCAATGAGACTAAAGTTGAACTTAATGTCTTCATCACTAAGCAGTGTGTGTGGTGTAAATCTAATACTGCACATCAGCCAGATAACACCATCCCTAATAAAAAGTCCAGTGAGGGTAACATGGGGATGGGGATGTAAATCTGGTCAGGATTGATGGGAAGATGAATGCTGCTAAAAACAGAGAGATTTAAATACTAAATACAGCAGGCCTACTCCACAGTGTATCACTAAATAAATAAATAAATAAATGTATTGGACCCACCACGTTGGAATGTAGGAAAAAAGCGGAGCACCTGGAGGAACCTACATAATCATGGGGAGGGTGAACAAATCCCTTACAAAGGACAATAGCAGTAACTAACACAGATTAAATTAAAATGTTCCCATGCTGATCGAGGATGGTATTTATCCCCTGCGGTGTCCTGCACACTTGGAACATCTCCATGGTTCCCAAAGACACTGTGTGTTCTCTCTCCAGGGTTACTGGATGCAGCCCTGGATAATTCCTAATCAGTCAGCCTTCAGCTGGCAGCTTCCAGGACCCCGGAAAGCACCAAAGTGCAAGATTACTAACACATCCTCCTCCCTCCTTGTCCCTCTCCGTACTGGATGAGCAAATATGAAGAGGGTGAGGCTAAAATGCAACCAGGACAAAGAGCAGTCTCCTCAGATAAGCGAATAGAGGCCATAGCCTTGCAAGCTCCTTGTACCCATGGCACGCTGTCTCTTCCAGCCCACAGAAGCGACACGTGGCTGGGAGATCCATGTGCAAGCTTATCAACTCATTGCAGCCTCCACCCCACCTCCATTCTGAATACCACACTCAGTCCTTGAATGCCTAATAAATTCCTGCCCACTAATGTCATTTAGTACTCTGAATACCTTAAATTCCAGAATTTTAGTTAATGATAAATACAGCAATTCATTTCCATTACAAGTTACCTTTTAAACATGAATAATAAATGTTTTGAAGATGACTAGTGTAATTTATGGATAATCTATTGGCTTGTTAAACCTCTTTGAACTATCATAAGATCATAACGCACTGGAGCAGAATTAGGCCATTCAGCCTAAAGAGTCTGCTGCATGATTTCTTCAGAGCTGATTTATGATCCCTCTCAACCTCATCCTCCTGCCATCTTCCCCAAACCTTCAGTGTCCTCACTAGTTAAAAACATATCTACCTCCACTTTAAATATACCTCATGACTTGGCATCCACAACCAGTTGTAACAATGAACCCGACAAATTCACCATCACCTGTGGAAACTGCAGTAAAGCAAGGACAGACTGGGGCAGTAAGATCTTTGAAGTGAGACTACCAGAGACACCTCTGCTACTACAGATGGGTTGACTGTGGCAGTGTGTACTCAAGCCAGACGAGTGAGCAGTGAGACTTTCCAGAAAGGTCTTCCTAAAAGATATTGTCTCTTTACACTACAGGGGTGCCAGAAATAGATGAGACAAGAATAGCCAAAGGATGTGAAACATACCCAACAACAAAGGTTTCATTGTGTTTACTAACTTCAAAATATCATTGGCTGGCTGCTTGAAGTTTTGATTGACCTTGTGAATTGTAAGGAATTCAAACATGTACAATTTACGATAATCAATACCTGTAACTGATAAGTCAATTCTGTATAAAAATAGTAGCTTTCAGTTCAGACTTCAGAACTGTGTGGGTGACAGGGACCTGTGCAGTTCTCATTATGCACGTGTAAAATAAAAATAATGCCTGCAAATTAAGTGTGTGTGTTCTGGACCCAGTTATTATCGTTACCAGTATTTTATTTTATTATCAGTGATGACAGCCCTGGCTAAAGAAATTCCTCCTCATCTCTGTTCTAAAGGGACGTCCTTCTATTCTGAGTCTTTCCTGTCCCCTATTCTAGGAAGCATCCTCTGACATCCATTCTATCATGGCAGACAATCCACTGAAAATTAAATAATTCTGAAAATACAAATACAGCCAGTCTACTGAATTGTATTATTAATAATCCTATCGGCAATCATTTTATCCCTCTGCAATAGACAGCCTTCAAAATATGAGATTTAATCCTTACATAATACAATGATCAATTATTGTCTGAATACTGCTGCAGGTAATATACTGAATCCTTTTAGTCAATCTTCTGAAGACTGTTTAGCAAGATTCCACTAAAAGTCTCTATAAAATCATGTTGGAAGGTATCACCATGGTCACTCATCCTCTTATACATTCGTTGTCTGGCACTGTAATACTCAATTCTCTTTTGCTACTAAGGTCAACACTAGGAATATCACTACAGCAAATTAACTGAATCTTGTTTTAGATAATAGCACAATATATACCACAGCTCATTCTCAAATACTTGTACTGAGAGAGCTGTGAAAGGTGGTGAACCCAAGTGCAGAGTGAAGTCTAGAATTAACTCAGGCTCAGAGTCAAAATGAACAAGACAGCACAAAGAGTAGTACTAGAAATTGAACTCCTACGATTGAGCACTGAGTGCTCAGCACAAGCGCTAGGTATGGTCTTTCCACCAAAGAATGTGGTAGGTAACAATTGGCCGTCTGCCGCTGTCGCTAGCAGCAACTGACCATACTCCAGGGAATTGGAGTGCCAAATCTTAGATGCCTGCTCTTGTTCAGTCGGCACCATGACAGAATTCCCTTCCTCCTCTGTCCGGCTCCTGACGACCCAGGATAATCAAGATGGTGCCAACGTAAGTCATCTAGGGTCCAGGGTATCCTGTGAAGGAATCCAGTTTTCTTATTCTGGGCCATATCCCTCCCCATCCAAGAGGTACTGTCTTTTACCTCGAAAAATGCAGGTGGCCAAAAGTCACCAGATTCTGTAGGTGGGTTGTTCCTCAACAATTCTGAGAGGTGGAAGAGGTTTGGCACTCAAGGGCTTGAGGCGGGATACGTGGAATGCAGAGTGAATTTGCATGGTGCTCAGGAGTTGGAAATGATTGGTAACTACATTGATGCTTTGCAGGATTTTGAATGGACCAATGCAACGAGGGTCCAATTTTCTAGATTCAACCACAAGGGGGGATCTCTAGCTGAGAGCCAAGCCTGCTGACCTGTTAAAAAATACTGGTCCATGTCTTCTCCAGTGGATGACCTGGTCCTGTTGCCATGAATGGCCAACAATGTCTCACTGACCTTAACCTCTTTCTGACGGCATCTCTGGAACAGTTGGTCCACTGATGGAACCCCCACTGTAAGTGTACTGTGTATGTTAATCAAAATGGCTTCTTTGTTTGTTAAGAGTAAAACTGCTTCTTTGTTATGCTAACTGGTGAGAGAGTGCTTTTCTTGCAGAGCACTCTCGAAGCTTGTTTGGGTTAAGGTTGCTGATAACGGGGATTGTATTCATTTGTTAACAATTGGGTTGGATATTATTTTCTCTTGCAGGTCTGGGAGCTGGGATTGCGCGGTCTTTTTGGGAGTCGGGGAGAAGACGGCGAGGAAGGTGGATGGGTGTGGCACTGCTGGTCGATCACCGAGGGTGGTCCCAGGTGCGGGGGTAATGGAGGTCGGAGAAGAGCGAAGGGGGTCGGAGGGTTCAATGGTTGAGCTCCAGCGATGTGCACTAAATTGACTGAACTCTGATAAGTTTTGGCGCCGTTTCTTTATTTTCTTTTCCTTCATGTATACTGTATAGTTATTAATCACTTAGTTCTAGTAAGATTTATAGAGTGTATTCTGTAAACATACCTGGTGTGCTCTTGACATTGTGTGTGCGAGTTTGTATTAGCATGTATTTCACAGCATCCACGTATATGGGAGGTGTGGTTTGGCAGGTGACCAACTTTTCCCCTAGACATACACCAGCCGGTCGCTTTAGCGTTACATAAGCTTTCACAAATGAAATAAAATGAGGTGCTTTATGTTTAATGGAACCCATAACACGTTTTATTGAATTCCAAAACCTACAGACAAAAATGCGCTAAAACCCTTAACGTAATAACATCATATAAGACCGGTCTCTTGAAGTGAAACCCCAACTCAATGTCGGTGGTTGTGAATTACGTGCATTTCTCCCAATTACTTTACCCTACACAGTTCCCCCAACCCCCAGCATTGTCAGCCTGTCTGGAGCTCAGACGACACCCATCTCCCAGCTTGGGTCCAGTGACCCATGGGTGGAGGAACAGCAGATGCCTCTGGATCATCAAGAGGTGTGTTGACATGCTCATGGTCATGTTGTAATGCCAGGGCATAGCAGCAGAACACCCCTAATCTTGGTGGGTCAGTTTAAGGCAGTCTACCAAAATACATTCAGGTTTACCACTCTTACCTATGATAAAAGTATTTTCTCCCCGTTCCAGTGTGGAATAATGGGCCACGGTAAGGGGGCTGAAGGGAATGTTGTGGTGCATCACTGTGAATGAAAACTGACAAGGTGGAATGCAGATCAACAGGAACCCGGGAGTTGTGTGTCTCATGATAGGAAGGAGGAATTGGTGAAAATGAACTGAATTTACTTAGGAGAGTGGAACACTGCTGCAAGGCAGTATGGCAGTATAGACGGACGTGACATCGAGAAGGAAATCACTCGGCACCCACAATGGCTGCCTGTCTACGAACTCAGCCACAGTTGACTACAGGTCCTCTTTTGCAGCAGTTCTGGGACCCAGCAGGACAAACGAGGGAAGTTCATGCCAACGCTCATCCATCAGGTAAGCTGTCGGAGCAGACTCTGAGAAGCAGTGAAATAGCTCGTATAGGCTCCCGGGCTACGGGTGATACACCGTGGTGTGATGTCGCCTGACGCCGAAGGTCGTATAGGCTCCCGGGCCACGGGTGGTACACCGTGGTGTGATGTCGCCTGACGCCGAGGGTCGTATAGGCTCCCGGGCCACGGGTGATACACCGTGGTGTGATGTCGCCTGACGCCGAGGGTCGTATAGGCTCCCGGGCCACGGGTGGTACACCGTGGTGTGATGTCGCCTGACGCCGAGGCTCATATAGGCTCCCGGGCTATGGGTGATACACCGTGGTGTGATGTCGCCTGACGCCGAGGGTCGAATGGGCTCCCGGGCTACGGGTGATACACCGTGGTGTGATGTCGCCTGACGCCGAGGGTCATATAGGCTCCCGGGCTACGGGTGATACACCGTGGCGTGATGTCGCCTGACGCCGACGGTCGTATAGGCTACCGGGCTACGGGTGATACACCGTGGTGTGATGTCGCCTGACGCCGAGGGTCGTATAGGCTACCGGGCCACGGGTGATACACCGTGGTGTGATGTCGCCTGACGCCGACGGTCGTATAGGCTCCCGGGCCACGGGTGATACACCGTGGCGTGATGTCGCCTGACGCCGACGGTCGTATAGGCTACCGGGCTACGGGTGATACACCGTGGTGTGATGTCGCCTGACGCCGAGGCTCGTATAGGCTCCCGGGCCACGGGTGATACACCGTGGTGTGATGTCGCCTGACGCCGACGGTCGTATAGGCTCCCGGGCCACGGGTGATACACTGTGGCGTGATGTCACCTGACGCCGAGGGTCATATAGGCTCCCGGGCTAAGGGTGATACACCGTGGCGTGATGTCGCCTGACGCCGAGGCTCGAATGGGCTCCCGGGCCACGGGTGATACACTGTGGCGTGATGTCACCTGACGCCGAGGGTCGTATAGGCTACCGGGCCACGGGTGATACACCGTGGCGTGATGTCGCCTGACGCCGACGGTCGTATAGGCTCCCGGGCTACGGGTGATACACCGTGGTGTGATGTCGCCTGACGCCGAGGGTCGTATAGGCTCCCGGGCCACGGGTGGTACACCGTGGTGTGATGTCGCCTGACGCCGAGGGTCGTATAGGCTCCCGGGCTACGGGTGATACACCGTGGTGTGATGTCACCTGACGCCGACGGTCGTATAGGCTACCGGGCTACGGGTGATACACCGTGGTGTGATGTCACCTGACGCCGAGGGTCATATAGGCTCCCGGGCCACGGGTGATACACCGTGGCGTGATGTCGCCTGACGCCGAGGGTCGTATAGGCTCCCGGGCTACGGGTGATACACCGTGGTGTGATGTCGCCTGACGCCGACGGTCGTATAGGCTACCGGGCTACGGGTGATACACCGTGGTGTGATGTCGCCTGACGCCGAGGGTCGTATAGGCTCCCGGGCCACGGGTGATACACCGTGGTGTGATGTCGCCTGACACCGAGGCTCGAATGGGCTCCCGGGCTACGGGTGATACACCGTGGTGTGATGTCGCCTGACGCCGAGGGTTGTATAGGCTCCCGGGCTACGGGTGATACACCGTGGTGTGATGTCGCCTGACGCCGACAGTCGTATAGGCTCCCGGGCCACGGGTGATACACCGTGGTGTGATGTCGCCTGACGCCGACGGTCGTATAGGCTACCGGGCTACGGGTGATACACCGTGGTGTGATGTCGCCTGACGCCGAGGGTCGTATAGGCTCCCGGGCCACGGGTGATACACCGTGGTGTGATGTCGCCTGACACCGAGGCTCGAATGGGCTCCCGGGCTACGGGTGATACACCGTGGTGTGATGTCGCCTGACGCCGAGGGTTGTATAGGCTCCCGGGCTACGGGTGATACACCGTGGTGTGATGTCGCCTGACGCCGACAGTCGTATAGGCTCCCGGGCCACGGGTGATACACTGTGGCGTGATGTCGCCTGACGCCGAGGCTCGTATAGGCTACCGGGCTATGGGTGATACACCGTGGTGTGATGTCGCCTGACGCCGAGGGTCGTATAGGCTCCCGGGCCACGGGTGATACACCGTGGTGTGATGTCGCCTGACACCGAGGCTCGAATGGGCTCCCGGGCTACGGGTGATACACCGTGGCGTGATGTCGCCTGACGCCGAGGGTCGTATAGGCTCCCGGGCTACGGGTGATACACCGTGGTGTGATGTCGCCTGATGCCGAGGGTCGTATAGGCTCCCGGGCTACGGGTGATACACCGTGGTGTGATGTCGCCTGACGCCGAGGCTCGAATGGGCTACCGGGCCACGGGTGATACACCGTGGTGTGATGTCGCCTGACGCCGAGGCTCGTATAGGCTCCCGGGCTACGGGTGATACACCGTGGTGTGATGTCGCCTGACGCCGAGGGTCGTATAGGCTCCCGGGCTACGGGTGATACACCGTGGTGTGATGTCGCCTGACGCCGAGGCTCGTATAGGCTCCCGGGCTACGGCTGATTCACTGTGGTGTGATGTCGCCTGACTCCGAGGTTCTGGAGCATCGCAGCCCAAAGGGTCTATGATCAGTGGAAATATCAGATGGAGGCTAAACCGAGTAACCCAGATGCTGACGAAAGCCGGAGCTACGTCAGCAGCCCTCGATGCTAGGTGCTAACAGCACCTGAACATGATGGTTAAATTGCCCCGCTGACACTCCACACAAGCTGCAGTCCAATTACGCACAGCCTTTCTGAGGCTGTGTCAGAGAAACTTTAGTGCAACCAGTTTCAGTGAGGCTTTCCAGCCCAGATGCAAGAGGTCATGTATGAAGTTGAAGAGTCCGCCTCCAGTTTGCGGACACGATGGGACAGGAGCGACCGGTTGAGACACCGCACGGGAAAGAACCCCCCAGCTTCACCGAACTTAATGCATGCCTGTATCTGCTGCTTAGTAAGCCTGGACCTCTGGGGCAGTACTCAGCTGCCATGCCGGCATAGTTAATGCCTATCTGTATGACCTCAACAGCTGGCCATGAGAGGCAATCAGCCTCGGCACTATTTTTCCCCTTGATATGTTGTATATCAGTCGTGAACTTGGATATGTAGGCCAGGTGGTGTTGCTGCCATGCAGACCAAGAGTCTGACATTTTGGCCATCAGGTGCACGAGGGGTTTGTAGTCAATGAACACTGTAAAATGGCAGTGCTCTAAAAGAAAATGAGATTTACTTACTTTATCAATTTACTTACCTTGGTATTACAGTAACAAGGAATTTCAAGAATCTTTTTCAAGAAAATTTTGCTAATCTTTTAAATTCTACAAAACAGAGGTCACCCTTACCTATGTCTTTGGTAGGTCAAATTAATGTTATTAAAATGTATATCCTTCTAAATTTTTATATTTATTTCAGTCTTTACCAATTTTAATTTCAAAAGCTTTTTTTTTTGACTCGCTAGGCTCTATCATTTTGTCCTATTTATGGAAGTGCAAATGTTCTAGACTTAATAAAGCTTACCTTCAAAAATCTGAAAAAGATGGTATGGCTTTGCCTAACTTCCATTTGTACTATTGGGCAGCTAATATTTGTTTTATAACCAGTCTGATTGTCCTAAATGGGTGGCAATGGAGTTGAATTTCACTCAGGATCTTTCTCTTTCTGCACTTCATGGATCTATACTTCCTTGTCCTTTGCCTAGATTAATTGTTAATCTTCTTATTGGACATACTCTGAGAATATGGGCCCAGTTTAGAAAATATAATGGCTTTCATGGTTTCTCTCTCTCCAGTCCTATTCTGCATAATCATCTTTTTCAACCTCCTATGCAAGACTCCACATTTCATGATTAGCATAGAAAGGGCATTAGGCATTTTGAAGATCTTTTTATAGATAATCGTTTTGCAACTTTTCAACAATTGTCTGTAAAGTTTAATCTACCTAATACTCATTTCTTTCGATACCTTCAAATTAGACATTTTATTAACCCTTTATTGTCTAATTTTCCTGAGATGCCCGAGAAAAATGCTGTGGACCTGTTTCTTTGTATTAATCCATTGGGTAAAGGCTTAATATCTTTTATTCGTGATAAGTCAATGACCTTGAGGTGCGTTCCCTTTGATAAAATTAGAACTGCATGGGAGCATGTCTTAAATATGTCTTTATCTGATGCAGTTTGGGGTTCAATTCTTAAGTCAGTTAACTCAACCTCCTTATGTGCTTGCCATTGTCTTTTACAGTTTAAGGTTGTACATAGGGCTCACATGTCTAAATTCACAGTTTTATCCTGACATTAGTCCTGTTTGTGACAAGTGTAAAGTGAGCGAGGCTTCTCTTATTCATATGTACTGGGCTGGTCCTAGTCTAGAGAAATTCTGGACTTCTGAATTTCAACTCTATCTCATATTCTTAAGTGCCACGTAGAACCAAATCCTCTGATTGCCCTTTTTGGTACCTTGTGTGAGGCTGACATGCATCTGAGTCTGACTAAACGTCGAACACTATCCTTTGCTTCTCTTTTGGTTCGACTCTTAGTTCTCCTCAGGTGGAGAGATTTTGCCCTGCCCACCCATGCTCAAAGAGTTAATGATATTATGATAATTAATGATATCATGTCCTATTTAGACCTTGAAAACATTCATAATTCACTCATCAATTCAGACATAAAGTTTCAAAAGGTGTGGGGATCTTTTCTCAAATACTTTGATAACTCCCTTTTGGATTAAGTCTTTTTTTTCAATCTCTTACTTTCAGCTTTTTTTTAGTTTTATGGTTTCTTTGATTGGAATTATATTATAGTTTTGGTAGTAGGCGTTATAGTATTTTTTTCTTATATAGTACAGCTCTCTGGGATTGAATGTTCCGATTATTTTTTTTTACATATTGTAATGGTTGGCCTGGAGTTTTGTTGTGGGAGGATGGGAAGGTTACTCTCTCTATATGATCTTACTTTGTGTGCTGTTTCCTTATTGTTATGAACTTTATATTTGATATGTTTATTTTGCACTCTATTGATTTTCATTTTGTAGTTGGGGTTTTTTGTCTGTAGTTGTTCTATAGAAATGCATAAAAAATCAATTTTAAAAAATGGAAACGGCAGACAGCCAGATAGAGACCGGGAAGCTCACGGTGCTGCACTTCCTTTCTGGGGGATGGAGCTGCCGGCAGAAAAAGGCAAGCAGCTGCCACACACCTCCGACCCTTAAGGGGAGAGCTTTCCCCTTGGATTCCTTCTTCACCTCTCCTGCCTATCCCCTCCCTGCTTCCCCTCCCCACCCCTTGATCTTTCTGATTGGTTTTCACCCTCCCCCCACCTTCTTTTTAGGGCCCCTGCCTCCTCCTCCTTTAGTCCTGACGAAGGGTCTCGACCCGAAACGTTAACTGCTTCTTTCAACGGATGCTGCCCGACCTGCTGAGTTCATCCAGCTTGTTTGTACACACCTCCGACCAGCTGGTCACTTACGTCACCCGCAGCAGTAAGTAATAATGGCCACGGGGTTGGGGTGCAGGTGAGTCAGTAGGGTCATGTTAGAAAGAGCTCGTTTGGTATTAAGTGGTCCGCTGCCTTGGTCAGGAGTATTGCCTTTGAGCACATTATACAGGGGGAGTAATAATTCAGCAACTTGCAGAATAAAAAGCGGTGACAGAAATTCACCATACTTAAGAACTCCTGTAGTTTTTTGGTAGTGTGGGGTGGTAGGAAATCAATAATAGCAGCTACTTTTGATGTAAAGGGTTTTGCACCTTCTGCGGAGATGCGATGGCCGAGAAAGTCAATGGTTGTCAACCCAGACTGGCATTTAGCAGGGTTAATAATCAACCTGTGTTGGTTTAAGCGCTCGAAAAGTGTGCTGAGATGAGATTTAGATGCATTGGCGTCAAGTGCGTCATCCAGGTAAAAAAAAGAAAATCTAACTTTAAATACAGACCCCCATCAGCCGTTGGAAAGCCTGTGCTGCATTTTTCTGTCCAAACAACATGCTCAGAAACTTAGAATAGGCCAAAACCGAGTTATCACTGCTCTTTTAGGAACGTCCTCCAAGCACACAGGCACCTGGCGGTAGCCCCTAACTAGATCGACTTTGGGAAAAAATTAACTTTCCGGCTAAACGTGCTGAATCATTGCCAGGCCTGTTGAAGGAGAGTAACTGTTTGGTGCACTCAGACTCCAATAGTCTGAAAATCTGTAAGAGGTGAGTTTTCAGCGATTGGTATTTATTGTGTTCAGGCAGGTGTTCAAACAGACTCAGCAGTCTCGCGGCCGTGGAATTGCTGAGCGATGTTACAACGTAGTAGAATTTGGTGTTGTGGCTGGTGATTTCTCGCAAAGCGAACCCAGTCTCCGCTGGTACAAACAAAGTGCCGGTATTTTGCTCCCAAAACTTCAGCAATTTCAAAGCGACTGCATTGGCCGACATGTTCAATAACTCTGGAATCATCCTAGAGCATCGGGGTCACCAATGTAGGCTCTCGCAAATAATGCTTTGTGTTTAATGAAACCCATAACACATTTAAATTGAATTCCAAAACCTACACACAAAAAAACGCACTAAAACTCTATACGTAATGACATCATCATGTAAGACCAGCCTCTTAAAGTGAAACCTTGAACCAATGTCGCTGGTTGCCCACATCATCTCAATTTCTTCCAAACAGAATGTGATGGTATCTAATTTGTCATTCAAAAGAGGATATGCTGAATTGTGTTGTGCCCAAGCTCCAGCCAGATCAGGTTGTCACTCCAGGGAAGGGTTCCCGGAGACTAGCCATCTGAGTGTTCTCACGAGGTCCCGGTTGACCTTGTTTTTTGCCCATCGGTCTGCAAAAGAAAACAGTCAAAAGAGGCTGCAACGAGTTCCTAAAAGGCCTTCCAAAAACTAGAGGCAAACTGGGGGCAATGATCAGAGACTGTCATGGTCCGGTCCGTGAAATCTGTATTCCGGTTCACGGTCCGGTCCGTGCTCCTTATTCCAGGTTTTCTGGGTTTCCCCAGTTTCTGTTGAGGCACCTGATTCTTGTTTGGGCTGGCTTCATAAACAGCTTCAGGATTCAGCCTCTGGCTGCTGCATTGTTCCTGTCCAAACCCTCTGTCTGTATCCTTTCCCTTCACCTTCCTCCTGGAGCCTAGCCTTGCTTTACCTTGCCTCACGTTGCCTCTGCCTGGAGCCTCACCCTGTTTGGAACTGTCTGTCTGTGCGCACACCTTCGCTAGGTAGGTCCAGCCATTTTGCCACTACCTAACGTTGGGAACTGCCTTTCCATGTCCATGCCTTCGCTAGTTAGGTCCGGCCATCTTGCCGCTAGCTAGCATTGGGAACTGTCTCGTCATGTTCTGTGTAATGAGTCCCGGCCCTATGTCCTGTACCCAAGGAGGCATCTCGGCTCAGTGTTCCATGTTCCTGTCTCTCCCTCGACCAAGGCTCTGGGTTCTTGTCTTGTCCATGTGCCTCGCGCAGCCCAGGAGTACCTTGCCCAGCCCAGTGCTGGGGTTCCCTTGTCCAGTCCAGGAGACTTGTCCAGTCCTGTGCCTCTCCTCATCCTGTAGCCTCGTCTTGTCCTCACCTGGTTCTGGAGTCCGAGCCCGAGTCAAGGCCCAGGTTCGGGGTCCTAGCCCAGACTCTGACTCAGAGTCTGTCCAGGCTTCTAGTTTCCAGTTCCATGTCCTGGTTCTGCTGTCCTAGTCAAGTCCTAGCCCAAGCCCGGAGTCATCGAAACATAGAAACTAGGTGCAGGAGTAGGCTGATCATCCAACTCAGAACCCTGTACCAGCTTTTTCTCCATACCCCCTGATCCCTTTAGCCACAAGGGCCATATCTAACTTCCTCTTAAATATAGCCAATGAACCGTTTCCTCAACTGTTTCCTGTGGCAGAGAATTCCACAGATTCACCACTCTCTGTGTGAAGAAGTTTTTCCTCATCTCAGTCCTAAAAGGTTTCCCCTTTATCCTTAAACTGTGACCCCTTGTTCTGGACTTCCCCAACATCAGAAACAATCTTCCTGCATCTAGCCTCTCCAATCCCTTTAGAATTTTATACGTTTCAATAAGATCCCCCGTCAATCTTCTAAATTCCAGTGAGTATAATCCTAGTCGATCCAGCCTTTCTTCATATGAAAGTCCTGCCATCCCAGGAATGAATCTGGTGAACTTTGTACTCCCTCTATGGCAAGAATGTCTTTCCTCAGATTAGGGAACCAAAACTGCACACAATATTCTAGGTGCGGTCTCACCAAGGCCTTGTACAACTGCAATAGAACCTCTCTGCTCCTGTACTCAAATCTGTTTGCTATGAATGCCAACGTACCATTTGTCTTTTTCACCGCCTGTTGTACCTGCATGCCCACCTTCAATGACTGGTGTACAATGACACCCAGGTCTCGTTGCACCTCCCCTTTTCCTAATCGGCCACCGTTCAGATAATAATCTGTTTTCCTGTTCTTGCAACCAAAGTGGATAACCTCACATTTATCCACATTAAATTGCATCTGCCATGGATTTGCCTACATACCTAACCTATCCAAGTCACCCTGCATCCTCTTAGCATCCTCCTCACAGCTAACACCACCGCCCAGCTTCGTGTCATCCACAAACTTGGAGATGCTGCATTTAATTCCCTTGTCTAAATCATTAATATATATTGTAAACAACTGGGGTCCCAGCACTGAGCCTTGCAGTACCCCACTAGTCACTACCTGCCATTCTGAAAAGGTCCCATTTACTCCCACTCTTTGCTTCCTGTCTGCCAACCAATTCTCTATCCACATCAATACCATACCCCCAGTGCTGTGTGCTTTAAGTTTGCACACTAATTTCCTGTGTGGGACCTTGTCAAAAGCCTTTTGAAGATCTAAATATACCACATCCACTGGCTCTCCCCTATCCACTCTACTAGTTACATCTTCAAAAAATTCTGTAAGATTTGTCAGACATGATTTTCCTTTCACAAATCCATGCTGACTTTGTCCAATGATTTCACTGCTTTCCAAATGTGCTGTTATCACATCTTTGATAACCGACTCTAGCATTTTCCCCACCACCGATGTCAGACTAACCAGTCTATAATTCCCCGGTTTCTCTCTCCTTCGTTTTTTAAAAAGTGGGGTTACATTTACCACCCTCCAATCCTCAGGAACTAATCCAGAATCTAAGGAGTTTTGAAAAATTATCACTAATGCATCCACTATTTCTTGGGCTACTTCCTTAAACACTCTAAGATGCAGACCATCTGGCCCTGGGGATTTATCTGCCTTTAATCCCTTGAATTTACCTAACACCACTTCCCTACTAACATGTATTTCCCTCAGTTCCTCCATCTCACTAGACCCTCGGTCCCTTACTATGTCCTGAAGATTATTTATGTCCTCCTTAGTGAAGACAGAACCAAAGTAGTTATTCAATTGGTCTGCCATGTCTTTGTTCCCTATGATCAATTCACCTGTTTCTGACTGTAAGGGACCTACATTTGTCTTGACCAATCTTTTTCTTTTCACGTATCTATAAAAGCTTTTACAGTCAGTTTTTATGTTCCCTGCCAGCTTTCTCTCATAATCTTTTTTCCCTTTCCTAATTAAGCCCTTTGTCCTCCTCTGCTGGTCTCTGAATTTCTCCCAGTCCTCAGGTGTGCCACTTTTTTTTGCTAATTTACATGTTTCTTCTTTGGACTTGATACTATCCCTAATTTCCCTTGTCAGCCATGGGTGCACTACCTTCCCTGGTTTATTCTTTTGCCAAACTGGGATGAACAATTGTTGTACAATTGTTGCTGAACAAATGAGTTCTTGTCTCATCTGGGACCTGTGTCATATCCAGTTTCCTTTCTTCCTCTCTTTCCTTGCTTTCTTCTCATGCCTAGTCCTGTTCCTGGGAGTTCAGTGTCTATGTCTTGCATTTGGGTCTACTCCCAACACCCATCTTTATGACAGAGACGATGTCCTGAGGAAAACTGTGAATCCTGAAGTGCTGTAACATTAGGCTGGCGGCCTCATGAAGCTGATGGTATTTTGAGAAGGGGTATGAAGTGGCAGGCCTTGAAGAATTGGTCTACGACCATCATGCTTACTGTACTACCTGAGATCCCGAAGACCAGTGACAAAGTCTATAGAAATGTGGGACCAAGGGTGAGTAGGAAGAAGACTTTGAGTTTGTGTTCAGGGTTCTTTATTTTGTGCGCAGACATCAAACACTAAGACATATTCCTGGATGCCTTCAGTCATGCCTGGCCACCGGTAACGTCTCTATAAGAACTTCAGTGTCTGTGTCACCCTAGATGCCCGGCCAGGTTCAAGGTGCATCCTCCATTCAGCACCTCCAAATCAATAGGTTCGGAAAGACAGATACATCTGGGATGACCCAGTCTCCAGCATGTTGCTCCGTGTTCCATATGAGAATTATAGATGAAAGCTATGCTTCCTTGTTGGGTGCATCGAACTGTTGAGAGAGGGCGTCTGTTTTTTTTAATTTTTATTTTATTCTGGGCAGTAAGTAGTAAGGAAGTTGAAGCTATTAAAGAATAGGGACCGATGTGGTTGCCGGACTCAACAACAAGCTTAACAATTAACTGGCAGCTGATCCTATTTTGTCACAGGTTTGCCCCCTTCTTGCTCTTTTGCTATTATTTTACTTGTTATTGATTGATTTCCCAAGGGTTGTACTTTTTCCCCTCATGAAATTGCCCACAGCCCGAGAAAATGAGGACCTTTTATTGCAGCAGGTGTTTAGGATACACGGATCTCCGTCTGATATTGTCCCCGGCAGGGGCCCACAAGTTACGTCGAAGTTTTGCAAGCATTTTGTCAACTTATTGGAGCTACTTCTAGCCTTTCTTAGCTTGTCTTCACCCACAAGCAAATGGTCAGGCCAAGATTTGGAATGCACCCTTCGTTGTCTTTTTTTCTGGTGAACAATTCTCCTGCAGTGGATTTGGGCAGAGATAGCTCATAACACCCTGCTCCATTCTTGGCTTAACATGTCTCCTTTCGAATGTCCATTGGGTTTAAGCCTCCTCTCTTTCATCTCTATGGAATCGAGATCAAATTGTGTACATAGGGGGTCAGGCAGGCATTAGATTCTTGGAACCCGGATGATATGTAATGACATAATTTTAAGTTTAAATAAAATACAAAAGGAAAATTTGAAGAAAAAATTGACTCCTTGAGCGTCGATCTTAAAGAAGTCAATTGAAATGCGGCTGATCTCTCTTCTCGTTTGGAAAAGGCTCAAAAAAGAGTTGTGGATTTGGAAGCTCAATCACGTCGGAATAATATTCAAATTGTTGGATTAAAAGAAAAATCAGAATCTCCCAACACACTGGACTATTTTGCTAAAATGTTTCAGTCTTTATTTCCGGAGGTTTGTTCGCAACTCCCGGAGATTGAATCAGCTTACAGAACCGGTGCTTTAAAATCCTTGGATGAAGGTAAAAACAGGCATATTGTGGTGTGTTTTCTCTGTTTTACAGATAAAGAATGCATTATTAAGCTTGCAAGAAAACAAAGAATATTTTCATTTCAAGGCTCAGAAACCTGTTTTTTTTATGATTTTCCATGTGAAATTGTGAAACAATGTGCTGCTTTTAGTCCTTCCATGAAACTAACTTTTCAAAAGAAGCTTTTTCCTTTACTACAGTATCCAGCGAAATTAAGGATCAGTATTAAAAATTCTGGAATTCGTATTTTCCATGATCCAGCTGAAGCATTGCATTTTATTAACTCTTTGTCTCGCAAGTCCGATGGTGAATATTTCAAGAATTGTTTTGGATGTGTTTTTCTTCCCTTATCTAATATTATGAAGGTTACTTTCAAATTGAAGGTTATTTGCTTTCACAAGTAAAACACTATCCTTCCAAGTTAATTATACTGAGATATATGTTGACTGAAATGAGATTTATATTCGGTAGAGGGAGATAGAGATTACTTTTTTTATTTTTTTTTATTCAGCTAGGCAGAGCTGTATTCGTGTCTATGCTTTTCTTGGGGCTTGCGTCGATTGACTTTGACTTGTTTCTGGGCTTTGTAGGTTGGGTGGTTTTTTTTATCCCCATTATGGAATCCCGGAGCATACGTTAATTATTTTTATTGTTGTTCATTTCAGCCATTTTCGATCACTTTATCCTGACATGCGTTAAACTACTTTTTTTAGATACTAAGTTTCATGATGACATCTAAACAGTTAAATGTTTTAACTTGGAACGTTCATGGTTGGAATCATCCTATTAAGTGTAAGAAAACATTTAAGGTTATAAATCGATTCCAGCCTGATATAATTTTTGCTCAAGAGACGCATATCAGGTTATGTGATTAAAAATAGATTTTTTAAATTTTGGAAGGGCTCTCTATTTCACACAAATTCCCAGAGTAAAACTAGAGGTGTCTCCATTTCTATTGATTCTAATATTCCTTTTTGTCAGGAGAATATTATAGCTGATATTAATGGTAGATTTTTAATTGTTAAAGGAATTATTTGTAATAAGAAAATGGTTTTGATTAATATTTATGGACCAAATGTTGATGATCCCTCATTTTAAGCCATTTTGCTCTATTACCTGATTTAAATGAATATATGTTATTAATGGGTGGTGATTTTAATATTTGCTTAAATCCTTTAATGGATAAGTCATCATCCAAACATCAACTTCCTAATCGTTCTGCATCACTTATTAATTCCTTTTTAATTGATTATGGTTTAATTGAGATCTGAAGGCATATGCATCCTAATGATAGAGAATATTCCTTATGTTCATAATAAATATTCGAGAATTGACTATTTTACAGTCGACCCTCAACTTTTATGTAATGTTCAGAAATGTGAGTATGATGTGATTGCTATTTCTGATCATGCTACTTTAAATTTAATATTTGAATTGAGAGATGTTGTTTCTACCAGACCATTTTGGCATTTTCCAGAACATTTATTACAAAGTGCAGAGTTTGTTGAGTTTATTGAAACTCAGATAAAAGAGTTTTTTCTCTTTAATAATATAGGAAACGTCTCCAAGTTATTAACTTGGGATACATTGAAAGCTTATTTACGTGGTCAAATTATATCATATATAGCTAAATTGAAGAAACAAACGAGAATGGAATTAGATAAAATTTCTAAACAAATTAAAGGATTGGATAACATTAATGCAACCTCTCCAAATGCTGTTTCTTTTAAAAGAAGAGTAGAACTACAATCACAGTATAACTTATTACTAACATATCCTATTGAAGGATACTTGCTTAAATTGAAAAGTCAAATTTATATCTCTGGGGATAAAAATAATAATCTCTTAGCTTCCCAACCAAGAGCAGTTAGAGCTAAAAGACAATTTTTAAAGTTTTGTAAAAACAATGGAGATATAATAAGTAACTATGAGGATATTAATAATACTTTTCAAGATTTTTATTCTGATCTTTATAGATCTCAATTTCCTGCAGATTCCTCCAAAGTGAAGGCTTTTTTACATAAGATTAAATTTCCACAGATTTCTGCTGAAGATCAACAGATGCTTGATGCTCCAATTACCGAGCATGAAATTCAGAAAGCTATTTTATCGCAGCAATCAAGTAAAGCTCCCAGACTTGATGGTAATTCAGCGGGAATTTTCAAAAAATTTGGAAGATTACTTTCTCCGTATCTTTTGGAAATGTTTCATGAATCCTTTGAGAAGGGTAATTTATCTTCTTTTTATGAAGCATCTATTTCCTTAATTCTTAAAAAAGATAAAAGACCCTGTTGAATGTTCATCATATAGACCTATTTCACTATTAAATGTGGATGCAAAAATTCTTTCTGAAATAATGGCTAATCGCTTGGAAAATATATCAATCAAAGTTATCTCTATGAACCAGACGGGCTTTATTAAAGGCCGTTACTCTTTCTCTAATGTTCAGAGATTGATGAACATTATTTATTCACCATTATCTAAGCAACCCCAATGTGTTATCTCTCTTGATGCAGAAAAGGCATTCGATATAGTTGAGTGACTATACTTGTTCAAAGTATTAGAAAAATTTGGTTTTGGTAATAACTTTATTAGATGGATTCAAATGATCTGTAAGAACCCTATTGCCATGTCATTACTAACCCTATTGTCATTACTAACAATTATAGGTCTTCTTTCTTTTCACTTTCTCATGGTACTAGACAGGGACGTCCATTAAGCCCCTTATTATTTAATCTTGTATTGGAGCCTTCAGCTATAACATTACGGGAGGCCAAAAACATTCATGGTGTTTCTATAAATTGAACCATACATAAGATTTCTCTTTATGCAGATAATCTTTTGATTTTTATTTCAAATCTTGAGGAATCAATTCCTAATCTTTTGGAAACACTTAAAGATTTTGGAAAATTTTCAGGATATAAACTTAATTTGAATAAAAGTGAATTGTTTCCATTAAATGCTCCTGTTAGTACATATAATGATATTCCTTTCAGAATTGTTAATACATTTAGATATTTAGGTATTATAATTACTAAAAAATATAAAGATCTTTATAAAGCCAATATAGTTCCTCTCGTAGACTCCATGAAATTACTATTTTCTAGATGGAATCCACTTACTCTTTCTTTAATAGGTCACATCCATGCTGTGAAAATGATGATTTTACCCAGATTTTTATATATTCTCCAAAATATACCTATCTTTTTAACTAAATTTTTTTTGATCAAATTGACTCTCTTATTTCTTCCTTTATCTGGAACAATAAGAAACCAAGAATTAACAAATACCATTTACAAAAACCCAAAAAAGTTGGTGGACTTACACTTCCTAATTTAAGATTGTATTATTAGGCTGTAAATATTAGACAATTATGTTTTTGGTTATACTGGCTTGGTAAGAGCCAAAAACCACTTTGGTTTGATTTGGAATTAAAAGCTGTTAAACAATTTCATTTGACTTCAATATTAGGAGCTCCATTATCTTTACAGCTCTCTAAAATTCCAAATTTAAATTTTTACCCCATTATTAAACAATCTTTACAGATTTGGATTCAGTTTCATAATTTTTTTAAATTTTAAACAATTTAAGTTGTCTGGTTTTTTATATTGGAACTTTTTATTTAAACCTTCAATAACCAACGCCATTTTTCTCCAATGGAAAAATAAAGGGATCCGTCTTTTTACAGATTTATTTTATAATGGTCAACTGATGACTTTTGAAGAGTTAATTAATAAACACGCTCTTGCTCATACACATTTTTGCAATATTTTCAGGTTAGACATTTTTTACAACAATATTTACTTAAGTTTCCATACTTACAAGAATCTGATTTGTTGGATACCATTTTGAAATTGAATCCCTTAGTGAAAGGTTCCATTAGCAGAATTTATAATTTACTCTTTTTACAAAAAGAGAACCTATCACTAAAGATTAAACAAGATTGGGAGAGAGAACTTAAAATGACCTTTGTGAATGAAGATTGGGTTCGAATTTTGAAAAATGTAAATTCTTCTTCTCACTGTCTAATTCAATTTAAAATTGTCCATCGTTATTATTTAACAAAGGAGAGACTATCTAAAATATTTCCTGGTGTAGATAATTATTTTGATAGATGTAAAACTGAAGAAGCTACTTTGTCACATATGTTCTGGTCAAGTTCTTCATTAAAACTGTTTTGGAAATCTTTATTTTCTACAATCTCTAAAGCTTTGAAAATTAATTTACAACCTAATAGATTAACTGTTCTATTTGGAATGGTTCCGCATCATATTCAGGGTATTTCATCTTCAGATCAACATGTAATTGCATTTGTTACATTGTTGGCAAGAAGGGCTATTTTATTAAAATGGAAAGATATCTCTTCCCCTACATTAATTGAATGGTTTTCTCAAGTAATGTTATGTCTCAGTTCGGAAAAAATTATAAGTAGAACTTTTGATCCTTGATTTGATTTTGAGAGAAGATGGGGCTCTTTTGCCAAATATTACCATTTAATTTGAATTATTCTATATGGTTTCCTTCCAATTTTATTATCTTTTTAAAAAAAATGTGAACTGGTGGTTGACGATTTTTTTCTATATATCTAGATGATGATTATTGCTTCCGGGGGATGATTCCTAATGGGATATTTTTGTCGTTTTTTTTTTCTTAGCTAGATGGAGTTCTTTTTTTTTCCTTCTTTTTTCTATATAATTTTTTTTTCATTTTTATGTATTATGATTAGTTTTTTCTTCAGCTCTATTAATTGTATACATATTAGTTGAAATTTTGTATTATTCTATAGTTGTAGAAGATTATGTATTAATAAAGAGTTTTTAAAAATGAGAAGGTGGTGATGAGCTGCCTTCTCAAACCGCGGCCGTCTCTGAGGTGTAGGTACACCCACAGTGCCGACAGGGAGGAAATTCCATGATTTTTGACACAATGACAACGAAGGAACAGCGATATGTTTCCAAGTCAGGACGGTGACTGACTTGGAGGGCGGGGGGTTTCCAAGTGTTCTTCTCGTCCTTCCGGATGGTAGTGGTCGCGGGTCTGGAAAATGTTGCCTTAGGAACTTTGGTATGTTTTTGCAGTGCATCTTGTAGATAGTACACGCTGCTGAAACTGTTCACTGATGGATGGTTTTGGAAGGGGTACCAATCAAGTGCGCTGCCTTGTATTGGATGGTGTCAAGTTTCTTGAGTGTTGATGGGGCTGCACCCATCCAGGTGAGTGGTGAGTATTCCATTACACTCCTGACCTGAGCCTTGTAGATGGTGTTCAGGCTTTGGGGAGTCAGGGAGTGAGTTACACACCACAGGATTCCTAGCCTTTGACCTGCTCTGGTAGCCATGGTGTTTATATGACTAGAGCAGTTCAGTTTCCTGTCAATGGTAACCCCCAGGATACTGGTAGTAGGAGGTTCAGTGACGATGATGCCTCCGAATGTCAAGGGACGATGGTTAGAGCCTCTCTTGTTGGTGATGGTCATTGCCTGGCACTCGAGTGGCTAGAATGTTACTTGCCACTTGTCAGCACAAGTCTGAATGTTGTCCAGGTTCGGTATTTGGGTATGAACTGTTTCACTGTCTGAGGAGCCACAAATGGTGCAGGATATTGTGCAGTCACCTCTCTGTCTAAGGACAGGGATGCATCTTTTTATCGGTGGAGGAACATTGGGACGAGACTGCCCCTACTCCGATGTCAGAAGCATCGACCTCAACAACAAAGGGCAGATCAGGGTTGGGTGGGCACAATATGAGAGCACTGGCTCCGACTCTGCTGTCCAACAGAAAGGACCCGACCAAGGTTAATCAGGGGAGTAGCCACTGTGCTGAAGTTCTTAATACACCTCCTATAAAAGTCAGCAAACCCCAAGAATCTCTGAATCTGCTTTACGGAAGTGGGAGTAGGTCAGTTTTACCCAGATCCATTAATAGGTCTCCCTGGGAAATAACAAATCCTGAAAATGAGACATTAGGAACATGAAATTCACACTTCTCGAGCTTGACAAATAAGTTGTTATCTAACAAACACTGAAGAACCGGACGAACGTAGGAGACATGATCCTGAGAAGAACTTGAAAACATCGAAATATCGTCTGAGTAGACAACAACAAAGTTCCCTAACAGCTCCCTCAAGACATCATTAATGAACACCTGAAAAACTTCTGCCTTAAAGAAGCCCAAAGGGCATACTTAACTAGATATTCAAAATGCCCGGTGGGGATTTTGAATGTCGTCTTCCATACATCACCCTGACAAATCCGAATTAAATTGTAAACATTCCCGAGATCCAATTTAGTGAAAAATATTGGGCCCTTGCAGTAAATCGAGGGCTGAGTTCATTAGTGGTAAGGGTAACGATTTTTAATGGTGATCTTGTTAAGATCCCGATAGGTTACAGTCTGTCCTCCTTCTTTGAGACAAAGAAAAACTCCGCCCCCTGCAGGGGAAGTCGAAGGTCAGATAAACCCTGCTGTCAACGCCCCTTGGGGTAATCGTGCATAATCCGTCTCTCAGGACCAGTTGGGAAGAAGAATCTCTCTCGGGAAGGGCAGGAACCAGGCAATAACTCAATGGTGCAATTGTAATAACGATGGGGGTTACAGCGAGGTAGCTTTTTTTCTTACTGAAAACTGCTAGGAGATCTGCATGTTCAGGAGAGATTCGCTTTATCTCATCAATAACTTCTTACTCATGAAGATCGGTCATGGATTCACAGATTTTCGTGTTGACTTTGGGCTCTCGGAACGCATTCTCGTGATTCTGGGAAGTCGACGAAAAACAAGAATTCTGGCAGTTAGGGGACTAAGCAGTAATAACTCTCCTGGACCAGTCAATCACAGGGACACGCTGAGACAACCATAGATACCCAAGGAATGAATCAAGTGGAGCTTTGATACAACTAAACAATTGCATCAAAGGATTAAAACTGTCAGGGGGAATGGGGACAATATTTGTGTGAGACTTCCCGGCTGATCCACTTTAGGCTCTGGATAATATTGTTTTAAAAGTACTGCGAAAGCAGCCCTATATTATTTGAATGTTATTTTAATTTATATTGTAGTTTTGTTTTATATTTCACCAAATTGACGGAGACCAAATTTTGGCTAATCATTACCAGTTTAATTTAGGCTTAAAATTTCACTGGAAACTTCAGTTTTAATATTACCTGTTTCATACACATGTGACTCATGTGACCCATTTGTGACCGGAAATCCTTGTTTTGAACATCGTATTTCTTTAGAAAATATTATTCTAAATGTATGCGTTTACAGTCTTTGATCTAATGAACATAGAAATGGGATGGTGGGCGATGGGAAATGTCAGTGTTTTGTTGTTGTTTGAGGAGAGCCCAGGCACTGGCCTCCAAGATGCCCTGAAGCCACGGCAACTTCCCTAACAATTTCCGCCTCCACCAGCATCATAGACTGAACTGTACTTAAGAACTTGTACGATTTTAATTCTGCTCATTGTAAAATGCCACCTAGATGTAAGCCAGCATGTAATTTTCTTTGGCGGTTGTTTCTCCCGATGGGAAAAGTATTAAAGTGGAAAATCTTGGCAGAAATGTAATGCGTGTACCTCATATAGCAACTGAGGGTGCATAGCTTCCTTCTTTCCTGTAGCCGAGCTTTTTGCTGCAACAAGTTTATTTATACAGACTCTGTTACATGAGTGTGGTGGTGGACGAACCCAAGTGCAGGACATGGGCGCGAAGGCAGAGTCAGGAGGTGTTATTGACGTAGCGAGCATGGAATCGGTATCCAGGAGCGATGCTAGACTTAGAACTGGCAGCCCTAAGAACCATGAAACGAGGTTACTCACACAGGAGTCAACCAACGAGCTGGCAGCTCCTTGTTGTGATCACAGGGTCTTTATCCAGCACTTTCAGATGGAAAGCAGGTGTGTAGTTAGTGGAACCTGGGGATGATTGTAAATTAAATGAGGGGATTGAGGCCCAATTCCTGAGGTAAATAGCAAGATGGGGGATTGCCAGAAAAGACCAAGACAGTACTCCTCCCTCAACGGGAGTCTCCGTGCGATCCTCCAGGCCTGTCTGGATGGTCCCGATGAAAGTCCTGGATGAGGGAAGGGTCTAGGATGAAGGAGCGGGGGATCCAGGAATGCTTTTCTGGACCGTACCCTTCCCAGTCTACCAGGTATTGGAAACCCCTGCCCCTACGGCGCACATCCAGTAGCCTTCGGACGATCTATGCCGGATGGTTGTCGATGATGCAGGTAGGTGGGGGAGTCTCAGCCGGGGGACACAAGGGGCTGACGGAAACTGGCTTTAACTGGGAAACATGAAAAGTCGGGTGGATGCACATAGATCTTGGCAGTTTTAAGCGGACTGCTGCAGGATTGATAACACGTTCGACCTTGAATGGTCCCAGGAAGCGAGGGGCATGTTTCCTATGCTCGTTCTTGAGCGGGACGTCCTTGGAGGAAAGCCACACCAGCTGCCCCGGTTGGTACTCTGGCGCCGGAGTCCGGTGTCAGTCGGCCGTCGTCTTATTGCGATTTGGTGATCTGAGTAGGGCCGTGCGTGTCTCCTCCCAGATCTTAAGGCACCGATCGATATGGTCCTGAATCGACGGTACCGCAATCTCCTCTTCTTGCGCGGGGAACAGCAGGGGTTGGTACCCCAGGGAACACTCGAATGGAGACTTTCCAATGGCAGAGCTCACCGGAGAGTTGTGGGTGTACTCAACCCACGGGTGGTGGCCGCTCCAGGTCGATGGGTTACACAACGTAGTGTCGCCTCCAGGTCTTGGTTGACCCGTTCCGTCTGGGGGTGGAAGCTGGATGACAGGCTGATGGATGTTTGACAGAAGGCCTTCCATACCTGTGAGATGAACTGGGGACCTCGATGGAGACGATGTCCCCGGGGATTCCGTGGAGGCGGAAGACGTGGCGGACGAAAAGATCTGCGGTTTCTTGAGAGGAAGGGAGTTTAGGGAGGGCTACGGAGTGCTCTACCTTGGAGAACTGTCTACCACGATGAGTACGGTGGTGTTCCCTGTGAAGAGGGTAGACCGGTGACGAAGTGCGACCAGGGATGGGTAGAGGATGAAGTAAACCCGCAGGTGGCCAATGAGAGGCTTTTCCCTGGGCACAGATGGAGCACGCCGGGACATGGGAACGAGTATCCGCCTCCACAGACGGCCACCAAAAGTGTTTTTTCAGGAGCGCTGGGGTCCAATTACTCCCGGGGTGACAGGTGAACAGAGTCATGTGCCCCCATTAGAGAACCTGAGACCTGACCGGAACGGGCACATACAGGCGATCGCTGGGTCCATTGCCAGGGTTGGGGTCATCCCGTTGGGCTCCTTTTACTTTGGACCCGATTTCCCAAGTGAGGGCTGCAAAAACACAGGATGGTGGGAGGATAGTCCCTGGGCGGGAGAGCGTGTCTGGCTTCCCGTTCTTGGACCCTGGACGGTATGTGAGGGAAAACCTGAACCATCCAAAAAATAATGCCGAACGGGCCTGGCGGGAATTCAAACGTTTGGCGGTCTGAATAAACCCCAGGTTTTTATGATCAGTCCATACCACAAGCAGTTGTTCTGCCCTCTCCAGCCAGTGCCCCCAATCTTCCAATGCTAGTTTGAGTGCCAGGAGTTCCCGATTCCCCACACCGTAATTCCGCTCGGCGGGGGACAGTCGGCAAGAATCGAAGACGCAGGGGTGAAGCTTTTCATCCAAACTTGATCGTTGGGACAGGACTGCTCCTATCCCGGGGTCAGAGGCGTCCACCTCGACAATGAATTGACGAGCTGGGTCCGGATGGACCAGGATGGGAGTGGTGGTGAAATGCTTCTTCAGGTCGGTGAATGCCGAGTCAGCTTCGGAGTCTCAACAGAATGGGGTAGTAGGCGAGGTAAGCCAGGTAAGGGCCACTCGACTGTAGTCTTTGATAAATCGCCAGTAGAAGTTCGCAAACCCCAGGAACTGATGAAGTTGTTTGCAGGTCATGGGCCGAGGCCATTCTTCCACTGCCCGGATCTTCTCGGGGTCTGCTCTCACCTGCCCGCTCGCAATGATATAACCCAGGAAGCTGACTGAAGGAACGTGGAACCCACATTTCTCCGCCTTCACAAATAATTGGTTTTCCCACAGTCTCTAGCGGACTTGACGAACATGGTGAACGTCTTCTGGGGGGGGTGGGGGAAGGTGCTAGAAAATATTAGGATATCATCGAGGTAAATGAATACGAACTGATTAATACCTTCCCTCAGTAGGTCATTGATGAGGGTTTGAAATACGGTGGAAGCATTGGTGAGGCCAAACCGGCATGACCAAATATTTAAAATGGCCCAGAGGTGTATTAAAGGCCGTCTTCCACTTGTCCCCCTCCCTCACCCTGACTGGATGGTAGGCGTTACAAAGGTCCATCTTTGAGAACATGGTGGCTCCATGCAGTGGTTCAAAATCCGAACTAATGAGGGGTAGAGGGTACTTATTCTTAATTATTATACTGTTTAGGCCTCTGTAATCAATACAAGGATGAAGCGACCCATCCTTCTTTTCTACAAAGAAGAACCCGGTGCCTACCGGGGAAGATGAAGGTCTGATAATGCCCAGTGCGAGGGACTCACTAATATACTTCTCTACGGCCTCTCTCTCCTGTCGGGATAGGTTAAAAAGGCGACTAGTGGGAAGCAAGGCCAGGTCGATAGCACAATCATATGGAGGCAGGGAAAGGGCCCGTTGTTTACTGAATACCGATCCCAGGTCATGGTATTCTGTGGGGACTCAGGACAAATCGAGGGGTTCCGGGACAGGCGAGGTCGGGTAGCTTCCCTGGGAGATGGGACTGACCGCAGACAGTTGGCGTGGCAAGACTGGCTCCATTTGGCTATCCTCCCGGTAGACCAGTCAATGTGGGGATTGTGTTGGGTCAGCCATGGATACCCTAGAACTACCGGGGCTTGAGATAAATGAATGAGACTGAACCGTACCGCCTCGCGATGGTTGCGGAATAGGATCAAGGTCAGGGAAGGCGTACAGTGGATGACCCGAGCCAGTAGTTTCCCGTCCGGGGTCAGGGCCTCCAGGGATGTAGTGAGGAATTCCAGCCCGGGAGGCTATGTCTTCGTCCAGCAGATTGTCCTCGGCACAGGAGTCCACCAAAGCGGATAGGGACAGAGACTGTCTGGTAATTCACGGCATCTGAGTCTGGGGGGCTGAAGGGAGTATCGTCGGGGTCACTAGGGCCCCCTTTTCACTGGGGAGCCCTCCCTTTTGGCCACTGAGGACAGATATCCCGGAAATGTCCTGGCTGGCCGCAATAGAAGCTATCCCCAGCTCTCCACCTGTTGAAACACCTCCCGTAGGGCCTCGTCATTCCACCCTGAGTCTGCGGCTAAGGTTCGGAACTTGATGGAATACCTTGCTACACTTTGCGAACCCTGGCAAAGAGTCAGCAAGCGTTTGGCAGTGTCCTTACTGCGAATGGGCTGTTTGAAGACCTTCCTCATTTCAGCCACAAAGGAGGGGAAGGAGGAATAAGTCTCTGGACTGTAATCCCATATCGCGGTTGCCCAAGCCAAGGCATCCCCTCGTAACAGCCCCATGATGTACGCAATCTTGGATTTATCTGAAGTGTAGGTACGTGGCTATAGCTCAAAGACCAGAGAGCATTGTAACAGGAAGGCCCAGCACCTCCCTAGGTCCCCAGTGTAGGTATGTATGGCTCTCAAGGGGACTGTGTCACTGATCCCAGAGGTGACACCATCCTGAGCAGTGCAGTTTGGGTAGTCGTGATTCTTGGAGCGGACAGACGAAGGGAAGCGGAAACTCTATCTGCCTGCTGTCTGACCCTCCATACATTCGTGGACAGCGTCCGAGGGTTTTCCATGACCTCCCTAAGTAGTTGGTTGTGGGCTCCCAGTAGGTAGACCTGGTTGTTGAGGGCCTGTTGTAGGGGATCCGTGTCTGCTGGGTTCACGAAGGCCAGTTCGTTCTGTTACACGAGCGTGGTGGTGGATGAACCCAAGTGCAGGACACACGTGCAGAGGCAGAGTCAAGGGGGTGTTATTGACACAGGGAGCGTGGAATCGGTATCTAGGAGCGATGCTAAACCTAGAACTGACTGTTATAAGAATGGTGAAACGAGGTTACTCACGCAGGAGTCAACCAACGAACCGGCAGTTCCTTGTTGTGATCACAGGGTCTTTATCCAGCATTTGCTGATGGAAAGCAGGTGTGTGTAGTTAGTGGAACCTGGGAATGATTGTAAACTAAACGATTGGATTGAGACCCAATTCCTGAGGTAAATAGCAAGGTGGGGGTTTGCCAGAAGGGACCATGACACTCACGCTATGCCTTCGGAATAGCACGTGACTTTGGACAATTATGGAAGCTACTTGGATTTCTCTAGTCTTCGGGACCTAAAATAAAACATGGTGGGTTAATTGCTAATCTTCTTTCCACTATTCAATTACCTTCTGCTATTGCAGTTATAAAGTGTAGGGCTCATACTAATGGAAGTAATTAAATACCTGAAGGTAATAAACACAAGAAAATCTGCAGATGCTTGAAATCCGAGCCACACAGACAAATTTCTGGAGGAGCTCAGCGGGACAGGCAGCATCTAGGAAAAGAGTACAGTCGATGTTTCGGGCCGAAACGGGCTGATTCCACTGCCAGGGCAGCAGTAGCGGATCCTTGAGGGCTTGTTTTCAAGCTGCGAATCCTTTTTCAAGTTCTATTGATGCCGAAAAGATTTCATGGACTAAAGAACATGTGTACCCCACTCACAGGGCATTTGGAATCACCAAAATGGTCGTCCTGTGGTGTCCTCCAGTCTCCTCCCTGGCTTGCTCATGCGGGACTTGCTTGGACACATATGAGCATGAGGGTGGGGGGGCTGATGTGTATGGTGGAAAGTGAGTGGTATGCACTAGGATTTCCCGCCTGAGTGAAAAAAGTAGCGCTGAACTATATGATTTGTCAGAGATACAATCCTGGGAAAACACCGCCAGTAACAGCTGCTGTTGGATCCTCCTCCTGGAATTTATGCAATTACTCAAACGTATGTGCTTGTCATTGTACGTTAGTTATCTTGGTTGGTAGAAGTGTATCTAGCACGTAGAAAGGATGATATACCTATCGCCAAACTCTTATTATGAGAACTTTGGAATCGCCGGAAAGATCTCGAGTGATATTGGCCCACGCTTCACAGACAGGAACTAATGAAAGCCTTACAGTGTAAGCCCCATTTCACCTGCCCTTACCACCTTCAATATGTCGGGGCAGTTGAAAGAGAGAGTTGAAGAGCAAGCTGGTTAAATTCTGTGAAGATACTGGGATAAGGTGAGCAGAGGTGCTTCTACTGGCCCCCACGCAAGTACGCTCCCCTCCAATCTGTGTTACGGGACTACTTCTGCACAAGGCAGCATGGTGACGTCCCATACGCTTGCCTGTCACTCCTCCCTTTTCGGTAAAACAGATAGACATCCATACTGTGAGTGAAAACATGTTCCAGTATTTGCACCATTAATGTGAACTCTTAAACGTTTCCATCACCAGGTATCAGAAGTCCCAAAAGTCGTGACAACTGCAGAGTGCCACACCTTCAGCTGAAAGATTGTGTCATGGTGATTGTGCCTAGAGCCTCTAGGGGAAGGTCTATTCCAAGTGTTGCTGACCACATAGACCGACAGTCCAGGTACTGGGTAGCCTCCAACCTGATGGCATGAACATTGACCTCTAACTTCCGTTAATGCCCCTCCTTACCCCATCCTTGACATATTTAGTTGTTTGTTTTTTCTTCTCTCTCTGCCCATCACTCTGCCTGTTCTCCAACTCCCTCTGGTGCTCCCCTCCCCCTTTCTTTCTCCTGAGGCCTCCTGTCCCATGATCCTTTCCCTTCTCCAGCTCTGTATCACTTTTGCCAATCACCTTTCCAGCTCTTAGCTTCATCCCACCCCCCCTGGTCTTCTCCTATCATTTTGCATTTTTCCCCTCCCCCACTACTTTCAAATCTCTTACTATCTTTCCTTTCCGTTAGTCCTGACGAAGGGTCTCGGCCCGAAATGTCGACAGTGCTTCTCCCTATAGATGCTGCCGAGCCTGCTGTGTTCCACCAGCATTTTGTGTGTGTTGCTTGAATTTCCAGCATCTACAGATTTCCTCCTGTTTGCTCTTTAATGGTCCAGGGAAAGCCACCATGGATACATGCCCACATGGTAAGGCAGTGATGCCACCAGATTAGGGAACAGGTGGCCAGAAGACCCTTGATAATAAAGATCATTGATCATGCTAATTACCACCTTCAGTGACCAATATGCATTTTGCACAAACTCTGCATTAGTTTCTGCCTGGATGCAGAGTTTTCCACGACGTTGGCCTTAGTTATGAGTATGTGTCGTTTACTAACTGGTGTGGTTGTTGGGTGTGCTCTTGAGGGACTTTCCGTTCGGAAGGTCGCTTGCCAATGCATTTATAGCCCTGGGCCATAGTGAGTTTGATTCCGTGTTTTACTTCGACTACAAAATCACGACTGTAAAGGGAGCACAGGACTGCACTGCCCATAGGAGTGATTCGCCAATGCAACTGCTTTATGAGATAGCATCAGCCTACTTACAACAATTGCATAACCCCCCTCTCGCCCCAATTTGAAGCTGCTTCATGGGGATAGGGGTGAAGTATGTCACTGTAACCATCTAGGGACGGCAGTAGGTTTAGGTCACAGTACGTATAGGGTACACACTGCGTATGTGGTCACAGGCCTGCAACAGGCTGGAGGAGTACCTCTTTGAAAATGGGATATTCAGCCTGAACAAAAGCCACGGACGGATCTGGCCTAGCCATGAGGGGTATCCATGGACACTCACATGAGCCCCAGCTATGCCTGCCTCTTCATTGGCTCCGTAGAACAGTCCCTGTTCAAAGCCTTCCGTAGTTATACCACCCCCCCAACTCTTCCTCCGCTCTATTGATGACTGCATTGGTGCTGCTTCATGTATCCATGCTGAGCTCAGCAATTTTTTTCAACTTTACCTCTACTTCCACCTGCCCTTAAATTCACTTGGACCATTTCTGACACCTCCCTCCCATTTCTCAATCTCTCTGTCTCTATCTCTGGAGACAAACTGTTAACTGACATTTCATAAACATACAGGTTGCCACGGTTACCTCGACTATACCTCTTCCAATTCTATTTCCTGTAAAAATGCTATTTCCTTTCTCAGTTTCTTCGCCTCCGCCGCATCTCTTCCCAGGATGCTACTTTCGTTCCAGGATATCAGATAAGTCCATGTTTTTTAAAGAACGGGGTTACCCTCCCTCCACTATTAATACTGCCCTCACCTGCACCTCCTCATTTTCCTGTAGATCTGTGCACATCCCATCTTCCCGCCGCCTTAATAGTGATCTAGTTTCTACTGACCTTACCTACCACCCCAGCAGCTTCTGTATCCAACACATTATCCTCCACAGCATATAAAACATAGTATTATTTTACATAATAGGACATGCTGGGGGTGTAATCAATGTAGAAGAACATAGCTTCCCTTCACACTGTAGGGGTGCTGGAGACAGATGAGATAGCAATTGTGGAAAGATGTGAAATCCACCAAACAACTGAGGGACAATTGTCTTCACTAACTTCAAAAGATCATTGGTAGTCCGCTTGAAGTTTTGATTAAATTTTAACACCTCTATTGTCTTTACTAACTTCAAAATATCATTGGTTCTTCACTTGAAGTTTCAATTGACCTTTAACACCTTTATTGTGAATGACAATTGAACTTGCAAGTACGAAATTCAAACATTTACAATTTACGGAATGGTCGATATTAGTAATATATAAGCCAATTCTTTTATAAAAATAGCAGGTTTTCCATCCCAGACTCAGAGCAGTGTAGATGACAGGGGCCACACTGTTCTTTTTGTGCACAAGTAAAATAAACTGGGTGTGGGTCATATGAGTGCATGTGTTGTGGGCCCAGTTATGTTAGTTAGTTTGTTATCAATGATAAAAATGTCACTGGTGAAAACAATGATCAGTTATCTAATTATTGCCATAGCAAATTTATGAGTGTTATTGTTGTCATTCTTTCAAGTACATTTGTCAATGGGTAACCTTCTAAGTAATTCTGTAGATATTTCTCTAAAAGCTGCAATGCGTACATTATGAAGCATTGGCCTGAGAGACCTACAATCTACAAATCAATGAACTTGAATCAAAGTTTCAAAGTGCATTTATTATCAAAGAACATATAAATTATGCAACCTTCAAATGTGTTTGCTTGTTGGCAGTGATGAAGCAAGGGACTGGAAAGAACTCAATAAAAAATAGACCAACCACCCCCCCCCCACCACCATGCCCAAAGAAAAAGAGAATAAAAACACAAAACAAATCATATAACCAATAGAAATGAGCAACAATAGCAGCATTTTGAACCAAATAAAGTCCTTTTATCCAAATCCCCAGAGTGGGCCCAAAGCCTCGGTATTTAGTTTATCGTATTAGCAGGACAGATCACTTTACGGGCATGATGAGGTAAAGATGACTAGTTGAGACGTGGCACAGGAGCGAAACCCCAGCTTCCCTGAACGTAATGTCAGCCAGCCGCAGGCCATTGACTGCGGTTTGTTAAGCCTGGACCACTGGGTCGGCTGCCATGCCGGCATAGTCAACCCCCATGTGTATGGCCTTAACGGCTGGCCACGAGAGGCAATCATCCACAACATTATTTTTCCCCTTGATATGTTGTACATCAGTTATGAACTTGGATATGTAGGTCAGGTGGCGTTGCTGCCGTGCAGACTAACTGTCTGATACTTTGACCATTGTGTGCATGAGGGTTTTGTTGACAACAGATGCTGAAATGACGACCCTCTAAAGGAAAACAACAATGGTAGACAGCTGGATAGAGACCGGGAAGCTCACGGTTAAACGTGCTGCATTTCCTTTCGGAGCGACGGAGCTGTAGGCTGAGAAAAGCAAGCGGCAGCCACACACCTCCGACCAACTGTTCATGCACAGCCCACAGGATGTCTGAGGCATCAGTCATAATGGCTATGGGTGTGTGGGGCAGTGGGTGCACCAGTGGGGTCATGTTTGGTATCATCGAATGACTTGGTCGTGTCTGCTGACCAGGCAAGTATTTGATTACGGGTATTGCCTGTAAGTGCACTGTATGGAAAGGGTGAATAAGTTCAGTGGTTTGTGGTTGAAGCAGTGAGAGGTATTTACCATACCTAGAAACTCTGTAGTTTTTTTGATAGTGCATGATGGTGGAAATCCATAATAGCAGCTACTTTTGATGGGAAGAATTTTGCACCTTCTGTGGAAATGTGATGGCTGAGAAAGTCAGTGGCTGACAACCCAACTGGCATTTAGCAGGGTTAATAATCAACCCGTGTTGGCGTCAGTAATCACCACATGGGCAGCAAATACCATCAGACTGATGACTCCATGTCCTCTAACATTTCACATCGTACCTGCCCTATAATAAACTACTTCTGTACATGGATGGCCACCACTGGCGATAGAACCTGACCTCAGCAGCTCGGTAACCTGGTCAGCAGTCAACATGAAAAGAGAGGGCACTGCTGTGGATTCTGCTTGCTTTGCTGAGGGATTCTCACACTTTGCTCTTTTTTCAGGGCACTGCCTCCAACCATCGCCTGTGGAGCCACAGCTGCAACAAATCCTCTCTTTTACCCTCCCAATTTTTATTCCACCAATTCCTTGCTACGCAACCCAGTTGCTGGCACACAAAGCAAGTTCTCTGTGACGTTGCAGAAACTACATTCACTACTACCACTTTACAATATTTCATCCCCCTCTTTTGATCTGTCTTACTGGCACATGATACTATCGCAGAGTAGTTTGATCCCTCTGCTATTCCCAAATCTACAACTTGGTGGGCTGAGCTCAGGCCTTCCTTCAGCATTTTCAGGATGACTGGGTTGTCTCTCTCTGGATTATCCAACCGGCAATATTCCTCATATGATCGATATTGATGTTCTGCATAAACCATGGCATCCCCTTCAGCTCTCAGAACCACTGACATTATCATTCCCCAGTTACTCTCACCACCCCCTTAAAGAAGCAATATCTCTCTTCATTGCTGGCTTTGCTGGTAATTGCCCTTGCACCACCTGGGCCATCCTGTCCACATTCCTCAGGCATTTTGCTTTTACCAACATGTGCATATCTTCAGGGTGCATCTGGTGCTTTTCCATCATTTCCTCAAGCTTGCACCAGAATTCTACATTCCTGCAGGTGACCTTAATTGAGAGCAACTCTGACAAAATGCTCAGCTTCTCCCCAGGGGTGAAGGGCTTATGGATAGTCATAATTAAAGTCAATTGCTGGCTCAGGTTATTAGGGTTCTTGACCTGATGTTGCCTGACCTCAATCAGTGCCATCCAAACAGATGTATCCGGATATAACCTCTCCCTCAAAAAGCTCCACACAAATTCCCACATTCTGTAAAATATAAATGGTGCATAAAATGAAACAGTGTATACATAAAACCACAGAGTACATACTTTGCAATCTGGCACTTATTTGCATCTGAACTCCTAATGCCTCTTGTATCCCTTTACAATTAGAACTTAAACCAAGGTTACAGACTTATTCTTAAAACACACAAACACACTCGCAAACGTGTCTGCTACTATACAGCTCACTGATGAGTATACTGCCAACCTGAACGATCAGTAACTACCTTTTACAACTGGTGGCTCTGTCTCACCAAACTAGCTCAAAAATGTCTCATCTCTTACACAAACACAGCTGTATGCACACACACCACACTACTTTTATATTTGTTCAACTCTCCAACGTCGTGATACTTCATGACCCCATCGTCAGATCTAAGTGTGGGTACTAATGTTTTAAAAAAAATACTCACCCATTTGGACTGATAAAATTGCTGGCCACATGATGAGATATGAACATATCCCAGACGGGCCCCCAAATGATGTAAATGTGAACAAAGTCAGTTTTATTCAGAAAAGCAAGCAACAAGGATCATATTCAGATACTCTTGGAAGAAGACGCCTGCCCAACCCAATATTATAAGAGATTTTTTTATATGCTAAAGATCAAAGGTAACAGCAGGACAATTCTACCATTATAATGTATCTATAATGCTTCCTTTGAATTACATATAGTCTTAAATCACCACCATCTTCATACACACACTTGAGATACCCACAGATTTTAGGCTGCATTCATGCACATGCAAGCATTTGAGCTCTAAGTGGAGTGTTCCTTTGTGTGTGATTGACTCCAACCTACAACTCCAGAAAACCCATTGATCTGAGCTGTATTTTAAATTCAATCTGCAATCCAGGTTCAATCTGATGAATGGCTTCTGTTGAACTGAATATTTGCTATAAACCCTAACACTGTTCACAACTCACTGGATTGTGGTCGCAACAAGCACCAGAGATTAGCTTTATTTGTCAGATGTATTTGAAGGCTTACAGAGAAATGAGTTGTTTGAATGCAGAGATTTACCTATGGGAAAGGGAATACAGTATAAGGACATGAAAGGTCTGCAGCATCTTTCCTTGGAGCAGAGAAGCTGATAGCAGATTTGGCTGAGGTCTTGATAGCAATGAGAGCTCATCATATTACTGGGGTGGAAGCACACCCTCTGGTGTGGCAACTAATCACCTGGAGTGACCACATTTGCTGCAATATCCTATCAATGAATTTCAGAAGCTTTGTGTTCAGTGCATGGAACAGAGCCTTTGATCAGGTTGAATGGGATTATTTATTTAAAACTTTGGAAAAATTTAACTTTGGGCCCGATTTTATTCAATGGATTAAATTACTTTATCTATCTCCCTCCACTCAGGTTCTTACTAACTCTTAGAATTCTAAACCTTTTAAACTTCAACGTGGAACTAAACAAGGTTGTCCTTCGAGTCCTTTGCTTTTTGATTTGGTCTTAGAACTTTTAGCTATTGCTTTCCGGGAATCTAATGATATCTCTGGTATTTTAAGGAGGGGTATTACCCACAAAGTTTTGCTTTATGCTGATGAGCTTTTGCTCTATGTTCTAATGTGGTGTCTTCTTTACCTTCTGTATTTTCTTTACTCTCCTGCTTTAGTCAGTTTTCAGGATATAAACTTTAACTTTCATAAGAGTGAACTTTTTCCTTTGAATAATTTGTTATTAGTTAATACTAACCTTCCTTTTAAAATTGTAAGAAATCAATTTACTTATTTGGGCGTAACAATTACTAGGAATTATAAATTCCTTTTTAAAGAAAATACTTTTACACTTCTGAATTATGTTAAGAAGGCACTATCAAATTGGTCACCCCTCCCTTTATCATTGATTGGCCAAATTAATTCTATTAAAATGAATAATTTGCCTAAATGTTTATATTTATTTCAGGCCATACCTGTTTTTATTCCTAAATCCTTTTTTTGATTCTTTGGATTCTATTATATCTTCTTATATATGGAAAAATAAAATTTCTCTATTAAATAAAGTTCATCTTCAAAAAGCTAAAAAGAATGGAGGTTTAGCCTTGCCCAATTTTAGGTTTTATTACTGGGCAGTCAATATATGGAATCTTACGTTTTGGTTATATTATATTAATTGAGAGGACTGTTTGGTCTGGGTTTCTTTAGAAGCTAATTCTGTTAATAATTTTTCTATCATTTCTCTTCTCGGATCCTCAATTCCTTTATCTTTAAGTAATTTATTAGATAATTTTGTAGTTAAACACACTTTGAGGATTTGGGTACAATTAGAAAATATTTTGCTTTATTGAGATTTTCACTTTCAAGCCCCATTTTCCTAACTATTTTTTAAAACCTTCTATGACTGCTGTAGTTTTTAAAGAGTGGAATAGATTGGGTATAAAATGTTTTCAGGATTTGTTTGTAGGAGATAGTCTCTCTTCATTTGAACAACTGTCAGCTAAGTGTAGCCTACCCAAAACCCACTTTTTTCAATATTTTCAAATTAGAGACTTTTTGCGTTCTCAAGGACATTCATTTCCTAAAAGTCCAGATAAGAATTTACTTGACACCATTTTTAATTTGAAACCCTTCCATAATGGATCTATATCTAATATTTATGATTGTTGTTCGGGATGAGAAATATTCCTTTAGACAAAATTAAAAATCTCTGGGAACAAGATTTACAGATTCCAATTTCTGAGGATACTTGGAATGATTTGGTTTAATTAGTTAATATCTCATTGTTATGTGCCCATCATTCCCTTCTACAATTTAATGGGGCCCACATGACTAAAGGTAAGCTGTCTTATTTTTATTCTGATATATCTCCCTATTGAGATAGATGTAACAATGGAGAAGGTTCACTAATTCATATGTTTTGGACTTGTCTGAGTCTTGAAAAATATTGGAAGGAGGTATTCCAAACTTTTTTGCTGCTTTCTAAAGTAAATTTTAAACCTGATCCTTTGACTGCCTTATTTGGTATTGTTGGATGAAATGATATTATTTTGGAGACACATAATTTGCACATTTTGGCTTTTATTTCTCTTATAGCCAGGAGGGCATTGTTGCTTAAGTGGAAGGATGCCACTCCGCCTACTCATTCTCCTTGGTTAAATGATGTTATGTCATGCTTAAATTTAGAGAAGAATCACTGTTCAATTTCTGAACCTAGACAATATTTTTTTTAACATTGTGGGGACCTTTATTAAATTATTTTCAAAATCATTGATTTGCTATTAAGCACAGATGTTAACTAATAATATGTTTTACTATATGATAAGGATTTTTCTTTTTTTAATTAAACAGCTGTTTTTTCAGGTAGTGGGTTTAGATTTTTTGTACAATAAATTTATCTTTTTTCAGTATTATGTTTACATTTAATTTATATTGATATGGGGTAATGAGACTATATTTGTGATTCCAATATATTGTAATCAATATATATTATATGTCCTACTGTACTCTGTATTCTTTTATGTAAGAAATCAATAAAAATATTGAAAAAGGAAGAACAGAGGACAGGGTCTCCCTCAGTGTTTGCAGTGGGTGAAGGGGTGATAACTGTTACGTGACCACAGTTTGGTACTGTGGGTATGACTTTAAAGCACTTGGACGAAGCAGGACTATGACAACAGTACAACAAGCTGCGACAGACCACTGAGATTTTCAGTAGAGAGAGAAAGAGAGAGAGTGGAAGTTTGGACTGCAAGCTGCTGGCAGTAGTTTGCTACAAAAATGGGTAAAGTCTGATACATAACCATGCCCAAGATTGGGTTGATTAATGGCACACGGTGCACATTGGATGTGTGACTGGCACTTCATATAATCCATACGTGGATTTTGTTGGAGTATCCTGTGGCCACCACTTCCATTAACCCTTACCTGGATTCAGGTGTGTTATGTGGTAACCACCTGTGTGAAGGGATATTCCGTGACTGTCACCTTGTGATATTTCTATGTGGATTTTGGAACGACTCGACGGATAAGATCTTTGGCAACTGTTACTTTGTTTTCCCAGTATGGAACATGTGGAATTCTTCATAATTGCTTTCCCTCTACATTTTAGCATGGATTTACAAATCTATCCTTTCATTTATTCTGTGGATTACTGGACCTTTCTACTTTACCATCTTAAGACTTTAAGAACTGTTCCTGAGCTTGACAGTTTGGGAGCCACACACGCATAACATTGTTAACTTCTGTTTATTTGATTTAATCTCTTATATTTTGAGTAGATACTAATAAAGATAATGGTTTTAACATCAAACCCTGACTCATATTGTGATCTATTGCTGCTGGTATATAGATTAAATTGGGGGCTTGTCTGTGATTTGAACAAATCGGAGCTTATTGATCAATTGATTATCGATCTGATTGATTATCTCCCTTTTGATTGACTTGTGTGTGGAAACCAGCAGCAATGGATGCTGAGGGATTTCTGACATCGCCACCCCTGAATCCTTAGGGGATGCCAGAAAGGATGACTTGTTGGCCATTGCTAAGAAGCTGGGATTTGTTATGGCAAAACTGGCTATGAGAAAGGCAGAGATTCAGAGGAGAATAACTGAGCACTATGTATCTATGAGGGAGTTCAAAGGGGAGGTGTTAGAAATGTTTCCTGAAAGGAAACCAGTTGAGCTCCAGTTACAGCTGGAACAATTAAAGTTCAAGCAGGAGAGACTTAAATTTGAGGACAGAGAAAGACAAAGGGAATTTGAAGCTGTGGAAGCAGACAAAAAAGGAGGTTTGAGTTAGAAGGTTAGAGAAGCTACAGCAAGGGGGTCTAGCATTTGACTCTGGTGACAGGTTTGTTGCCAGTCGGGAAGTTAAAATGGTCCATCCATTTGATGAAGCTAAGGTTGATAAATATTTTCAGCATTTTGAAAAAGTAGCTCAGAGCCTATGGTGGCCAAAAGATGGTTGGCCTCTCCTATTACAGAGTGTAATTAAGGGTAGGCTCAGCAGGCTTATTCTGCCCTGTCAGATGATTATGAGATCGTGAAACAGGCTGTGCTTGAAGCCTATGAGCCAGTTCCAGAAGCCTATAGGCAATGGTTTAGGAATCTGAGGAAAGCTGAAAACCAGGCTCATGTGGAATTTGCATATGGGAAGTTTGTGTTTTGAATGATGATGCACATCTAAAAATGTGGATGATGATTTTGACAAACTGAAAGAGTTGGTTTTAATTAAAGAATTTAAAAGGTGCATCCATAATGACATAAAGACATATTTAGATGAGAAGGATGCAGCCACTTTGCAAGAATCTGCTAAATTAGCAGATGAGTTTGCTCTAACCCACAAGGTTAAGTTTACCCAAAATAAGACCTTCCACAAGGGTAGTATGGATAGGGTAAACCAGAAATTAAATCTGGGACTAGTGACAAAGATAAGGATGAAGGGAAGCAGTTAAAAAGGAAACATTCTGGTCCTACTTGTCACTATTGTAGGAAACCTGGTCATGTTATGGCTAACTGTTTCCTCCTGAAAAAGAAGAAAGAAAAGGAGATAGTTCCAGATGCCTGTATTCAGCGCTTTGAAACACCTGTAAACCCATAGGATTCTGGATTTCCTGATGGAGCTCTGTAAAAGGCTGAGGTGTCTGACCTGATTAGAAAAGAATTCATTCCTTTTATGTCAGAGGGGTTTGTTTCAGTGAATGATGGGTCACACCCAGTACCAGTGAAAATTCCTCGAGATACTGAGGCTTTTCAGTCACTCTTGTGACTGAGGTTTAGTGATGTTCTAGAGTTTAGTGATGAGACTGCCACTGGTGAGGTAAATCTTAGTCAAGGCATTGGGGTCGACATCGTTTCTGTAACTGTACACAAGGCAATTTTAAAGTCAGAGTTAGTTTCAGGACTGGTTAAGATAGGACTACGACCCAGCTTACCAGTGCAGGGTGTTTCTTTGCTGTTAGGGAATGACCTAGCAGGCAGCAAAGTTGTCCCTGCAATGCAGCTGATGACTAAGCCAAACACTGATGACACAAAGATGGATTCTAACATTCATCCTTCCTGCGCAGTAACTCAAGCTATGGCTAAGAAGCTAGCCAATATGGATGGTTCTGTGCAGCATGGTTCTGCTACTCATTATAGCCCAAATTGGGATTCAGATCTTGATGACTTGTTAACGACTTTCCTTCCTTCATTATTGGAACAGGATCCTTGTAGTAGGGCTGACTAATAAAGATTTGTCTTTGTCCAGGAAGGAGTTTCTAGCAGAACAGAGCAGAGACCCTGAGATTGCAGCATTGAGAGAAAAAGCTTTCCCTGGTGATGAGATTGAGAAAGTGCCAGTAGGGTATTATTTCAAGGATGGAGTGTTAATGAGGAAGTGGAGACCACCTGAAATTCCTGCAAGTGAGGAAAGGGCAATTGTTCACCAGGTTGTAGTTCCTAAAGTTTATAGGAATGAGATTTTAACTTGGCCCATAGTATTCCCTTAGGTGGCCATCTAGGTGTGAATAAAATTGTGGACAAGATTTTTAAACAATTCTTCTGGCCTGGTCTGAGGAAAGATGTTGTGACATTTTGCTGAACTTGTCACACTTGTCAGGTTGTGAGTAAAACTAATCAGGTCACCCCAGTAGCCTCATTGCAACCTATTCCTGCATTTGGTGAACCGTTTTCTAAAGTTATTGTGGGTTGTATTGGTCCATTGCCCAAGACTAAAGCTGGCCATCAGTATTTGCTGACCATCATGTGTACAGCATCTAGGTTTCCAGAAGCAATCCCTCTTAGTAATATGAAAGCTAAAACTGTGTTGAAGGAGCTCATAAAGTTTTCACCTTATTCAGCTTGCCTAAAGAAATCCAGTCCAATCAAGGAAGTAATTTTATGTCAGGATTATTCCAGCAGGTAGTTTACAAACTGGGAGCCAAACAAATCACCTCATCTCTGTACCATTCAGAATCCCAAGGGGCCTTAGAAAGGTTTCATTCTACCCTCAAAAGCATGATTAGCATTGAAACGCAGAGAGATTGGGATGAGGGAGCTCACGTGCTTTTATTTGCAGTAATGGAGTCAGTGCAAGAGTCCCTAGGCTTTAGCCCCTTTGAACTTATGTTTGGGCACCAGGTTCGAGGATCTTTGACATTGTTAAAAGAGCAGTGGATTCACAGTGACCTGCATATTAATTTGCTAGACTATGTTTTAAAATTCAAGGACAGATTGCAAAAGGGTTGCAACTTAACATGGGAAAATTTAAAATCAGCCCAGGAAGGAATGAAAACTTGGTATGATAAAGGAGATTGAATGAGGTCATTCAAGCTGGGAGCTAAAGTCCTTGTTTTGTTTCCTGTGCAAAAAAACCCTTTGCAAGCAAAATTTCATGGTCCTTATGAAGTTGTGCCTAAAGTTAATGATGTGGATTATGTTACCAAAATCCCAGACAGATAAAGGCCAACACAGCTTTGTCATGTAAACATGCTTAAGTTGTACCATGAGAAACAAACAGCAGCTGTGACCGTTGTTGTCAATAACAATGAGTGCGAACTCTCTGGGAACTTACCAGCTGATCCATCTGAGGCCTATTTTAAATCCAACATTATTTCAGCCAAGTTGATAAATTCAACTGTTTTAGAAAATCTTGATGAGAAATTGGCTCATTTATAGCCACAGCAGTGACAACAGATGAAGCAATTGATCGTGAAATTTAGGGATTTGTTCTCTAATGAAAACAGAACCACAGTAGCCTCTGTTACTAGATGTTGGTGTAGATGTTGATGATGCCAAACCCATAAAACAACATCCGTATCACATGAATATTGAAAAATGTAGACTTTTTGAAAAAAAAATTAAGCATATGTTGGAAAATGGTATTATTAGGCATTCTACTTCAGATTGGAGCTCACCTTCTGTTATGGTACCTAAAGCAGATGGTCGTATCAAGTTTTGTACTAATTACAGAAAGGTGAATGCTATAACAAAAGCAGATGCTTATCTCATCCTTAGAGTGGATGATTGTGTAGACAAGGTTAGAACAGCTAAGTTTCTTACAAAAATCAATCTGTTAAAATGTATTGGTGTGTTCCATTAACAGATAGAGGTAGAGAAATTTCTGCATTTGTAACACCTTCTGGGTTGTATGAATACAATGTTTTGCCATTTTGGATGAAAAATGCTCCAGGAACATTCCAGAGAATGATTAATTCTGTAATTCAAGGGTTAAAACACACACATGCCTATATTGATGATTTGGTCACAGGAAATGACACCTGGGAAGCCCATATTTCTGCAATGGAAAAGCTGTTTGACAGGCTCTCAAGGCCAATCTTACACTTAACTTAGCTAAGAGTGAATTTGGCCATGCCACTGTGACCTATCTTGGTTTTGTAGTAGGTCAGGGCAGGTTAGCTCCTGTTCAGGCAATGGCTAAGGTTTCCATTCCAACCAGTAAAAAAAACTCTTAGAAGATTCCTGGGAATGGTCGGATATTATTACAAGTTATGTAAGAACTTTGCTGATGTTGCTCTCCCATTGACAAACCTCCTGATGAAGGGTGAAAAGTTTGTTTAGACAGAGCCTTGTCAGGAGGTATTTGACAAATTAAAAGCCATCTTATGTCACCAACCTGTGCTTATGTCACCAGGTCACCTGATTTTGCAAAGTCATTTTCCATTGCTGTGGATGCCGGTGATGAAGCTGCAGGAGCTGTGTTACTACAAAGGGATGATTATGATGATGCTGACCATCCTGTGTCTTACTTTTCAAAGAAATTCAATGAGCATCAAAGAAATTATTCCATCATCGAGAAGGAATTATTATCAATTACTTCGGCTTTGCAGCATTTTAATATTTATGCTTGCCCAGCTCAAAAACCACTTGTGGTTTATACAGTTCATAATCCTTTGATATTTTTGAGTAAGGTGAAAAACAAAAATAGAAGGTTGTTGAATTGGAGTCTGATTTTGCAGGAGTATGTTCTCATTACAACTCATATTAAAGGCAAGGATAATACCATCGCTGATTGTCTTTCCTGATGTTAAGCTTGCAATGTATTTTTTTCAATAGTGCAGTGGAATTTATTATTTGTTTATTTTTCTGCAATATCTTGTATTAGTCTGTAATATGCTATATGGTGACCATGCATATATACTTTAACATATTGTAGTTTGCAGTTAAAATTTTGCTCTTCCAGATCAAAATTTTCCCTTTTGGGGGGAGGTGTTATGTGACCACAGTTTCGTACTGTGGGTATGACTTTAAAATGCTTGGATGAGGTGGGACTATGACATCAGTAAAACCAGCTGTGACAGACCGCTGAGATTTTCAGTAGAGAGAGAAAGAGAGAGAGTGGAAGTTTGGACTGCAAGCTGCTGGCAGTAGTTTGCAGCAACAATGGGTAAAGTCTGATACATTACCATGCCCAAGATTGGGCTGATTAATGGCATACGATGCACATTGGATGTGTGTGTGACTGTCGCTTTATATAATCCATATATGGATTTGGTTGGAGTATCCTGAGACCACTACTTTCATTAACCCTTACCTGGATGCGGGTGTGTTATATGGTAACCACTTGTGCAAAGGGATATTCCGTGACATTATTTCTACGTGGATTTCAGAACCACTCGATGGATGAGATCTTCGGTGACTGTTACTTTATTTTCCCAGTATAGAACCTGTGGAATTTTTCATAAGCGTTTTCCCTCTACATTTTAGCATGGATTTACAAATCTCTCCCTTCAATTATTCCTTGGATTACTGGACCTTTCTACTTTGCCATCTTAAGACTTTAAGAACTGTTCCTAAGCTTGACAGTTTGAGAGCCACACACGTATAACACTGCTAACTTCTGTTTATTTCATTTAATCTCTTATATTTTGAGTAGATACTAATAAAGATAGTGGTTTTAACATCAAAACCTGACTCATTTTGTGATCTATTGTAGCTGGTGTGTAGCATAACCAAAGGTTAATGTTATTGGTACTATTGCCAAAGTGAGGATGGAGAGGAGTTTCCACTCAGCCAATGGGTAAGATTTGGAATGAGCTGCCATACAAGCAGATGCATGCAGATTTCAATTGTGGTAGTGAGAAAAGATTTGATAAACTCATGAGGGAGATGAAAAATACAGAGAAACGGTGAGGGAATGAGGTAACATATTTAGTAATGAATGTTAATTCACACAGAACAGAATAGAGAACACAATTTAGAAACCAGGGTGTGTTCTGCATTATTCACCTGTTTGTGGCAATTAACTGGATTGAACCAACTATGTGATTCATCTGCCTTATTTGAGAGGAAACTCTCCCCTGTGACTTAACTGGGGATCAATGAAACACAGATAGAAACAGCTTTGGGGATCTTACATTTCCACAATACTGAAGGACAACATGTTTAAAATTTACTGCTGGCTTTAGTGGATTTTTCAAGCTATTGCTTTGTTGAATTTTCATTACAACTTACCTGAAATGAAGCAATTTACTTACCTTGTTGGTTCAATGACTGTAATTAACATTGATCACATAGGAATAGAACATATTAGTTACTGTTGGCCAAGCATGAGAAATACAAGTTGTTTTACATCCTCAAATGATTCTATCACAGAATATCATTTCAAATGATATTTTGGTCCCATAAACCTATAAAAGATATTTTGGAACCATATTCAATAGACCTCATCATTAACTTCCTGGCTATTTAAACCACTATTTCCCTCATTCAGGAAGAACACTACATTGCCCTTTCCCATAATAGTTGGTGGAATACATGAAAGCAGGAAGGGCCTGAGTTGGGACTGTTTCAAGTGCATAATGGCCACAAGGTCTGGGAAAGCCTATGCTGATTATTCTTATCAATAATTATGCAATCTTAAAGGAATGAGAAACTGTAGACCTGACAAATACAACATGAAGCATTTGAAAAGGGTCAGACAGAGTAAAAGGACACAGAAATGATGGACCTTGAGCTGCAAGACCATAGATCCATGAAAGTGGCAGAGTAGCTGGATAAGGTGTGAAGAAGGCAGATGGGATACCTGCCTTCAACAGCAGTGAAGCAGAATATAAAGCAGGGACAGCACTTAACAACTGTATAAAATATTAGTCGGACTTCTCTGGGATTATCATGTGTAGTTCTGGTCACCACACAACAGTATGTGTGTGGTTGCACTGGAGAGGGTACAGAGGAGATTGACCAGAAGGCCTGTAATGTAACAGCTCAGTTGTACATCTGCATTGCAATAACTGGGATTTTTACCCCAGGAACAGATAGTTCAAAGTGATACCTGGTCAAAGTCTGGGAGACTGCAAAGGGAATGTATGGTGGGGGCGGGGGGAGGATTGGTTGAAACTATTTCCCTTAGACAGGATGGCTGAAAGATTTCTCCAAACATGGAGTAGGTGGCGAATGAGGTGAATTGTCAATGGTTCGGTGGTTCACAGACACAGGGGTGATGGGTGCAGATCTGGCCTATTTTAAAGAATAAAATCTCCAAACACATTCCAATTTTTCAGTCATCTTCTCTTGGTCATGGCCTCTCAGGAGTTTTACCTGTTAAAAAATGGAACTGACCCATGTAAAGAAATGTTAGACCAGTTGACCAAAGGAGCAGCCGATGGAGAGATATAGGGTCAACATGACTAATGGCATTGCTGTATTCCGCAGATTAGGTGTGTGAGATGGAGCAACACAAAGTTCTAGGAGGGTCATTGGGCTTAAGGCGGTGCAATGACCTGGTCAAATCATGGTTCACCGAACCATTCAATACTCCAATTCTATCAAAGCAGCTGCACTCTCAACTTGCAAAGATCCCACACAGTACAATTGTTTTCAGAAGCAATCAGACAAACTCAATATGTCCCCACCTCAATGTTTCCATCTCTCTGCATTCCCACTTTATTCCATTCCATCCTCCCTCCTTTTTATCCTTTTACTCGCTTGATATCATTCCCTTCTCACTCCATTCCTAACAACTTCCATGCTTATACTCAACACATTCCCAACTTCCTTCAACATTCTTTACCGCATTAGCACTCCAATCACACTTAGCTCCATTCCCTCTTCCCTTCCACCCTCCAGTGAGGAGAATTCATGGAAGACTTGTCAAGTGGTAAAGTTATGTGGATGGGAGATGGGTAAAGGTGTTAGTGGGTCACTGTCACAAACACACAGCAGGTAGAATAGGTTAAAGAGTCTCCTTTGTGTTTCCAATTCAGTGACCTTCAGTTTGCATCCCAGTGCTTGTACACCAGATGTATGTGATTGGGTTCTGTTGTTCATTTGTTAATTGATGTCTCAGACATGGAGCTAATGTTGTAATGTGTTTATTCTGATCCCAGTAATTAACAATGATTACATCACTCTATGGTTTCTGTGGATGCCACCTTCCTGTATAAAGGCTGTCACTAAGTAAGAGGACACAGTGTCAACAATATCTCTTCCCTGCTGAACAACTACCTGCTTGCCTGTAAGTGTGAGAAATGAAAATCAGATCTATCTGATAATTGATATCGCATATTATTTATACCGAATCCTGGCAGGCATTGGAGTGTTCTGTAAGTCTTTTGCCAGCTTGACACATCTAATATAGATTTGGGTTTTGAATTGTTCAGCCTCATTTATTTCTGACTGTTATTTCAGCTCGGAGTTATCGCTGATATTCCTCTCTTCCCTGATGTTACTTGCTCCCTCTCTGCCATATCTACCAGGCTTCAGTCTTATTGGGTTAGTGTCCTTCATCCCATCCCTTTTGGTTTGCACTGTTGGGGCACTGGATCCCAGATATTAATATATTCATTGATTTACAAGTGCTGTTGCTTCATTTACACTGTCCCCCTAAATTGTGATGGTTACTAGGAAAGTTGACAAGGGTAAAGCAGTGGATGTTGTCTATATGGACTTTAGTAAGGCCTTTGACAAGGTTCCACACGGGAGGTTAGTTAGGAAGGTTCAATCATTAGGTATTGATATTGAAGTAGTATAATGGATTCAACAGTGGCTGGATGGAAGATGCCAGAGAGTAGTGGTGGATAACTGTTTGTCAGGTTGGAGACTGGTGTGCCTCAGGGATCTGTACTGGGTCCATTGTTGTGTGTCATATACATTAATGATCTGGATGATGGGGTGGTAAATTGGATTAGTAAGTATGTAGATGATACTAAGATAGGTAGCATTGTGAATAATGAAGTGGTAATGCAGAGAGATTTAGGCCAGTTAGAAGAGTAGGCCGAAAGATGGCAGATGGAATTTAATGCTGATCAGTATGAGGTGCTACATTTTGGTAGGACTAATCAAAAGAGGACATACATGGTAAATGGTAAGGCATTGAGGAATGCAGTAGAACAAAGTGATCTAGAAATAATGGTGCATAGTTCCCTGAAGATGGAATCTCATGTGGATAGGGTGGTGAAGAAAGATTTTGGTATGCTGGCCTTTATAAATCAGAGCATTGAGTATAGGAGTTGGGATGTAATGTTAAAATTGTACAAGGCATTAGTGAGGCCAAATTTGGAGTATTATTACAGTTCTGGTCACCAAATTATAGGAAAGATGTCAACAAAATAGAGAGAGTACAGAGGAGATTTACTAGAATGTTTCCTGGGTTTCAGCACCTAAGTTACAGAGAAAGGTTGAACAAGTTAGGTCTTCATTCTTTGGAGCATAGAAGGTTGAGGGGGGACTTGATAGAGGTATTTAAAATTATGAGGGGGATAGATAGAGTTGACATGGATAGGCTTTTTGCATTGAGAGTAGGGAAGATTCAAACAAGAGGACATGAGTTGAGAGTTAAAGGGAAAAAGTTTAAGGGTAACACGAGAGGGAACTTCTTTACTCAGACAGTGGTAGCTGTGTGGAACGAGCTTCCAGTAGAAGTGGTAGAGGCAGGTTCGATATTGTCATTTAAAAAAAAAATTGGATAGGTATATGGCAGGAAAGGAATGGAGGGTTATGGGCTGAGTGCAGGTCAGTGGGACTAGGTGAGTGTAAGCAGTGGCATGGACTAGAAGGGCCAAGATGGCCTGTTTCCATGCTGTAATTGTTATATGGTTATATGTAATTAGACCCATGTTGGTCTATATCACTGTCTGTGATGTATGATAATTCATCCAATATATTCAGAGCTGTTAAACTGTGCAGGGAAGCCCCTTGCAAGGCTTATTGAGAAAGTAAGGAGGCATGGGATCCAAGGGACATTGCTCTGTGGATCCAGAACTGGCTCGCCTACAGAAGGCAAAGAGTGGCTGTAGACGGGTCATATACTGCATGGAGGTTGGTGACCAGTTGTTTGTTTCAGGGATCTGTTCTGGGACCCCTTCTCCTTGTGATTTTTATTAATCACCTGGGTGAGGAAGTGAAGGGATGAGTTAGTAAATTTGCTGATGACACAAAAGGTTGGGGGTGTTGTAGATAGTGTGGAGGGCTGTCAGAGTTTACAGTGGGACATTGATAGGATGAAAACCTAGGCTGAGAAGTGGCAGATGGAATTCAACCTTGTTAAGTGTGAGGTGGTTCATTTTGGTAGGTCAAGTATGATGGCATAATATAATATTAATAGTAAGTCTCTTGGCAGTGTGGAGCATCAGAGGGATCTTGATGTCTGAGTCTATAGGATAATCAGTGCTGCTGTGTAGGTTGACTCTGTGGTTAAGAAGGCATTGGTCTTCATCAATCGTGGGATTAAGTTTAAGAGCCAAGAGGTAATATTGCAGTTACATAGGACCTTGGTCAGACCCCACTTGGAGTACTGTGCTCAGTTCTGGTCATCTCACTACAGGAAGGATGTGTAAAGCATAGAAAGGGTGCAGAGGAGATTTATAAGATGTTGCCTGGATTGGGGAGCATGCCTTATGAGAATAGGTTGAGTGAATTCAGTCTTTTCTCCTTGGAGCGAAGGAGGATAAGGAGTGACCTGGTAGAGGTGTACAAGATGATGAGAGGCATTGATCGTGTGGCTAGTCAGAGGTTTTTTCCCAGGGCTGCACAGGAGGGCACAGTTTTAATGTCCTTGAAAGTAGGTACAGAGGAGACGTCAGGGGTAAATTTTTTTGTGTAGAGAGTGGTAAGCTATAAATTACAATAAGTAATTTAATAATATAAATGACAAGCCTCTAGAGATGTGCAATGCAAAGTATACTGACTGCCTGCTGCACAGCCTGGTATGGAAGCACAAATGCCCTTGAACGGAAAATCCAACAAATAGTAGTGGATAGGGCCCAGTTGTTCACGGGTAAAGCCCTCCCCTCCATTGAGCAGATCTGCATGAAACACTGACATAGGAAAGCAGCATCCATCATCGGGAACTGCCACCACCTAGGACATGTTCTCTTCTCACTACTGCCATCAGGAAGAAGGTACAGGAGTCTCAGGATTCACACCGCCACATTCAGGAACAATTATCCCTCAACATTTTTTGTATTTTCTGCGGTCTATTAGTCATAATTATAATGTATTACTGTGTTTTGGTTTTTTTGTATTATAGTTGGGTCTTCTCTAGTTTACATTTAAGTTGCAATTGTCCTTGGATACTTCCAATTAATTCTCCTCGAGACTTTGCAAGTGTACAATTAAATACTTTATCCTTGAGCTTTTGTCTTTTACTAGAATGGTTACTTGTAAGCTTGTCAAAAGTCTGACAGGGGGCAGCAGGCAGCTGGCAGACTTCTCCATATGCGTCAGGAGTGGTGGACCGTGGCCGAGTACTTTATCGTGTTCCGGACACTGGCACTTGAGAGTGGGTGGAATGGAGAAGCCCTCATTGCCGATGTCAGAGTGCCAGACATAGCGTTGTGGTGAGTTTCCAATATTTGGTCTTTCTATCCCCGTTCTTCTCCCACATTTTCCACTCATCCAAGTACCTCACTGCAAGTGTGCTCACTCGCAACCGAGCAGCCCATTCAGCTCAGCAAGACCCGTCTCACCCCTGCTGAGATGGACAGGAGGATGAGAGACAGCCGGTGCCTTTATTGAACTGAAGTAGGGCACTTTCTAACTACTTGTCGAGAGAGATCGGGAAACTCCAAAGATAGTCCAGTAGAGGGAGGACTACGACCTCTGGAGTACACGTGTGCTCTTTATTAGCTTGGGGCAAGAAGGAATTGGCCCTTCTAGACTCCAGCACTGAGGGTAATTGTTTAGATCTTGGTGTGGCCAGACAGATCGGAGTCCCGATCTCTAAATTAGATCATCCCTGACAGCCACCACTCTTGGTGGGGACCACTTAAGCAATTGTCTGCTCCTATTGAAATGCACCAGGACCATAGCCCTCTATACCCCTACCATCCAACTTCTCTTAAACGTTGAAATTGAGCTTGTATCCAGCACTTGTTATTCTCATTTTCCTATTAAACTTCTCACTTTTCTCTCTTAACCCATGACCTCAGTGGAAAAAGACTGTTTGTTTTACCCTATCTATACCTCTCATAATTTTGAATATCTGTCTCTTTCTTTTTCCAATATTTTTATTGAATTTCATATACACAAATACAGTTCATAAGGATACCTATTATAAATCAAAAAAAGATAGGACAAAATGCACTATATATAAATCACACTGATACAATCACAATATCCCATATTGATGATCTATCAAATAAAATAAAATAAATTGAATGATGAATTAATATTAGTTATTTAAAAAACTATACCCCCTACCAAGACAAAGCTAGTTGGAGAAAGAAAAACAAGAGAAAAAAAAGAGTACTTTACCATATAGTATTTTATATTTAATAGCCCAGGTCTATATTATAATAACAATTCAAAGATTTTTAAAATAGTTCAGAAAGGGTCTCCATAAATTTTGAAACTCTTGGTTAGAATTGGAAATCAAACAACGAATCTTCTCTAGAATTAAACATAACATAACATCACATAACCATTCAGCATGTGTGTGGGGGGGCAATCTCCTTCCATTTAAGCAAGATTGCCCTCCTAGCCATAAGAGAAATAAAAACCAGTACCCACAAATGAGAAGGCTCCAAAATTTTAGTTCTTTCCTCAACAATACCAAATAAGGCAGTTAAAGGATTGGGCTTAAAACTAAATTTAAAAAGTACAGAAAAAGTTTGGAATACATCTTTCCAATATTTTTCAAGGCTTGAACATGACCAAAACATATGAATTAATGAAGCCTCTCCATTATTATATCTGTCACAGTAAGGAAATATATCTGCAATATACCGAGAGAGCTTGTCTTTAGACATATGAGCCCTATGTACTACTTTAAATTGTAGGAGGGAATGACGAGCACATAATGATGAAGAATTAACCATTTTGAAAATAACCCTCCGGGTCTCATCGGATAATGAAGTCTTTAAGTCCTTTTCCTAATCTTTTTTTAATTTTATCTAAACAAGCCATTCTCAATCCCAATAACAGACCATACATATAAGATATTGAGCCATTTTCAAAAGGTTTCAAATTAAAAATTACATGTGTTATGTTCTTATCCAGGCTAGTAGGAAATATATGTAATTTAGATCTTAAAAAACTCTAATCTGTAGATATTGAAAAAAGTGGGTATTAGATAGGTTATATTTCACTGAGAGCTGCTCAAAAGAAGAAAGATTCCCTCCAACAAACTGATCCTAAAATTGTTTAATACCTAATCTATTCCATTCTCCAATCGGTAATAGATGGTTTAAAAAAAATTAGAAAAAAGTAGGACTGGAAAGAGAAAATCTCAATAAACCGAAATGTTTTCTGAACTGTAGCCAGATCCTCAAAGTGTGTTTAACTACCAAACTGTCAGTTAATTTATTTACAGATAAAGGAAGAGAGGATCCAAGAAGAGAAATAATAGTAAATTTTGTAACAGAATTGGCTTCCAAAAAGACCCATATTGGACAATTCTCACTATTAATATAATATAACCAGAACATAAGATTTCGTATGTTAATTGCCCAACAATATAGTCCAAAGTAGGGTAAAGCAAAACCACCATTCTTTTTGCTTTTTTGAAGGTGGGCTTTATTTAATCAAGGTTTTCTGTTCTTCCATATGTAGGAAGAAAGAATCGAATCTGGAGAATCAAAAAAAGACTTAGGAATAAAAACAGATACGGCTTGAAAGAGGTATATAAATTTAGGTAAAGTATTCATTTTAATAGAATTAATTCAACCAATCAATGATAAAGATGGAGGCGACCAATTAGAAAGTGTCTTTTTCACATAATTCATTAAGGTTAAAAAATTTTCTTTAAATAGATCTTTGTAAGTCTTAGTGATTGGTATGCCCAGATATATAAATTGTTTTCTTACAATTTTAAAAGGAAGGTTAATATTGGTTGGTATCAAATTATTTAAAGGAAACAATTCACTCTTATGTAAATTCAATTTATATACCGAAAACTGACTAAAATTAGTCAGTAAATGAAACATAGAGGGTAAAGAAGTTGTAACATTAGATATAAAAAGCAATAGGTCATCAGAATAAAGCGAGACTTTATGAATAGTACCTTTCCTTAAAATACCGGTGATATCTTCAGACTCTCGAAAGGCAATTGCCAAAGGTTCTAGCACCAAATCAAAAAGCAAAGAACTTAACGAACATCCTTGTCTGGTTCCAAACTGAAGTTTAATTGGTTTAGAAGTCTGAAAATTAGTAAGGACCCGAGTACAGGGAAATAAATAATTTAATCCAATGAATAAAACTGGGCCCAAAATTAAATTTTTCGAAGGATTTAAATAGGTATTTCCATTCAACTCGATCAAAAGCCTTCTCCACATCTAAAGAAATCACACATTCTGATATTTCCTTGGATGGAGAATGCATAACATTTAACAGTCGGTGTATATTAAAATAGGAATATTGATTTTTAATAAATCCTGTCTGATCATCAGATATTATAGAAGGTATAATATTTTCGAGTCTATGGGCCAGAACTTTAGATAGGATCTTAGCATCAATGTTGACTAAAGAAATTGGTCTATATGAAGAGCATTCAGTGGGATTTTTATTCTTTTTAAGAATAAGCGAAATGGAAGCTTCGTAAAAGGACTGTGGCAACCTACCAACATTGAAAGACTCAGCAAGGGTAGAACATAAATAAGGTATAAGCAATGAGGAGAAAGCCTTATAAAATTCTCCATAGAAACCATCAGGTCCTGGAGATTTCCCAGAATGCAATGAATTCCTCAGTGATTTCCTCCTGAGAAACAGGATGATCCAACTGCTTTCAATTATCAACCAAAAGTCCAGGAATATTTAATTGATCTAAAAATTGTTCATTGTAGTATTATCTTTAATAAAATTAGAACTATATAATTTAGAATAAAATTCTCTAAAAGTGTCATTTATTTAAAAATGGTTAGTTGTCATCTCTTCATTGGTTTTGCAAATTTCTTTAATTTGCCATTTAGCTATAAAGGACTTCAATTGATTAGCCAATAGTTTACCATTTTTTTCTCCATGTATATAAAATTGGCTTCTATCTTTTAAAAGCTGGCTTTCAATTGGGTATGTTAAAAGAAGATCATATTTAGTTTTAATTTCAACACGTCTTTTGTATAGTTCAGGGTCTGGTGCTGTTGTGATGGAAAATAACTGGTTCTTTGAGTCTCAACAGTAGAGGCCTGGTCACACACAGTTTTAATAATAAGGAATTTATTTACAAGGGGAAGTCAGGTCAACACAAGCAACTACAATACACAGGAAGCGGTGTGGGGACAGGGTATAGTTACACATAAAAAGAACAAGGGAAGAGCACTATGACAGCTATCCCCCTTGACCTTGGATAGCTGCGGCTCCCATACCAGGACAAACGATGGACCTTCCCAAACAAAAATCAATACACTTACCTTCAATGAGGTGGTCTGTAAGAGAGACTGAGCCAGGCACAAGTCTCACCTTTTACAGCATGAGGCTGGGTGAGATAATCCAATTAAGGTGACCAATGATTTAGGTGTGCATTGAATAATTGGGAGGGACCAAATGTTGATTGGCGTGTGGTGTGTCCTCCGACCAGCCAAGTGGCAGTGCATCTGTCACTTGGCCGGTATCTCTGGATACAGGTGCCAAAGCATATTTCTGGTCTAACTGTTTTAATTGATTAATTAAATCAGTTCTGTATTTATTAGCTTTTTTCTTAATATATGCAGTATAAGGGATAATTTGTCTTCTGATATATGCCTTAAAACCATCCCAAATGATAAGACAGGAGGTCTCTTCCAATGCATTTTCTTAAAAAAAAAGAGTAATTTGATTCTTCAGAAATTTTAGAAAGTCCTTGTCAGATAATAAAGTTATAAAATAAAATAATAAAATGCCATGATCTGTTCATATGAGTGAGTCCAAGATGGCGGTGTGATGCAGCTTGCAGCGGCCACTCCAGAACTGATATCTGTTATTTGTTAAGCGGGGTGCCGTGCACAATCCTAATCTGATGTAAAACTGACGTGGGAGCACGGAGGAACATCTGGAAATCTCCAGGAAGGCCTTCTTCATTGCTGCTGCTGCTGTGAGGTCTGGGTCTCTGCTGAGAAAAACAGGCCCCCAGTCCTCGGGGTCACATTGCCAGTGGTCGTTGGCAGGGGCATCTTAATGCAATTAGCAGAGGATAGTACTTTGAGAAGCTGTGCTGGAGGGGATAGTCAGAGGCTCAGAGGTTCGACGGACTCGGAGTCTGCTGCGGTCAGGGCACTTGCACTGTGTACTGTGTCTGCGAGGCTGGGTCCGACAGAACTTTCATTGTGCGCTGCATCTGCGAGGCTGAGTCCGGCAGCACATTGGAAGTCCACAGCGGGGGTATTCCCTTCTGCCACCTGCATGGGATGACAAGTCTATCGGCACCCTGAGGACTTGTGGAAACTGTGTGGTAGTTTCTTTCAAACTTATAGTCTTTAACATCTTTGGACTATTTTCACTGTGCCCCTGGTCTTTTTTTTTATCAATTATTCTATTGTTTGCACTGTTGTAACTATGTGGTTTTGTGCAGGTCTTGTAGCTTTAGTTTTTGATTTGTTGAGTGCTAGAGTTGGTCTCCTGACTTGGTGTGTCTGGGTAGTCTTGTTTCGTCTGGTGGGTTTGGAGCTACTTTCCAGAGAATGCGCTAAGATGGTAGTGTGATATTAATATGCAGCAGCCTCTCCAGACTCTGGACTGGGGATTGCCAAACGTTCTGTGGATTTTCTGATGTAGTCTGTTTTGTCATGTGCTTTTGTGATATCATTCTAGAGCATAGGTGTCAAACTCAAGGCCCACGGGCCATATCCGGCCCCGTGTACAATTATATCCGGCCCGCAAGATCATTTTAGATAGATCTATTATTTTAATTATTAATAGCCCGGCGATATGAAGCCTATGATTGTAAATTAATACCAATCATAAAAATAATGCTTGCTCAGCAGTCTTCTTCATAAGAAACAGAATTTGTGAAGTGAAACACTTTGTAGTTATAGCAGAGACTGAGACACATGAGAACAGGCTGAAAAAACGGAGGCAATGAAAGCTGCGTTCTCACGCGCCCGACTGATCCGGCCCGCATGAAGCTGCATTTTGCCCAATCCGGCCCATGACCTAAAATGAGTTTGACACCCCTGTTCTAGAGGAACGTTGTCTCATTTTTTAACTGCATTGCACTTGTGGTTTCTAAGTGACAATAAACTGAAACTGAACTGAACTGAACTGAAACCAGGAAGATTTAAAGATAAAAATACAGGAGAATGATCGGATACAGTTATTTCTTTATATTCAATGGATCAAACTAATGGAATCAATTGACTATCAATAAAAAATAATCAATCCTAATAAAGGAATGATGGACATGAGAGAAGAATTAATACTCCCTTTCTGCTGGATGAAGAAAACACCAGACATCGATGATATCACATTTCATTAGAAAGGACTGAATAAATAAAGCTGATTTATTAGGTGTGGCTAATTTAAAAGAAGAACAATCTAATACTGGATCTAGACAACAATTAAAATCTCCACCCATCACTAAAGAATAAGAGCTCAAACCTGGCAAGAATGAAAAGAAACACTCAAAAAATCCTGGGTCATCCACATTAACAAATACAATTAATTTATTATCCAGTTTCCCTGACACTATGACAAATCACCCATTAGGGTCAGAGACAACTTTATGTTGAACAAAAAGAAATTGTATTATCTATAAAAATCGAGACTCCTCGAGATTCTGTTCTGAATGAAGAATGAAATTGTAAACCCCTCCACCGATTAAAAAGGCGTGCATTATCACAACTACGTACATGCGTTTCTTGAGGAAAAATAATGGGGCCCTTAACTTTTTAATATACGGAAAGATCTTATTCTGTTTTACTCTATGATTTAACCCTTACACATTCAAACTACATAAATTAATATTTCACTCCATCTTAAATTGTAATTAACAGAAGAATTAATAGATCGGAGCTTAAATTATTAGATCCAAAGACAGACCATGAAATGAGGCACTCAAGCAGAAAATTTGGATGTTAGTCCAAACCAGCTTCCAGAAAAAAAAAGACCACACCCCACTCCCCCTCCCAAAGCCAGAAAAGCTGGCTAGAGGACAGCCGGCAAGCTAACCCTACAGGTAACCCTCCCCAAGGAATCCTGCTGGGAAAACTCCAAAACTTTGCAAGTTGTTTTATTCCTAACCAGACAAAAAATGAAAAAACTTAGATCAAAAATACAAAACATAAGAGGGTTTGTTTTAACAATTTCAAAAGAAAAATATATATGAAAATCTCACAGGAAAGAATACAATAGTAAAAAATATAGAAGAAAATATTATAGAAACAAGATATATAAACGGTCAAAACGTAAGTTTATTAAAACCTTATTCTGTCCAACATTTAAAAGATAATTGCTCTTGTAACAAATACAGCACAATTAATCTTCTGCTTCCAGAAACTTCTGATCCTAGCCATTTCTGCTCACCATTTTTCAAAATGATTCTGAGACATGCAGGGAAATAAAGAGAGGGCTTAAGCCCTTTCTTATAAAGCAACAACATGATCTCTTTGTACTTCACATTCAGCCATAACCTCTGGTGCATAATCTTCCACGAATCTAATTTTCTTCCCATTAAAATCAATCATTCTGACTCGACTGGAATGTCGAATTAAAAGCTCCTTACTGTGAAATTCATGAAAGCATAAAATGACTGACCTGGGATGTTCCCTTGCCTTGGGTTTCAGGAATAGTGATCGATGGGCATGGTCCAACTTAGGCACGGACGGCAATAAATCTGGGAATAGCTGCTTCAAAAAGCTTGCAAAGAACTCCATGGGGCAATCACCTTCAATTGATTCTTCAAGACCCAAAATACGTAAATTGTTCTTTCTGCTTCTGCCTTCCAGAGTGATCATCTTCATTGTTAACTTTTCATTAATGATAACTTTTTGCAGATCTTACTCTTATCTTCTAAGTCTGCTTCCAATAACAACAAAGCTTCTTTATTCTCTTTAATTCACTTTTCATGTTTGTTTAAAGTTTGTTGAATAGTGTCAAATCTCTCAATCTTCTACATTTGAAGGAATAAAGTCCTAACCTATTCCATCTTCCCTTATAACTCAGATTTTCCAGACCTGTCATTGTCCTTGTAAATTTTCTCTGTATTCTTCAAATGTATTTACATCTTTCCAGTAGGGAGGTGAACAAAACTGCACACAATACTCCAATTAGGCCTCACCAATGTCATATACATCTTCAACATATCATCCCATCTCCTGTACTTAATACTTTGATTTGTGAAGGCCATTGTGCCAAAATTTTTCTTTATTACCCTATCTACCTGTGAGCCACTTTCAATGAATTATGGGCCTGTAGTCCCAGATCCCTTCATGCTACCACACTTCTCAATGCCATAGTGATCACTTTGTAAGACCTACACTGGTTGGTCCTCCCCAAATGTAGCATCTCACACTTGTCCACATTAAATTCCATCTGCCATTTTCCAGCCTATTTTTCCAACTGATCCAGATCCCTCTGCAACCCATGATAGCCTTCTTCATTGTCCACTGCACTCCCAATCTTGGTGCCATCCACAAATTTACTGATACAGCAAACCACATTGTCATCAACAAAATACACTGCAGATTCTGGGGTCAAAGATGCTGGGCCCCTGCCCCCTCACTCTTCAGTCCTGACGGAGGGTCTCGGCCCAAAGCATTGACTGCTCATTTCCACGGATGCTACCCAACCTGCTGAGTTCCTCCCAGCCTGTTGCACATTATCATCCAGATTGTTGATTATAGATGACAAACAACAATGGACCCAGACACAGATCCCTGCAGCACTCCACTAATCACAGTCCTCCAGTCAGAGAGGCAATGATCTATTGCCACTCTCAAACTTCTCCTGCTAAGCCAATGTCTAATCCAATTTACTAACTCATCTTGAATGCTGAGGACTGAACCTTCTTGACCAACCTCCCATTCGGGACATTGTCAAATGCCTTGCTAAAGTTGGTGCAGACAACAATCAATGCCTTGCTTCCATCCATTTTCCTGGTAACTTCCTCAAAAAAAAACTACAAGATTGATTAGACATTACGTACCATGCATGAGGCCATGCTGACTATCTTTAATCAGTCCATTGTCTATCCAATTACATATATTTGGTCCCTTAGAATACCTTCCAATAACTTTCTCACTGTAATCTGTATAGGGTCTATGAAGTTGATGCTGCCTTGCTTCACTTATATGGACTCTGCATCTGTCTCCTGAGTAAATATAGATACAAATAATTCTTTTAAGATCTTCCCCATCTCTTTTGAATTCACACATGGATTACCATTCTGATCTTCCACAGGACTAATTTTGTCCCTTGAAATCTTTTTGCTCTTCATACATCTGCAGAATCCCTTAGGATTCTCATTCACGTTGTCTGCTTGTGTTACAAGGTGGGCGTTGATGGCAGACCCAAATGCAAGACACAGACACTGAAGTACTAGGAACAGGACTAGGCTTATTGAGATAGCAAGGTGAGTATGGAAGAAATGACTCTGGACATTGACACACAGGCCCTGGACACAGGGCCTAGGATTCAGGGCCAGGTCTAGTCCTAAGACTAGGAAAGTGGAACCAGGACAAGGAACTAGGAACTAGGTGCTTGGGCTAGGACTCCGAGCCAGAGACTGAACGGGGACTCAGAACCTGGGTCCGGACTCGGGCTCAGACCTCCGATCTAGGCAAGGACGAAACATGGCTACAGCACTGGACGCGGCTAGGCTACAGGATTGGATGTGGAAATCTTGTACAGGATGAGGCACATAGACAGGACAAGAACACAAAGCTATGACTTGGACAGGACGAGGTTCTTGGACTAGGCTTGGACAGAACGAGAGACTCCTGGACACGATGAGGGAACTTCAGCACAGGACGAGGGAATTCCAGCACTGGGCTGGGCAAGGTACTCTTGGGCTGGGCGAGGAATCTCCAGCACCAGACATGGAATCTCCAGCACTGGACGTGGCTCTTGGATTAGTTTTGGCTCAGCTCTTGGACGGTTTAGTTACTCGGCTCTTGGGTACAGGGCCGGGACCCTTACTAGGAAACAGGGACAGGCCCCTTTCTTGGATGCAGGGCCAGGATGCTGTCTAGGATGCAGGGCCAGGATGACTGCCGAGAATATTTGCCAAGGTAAACTGCTGAGGATTTGGATGGGGACGATCCAGCACAGGACAAGGAATCTCCAGCACCGAGCTGGGCGAGGTATGTGGACTGGAAGAGGCCCCAGAACTGGAACTTGAACAGGGAACATGGTACTCCAGAACAGAGCCGGGACAAGGACCCGGAATCTAGGTCTTGGTTGGAACTAGGCACTTGGGTCTTGACTCAGAACCAGGACCCGGGTCTAGGCTAGGACAAGACATGGCTACAGGTCATGGTGTGGCTACAGGACAGGATGAGACACATGGACTGGACGAAAATGCAAAGACTTGACTAGGTCTTGGGAGACTAGAAATACAGAGCCATGGCTTGGGCAGGACACGGGACTCTTGAGCAAGACACAGGACCCCTGGGCAGGCAAGGCTTCCAGGCGAAGGTTCCAGGTGGGAAGTGAAGGGAACAGTCCGAAAGGGAATCCTTGGTTTGCAGAGTTATTTATATGCTAGCCCAAAACGAGAATCAGGTGCCCCAATTAAGGCACCCAATGGAACAAGGGAAAACAGGAAAACCCAGAATAAGGAATTGAGGAACCAGACCATGAATCGGAATGTGGATTTCACGGACTGGACCATGACAGCTAGGGCAACCTCAGCCTTTTTTTTAGCCCTCCTGATTTCTTTCTTATGTGTTCTTTTTCATTTAACATATTCCATAAGAACCTCATTTGTTCTTACATGCCTATACCTGCTATGAACTTCCTTTTTTTCATGAGGTGAAGGGAGAAGAGCAAGACTCATGTGAGACTGGAACAAGGAATTCTATGGAATATCTACCGGGGGGGTGGACACAGCTCGGAACTGTATGGGTTTATCTGGCAATGCTTCTCATTAAGACCAGCTGGCTGTCCAACTCCCCATTTCATCCAGGTGGTTACCATTGTCAGCCATATTGGGAGCTCCAAAGGGTGACTGATTGGAGCCTCAATACCTCGTTGATCCAATTTCCAGCCCATCCTTCAGGTAAATATCATGTATTTGGATTTTCAGAAGGTCTTTGACAAGGTGCTACACATGAGACTGCTTAACAAGCTACGAGCCCATGATATTACAAGGAAGATTCTAGCATGGATATAGCAGTGGTTGATTGGCAGGAGGCAGAGTGGGAATAAAGTGAGCCTTTTCTGGTTGGTTGCCGGTGACTAGTGGTGTTCCACAGGGGTCTGAGTTGGGACCAAACATTTTTATGTTATATGTTTAATGATTTGGATAAAGGAATTGATGGCTTTGTTGCAAAGTTTACAAATATTATGAAGTTGGGTGCAGGGCCAGATAGTTGAGAGGAAGTAGAGAGGCTACAGAAGGACTTGGACAGATTAGGAGAATGGGCAAAGAATTGGCAGATGGAATACTATGTCGGGAGTTGCACTTTGGTAGAAGAAATGAAGAGGTTGACTATTTTCCAAATGGAGAGAAAATAGCAGAATTCCCTACAGATTAATTTGCAGGTTGATTCTGTGGTGAGGAAGGCAAATGCAACGTTAGCATTCATTTCAAGAGAACTAGAATATAAAAGCAAGGATGTAATGTTGAGACTTTATAGAGAACTGGTGAGGCCTCACTTGGAGTGTTGTGAGAAGTTTTGGGCCCCTTATCTTCACAACGATATACTGAAACTGGACAGGGTTCAAAGGAGTTTTACAAAAATTATTCCAGGATTGAACGGTTAATTCTCAAAAAGGATAAAGATCCTACTGATTGTGCCTCATACAAGACCTATTTCATTTTTGAATGTTGATGCTAAGATTCTCTCAAAGATAATTGCCAATCGATTGGAGAGTGTTTTGGGTAAAATCATTTTTAAAGATCAAACAGGTTTTATAAAGGGTCATTATTCTTTCTCAAATGTTCAGAGATTATTTAACATTATATATTCACCTTCTTCTAAAACTCCACAATGCGTTATATCTTTGGATGCAAAATCATCAATCAAATCCATCGACATCAAGGCATCAAAAAAAAACGTCACCTAAGAGCAAAGCAATCTATGTGGTGGCCTGGTCTGAGCACACAGTTGGGAGATTAAGTAGAGCAATGGGAAGCATGCAGAAAACAGCACAAAATCATGCTGGACCTCTCTATCCACAGAATTCCCAGACCTTCCATGGCAAATTGCAGGCACAGGCATTTTTTACCCGAAAGGAGACAAATATCTTCTCACTGTGGATTACTAGTCATGGAATGTTGGTGTCTGAGCTGTCCTTTACATCCTCAGCAGCAGTTATACAACACCTGAAAACTGTATTTGCTGACCATGGAATACCAGAGACAATTGTGTCAAACAGTGGTCCACAATTCAACCACTCAGAATTCAAAGCCTTTGCTAGGGACTAGGAGTTCAAACACTAGACAAGCAGTCCACAGTATCCACAGGCAAATGGAGAAGCGGAAAGAGTAGTGCAAACTGTTAAGAATCTCCTACTGAAGGCAAAAGACCTCTACAAAGCACTGTTAGCTTATTGTTCCATGCCTCTTGCAAATGACTACAGTCTATCAGAGCTGTCAACAGGCCTTGCGAATAAGCCCGCCCTTTCTTCCTTCCCATCTCCAACCTCACTTAGTGGACTTAGACAAAGTGAGAACTTCTGAGACAAAACAGAATGAGAAAATAAAGATCATGCATGATCTCAGACACAGAGCAAAATCTTTGACACCACTCAGGGGTAGCGAAGCTGTTTGGGTTTCAGACCAATTCACCAAAGGAACAACAGTCTGCCGGTATGCACCATGATTGTTTGTGATCAGAAAATTCCAAGGTGAAATCAGGTGGACCAGACATGCGCTTGTGCGCCTTCACAGTCCACAAAAGGTAGAGAAAGAAATAGTGACCTGATCTTTATGATTAGGACCACTTACTTGAGGTGGATGTACTGTTCAAGAATCTCTATTTTCTCCTATACTTCCAGGAACCTATACCAGATCAAGTCATTTAGCTATCCTACCACAGAGATATACTCCATAGCCTAATAGCCTAGGGCAAGTGTCTAAAGAGGCAGAGTAATCTTCTCACTTGCCAGAATGTTCAGCTGGTCTACTCTGACCTCCATTAGATTTACTGTTTGTTTTAAAAAGTTCCAATGTTAAAAACATTTCAGACTACTGAACCTCATCTTAGCCATCAGTCACTGTAGCCTCCAAACTAATGCCTCTACACGGCACTTCGTCTCAGCCCAGCTGCATTCAAAATCTTACCTGAGTATTATTCCATCTTACTAAAACTGTTTTTTCCCCTAAGGAGCTCCTCTTATTCCTCTTGCCACTACACCTGACTTTTCATGCTGAAGCCTCTTGAGCAAGAGCCTCAGCTCCCACACTGTACACCTCAAATTGGTCACTCTGCTTGACCCAAACTTTTTTTTTAATTGGCTGCTACCAATTAGCTAATTAGCCTATAAACTATTAACTAACAATTTGAAGATGGGCTTCTTCAAAACTCACCAAGAAGTCCTGAGACCTATCTCCTTTATACTGTTGCACCTCTCACTCCAAGTCCCATCTCTTGTTCAGTGAATTTTTCATCTTACAAACTGGAATATATTGTTAAATGAGAAAAATGGGATATGGGATGGAGGATTATACTTGAGGCCACACAATTTGTGTTTGATTTGCCCTACTGCTCACCACAGCATTAGCTACACTTGTTATTGTAATGATAAACATAACTTTCTCACTGTGATTACCATCATGCTTGTGAACCTGTCATCCATCAGCTGCAATCATTGTTGATGATTGGCCACCTTGTCCTGCAAGTGGAAATTGCATATTTTAATGAGACATCTTTGGTTGACATGCCTGTCATAGTTGAATGGATTTTGTGCACAGATTTGAGAGATCTGGGTGTGAAATCTGCTACAGGGCTCATTGCTTGAGGGGGAAATGATAGTGATGTATATGTCCTTACTGATAAATAATGTGAGGTGAACAATAAGAGTGATGCAGTGAGCATATACCATACAAGTGAAAACAGATCCCATTACCTTCATCTTGGTTTGGGTTGTAAACCTGAGTAAAATGGAAGATTTATTTATTAGGACTTGTCAATTTTGAGGTCTGCAGCATTAGGCATCGTTGATGAGAATTACCTGAAAGAAAGGCTGAGTTCAGCTGTTGCTGTGCCAAAACTTGAACCTTCCCACTACAAACTGTTAAACTATCATTAAACATTTGGATGAGAGTACAAACTTTTTTCTGCATTTATGTTCACAATCAGATATTTCTATTTCAATTATCTCATTGGTGCAATAAATATATTGTCCAATACATGCTGAAATTAATTATACTTGTTTTTTGCAAATCACTCAAAAGTAATCCAATCCCTCAGCAACCTCATTGAGTCACAGTGGGATTTGTTAGCTGTATAGAAAGGGGAACATCATAAAAGAGGTATACCTGGTTCCTCAGGGTTGTGGTTACAGACTGGTGCTTGAATGGTGCTATCAACAATTTAGCACACAAGCCTTTACATCTTGCAGTATTTGCAGTTCCCGGTAAGAAGCTGGTGTCCATTTTTAAACTGCTTCCCAGCTCTCCTCCAGCTCTGCTTGCATTTCTCATCTGCACTGGCATTCACTCTTGTCGTGCTCTCCCCTCAACACACACCACTTCCTGCTATTTGTTAAATTAACATGGGAAGTGTGATGAGTAGCTTTTCACAACAATTTCCAGCTATCGGGCATCTCCAGCTAGAAAACAGAAGGATAGAATTGCAAAGCTGATCTGCCACATCATACTCAACACTGGCCTGCAAGTCCATTGGAGAACTAGCCACTGGCTGATTGGCAAATCCAATGAATAACTGCCCACTGCGCCACATTGTCTGTACACTTGATCACAAGTTACTGTTCTCTCTACTCCTATGATGGCTGCAGAACTAAAGCAGTTGTACAGCTGCAAATGGTTAGAGTGTCCATGGGACAGGCAATGATGGTGGATTGGACTGTGTGTTACCTGGAATATTACAAACAATGTTGGACACTAACTATGGGAATAGCAGGTATCTCAAGTGAGTACAGAATTGGAGGAGATCGGAGATGACAAAGCCATAAATATGTTTGAAAAAAAGGTGTGAACTGAAGTACATGAATAGAAATGTAAAGGTGCTGAGTGAACAGAATACAAGGGTTTATATGTCCTTCTTATGGGAAGGGGTGGAATATGGGAGTCTAGCCAGAAGGGTATTGGAAAGAATAAATTCAATATAGGTATCAGCACAGATAAATTCAAAGAAAGACAAGAATCAGCCAAGTTTCAAAGTTGGAAATAGACAGCCCTGCTAACAGCACAGAAAAGTAGTTCAAATTCATCTTGGGGGACTGATATCTATCTTGTGGGGAAGTAAATTTGGGCTTCATTGGTATTAATGAAAATATGACATGTAACCCAATGATGTTGCTGAAGCTTAGCATGCAGATGAGAACTAGATAGGGTCCAATGATACATCTTGGAGTTTATTAAAGATAGAAAGGTCTCAGAAGGAAGTGAAGTCATTACAGATGGGTCCTGGGTACATTCAATAGAACCAGTTGAGTGAAGTCCTGCATAAGTGGACAATGATTGAAAAGAGGAAGATGGCGTCCTCAACTATGTCAAAACTTGCAGTCTAGTTGAGAAGTACAAGGAAGGATAACTTTGTCTCCATCATGCAGGGATGTCATTTCTGACTTTATGAGACTGTCGATCTGAATCCCTTAAAATTAAGTTGGTATAGGAGATTAGATGCAAAATGTTGATGGGCCAACAAGGTATCAGAGGAGATAAAGATCAAAGCTGAAATGCTATGTAGGAACATTCTGGGCAATTGACATTTTGCAAGCACAGTTGGGAGGGTACACTTATCAGGGCTAGACACAGAATAATGAAAGAATGGAAGAGGAAAGTGATTGAAGATAGACCTCACTGTCAATAAAACGATGGGAAAAGCAATACTATTAAGGAAGGCAAGAGGAACCATGACAAGTCTTGAAGATGTTATGTGATTGTTAAATTAATACCAGGGTTTGCTATAAACTATTTGATAGGGAGTGATTACTGTGTGTATCCAGCGTTTCCATTGTTGACAAAGCATTTAACCAGGAGGAAGATTAGAAGGTGAACTAAATGGATCTTAGTCTTTATTGAAGCACCAGTTTCAATGTATTCAACATTTAATAGTTTGACAGAGGAATTTTCTCATTTCCAACTCTGAATCTTCTCACACTTAGACAAATACATGAGTTTATCAGTTACTGGCAATTGTGGAGAAAGGAATTAAATGATTTGCTGAAAGGGTGAGATGATGTAAAATAGAGAAAAAAAATTTGAAGCAAAAACCTGATGTTCTAAGTGTCATATTCTTGAACTGCATATTCTGTGAAATATGGAAATTTCCTCTTTGCTTTATAGCAAGCTTTCTGATAAATTTACAAGAAAACTGTGATCTTTCCAAAGGAATCCTACTCTATCTGGTGGGTTTGAGAATGGTAGATGTACTGGTTATAATTTCTAGTATGACAGTATTATGTTCTGGGTCACTATTTACCACTTCATTTCTTTGCTAAACTTCTATTGCTAGTTCAATGAGGTTTTGAACTACTTTGCCTGGTTGATGGTTGCTTTCACTTTCAATCATTTTGTCATCATATTAGAAAGTAGTACTGCAAGGACCAAACAGCAGCTACAGCTGCAAAATAGAAGGAAATCCATATCATTTCATTTGTTCTCCATTTCCAGCCCCTTTACTGTGTTGTGGATGCCATAAGTTCTATTTGTCCTCATTTCTAGAATTACATGCAGTTATTATAAGCCAAACCAATACACATATCCTTTCCTTATTTCACAGTACCTAAGACTTACATTTCAACTACTGAGCTCCTATTCAAATACTGGCCTCAGACTAAATTCTGAGTTAGTGTATCCCTTTCTAAAATAATTTAATACGTAAATTAATCATGAAAACAAGAATCAAAGTAGCTCAGTAATGATAGTATTTTACCAAATTAGACTTTAAGATCTGTCCTTGAAACTTAATACTTACTAGTTCAGGCTTAGTTCAAATGTAACACTCTTGTCTATGTCAGAAGGTCATGAGTTTAAGTTTAAGACTTTTGGATTTGAGAGGCCCTTCTTCAGATAATGCATTAAATTGAGGCTGCATACTCAGATGGATGCAAAAATCCTGAGACATTAATTGGATGGAGAGTAAAACAGTTGTCCTTAATATCCTGGGCAATATTTAACCTTCATCTAACATCAGCTTAAATAGATTTTCTGATCATTTAGAAACACAGAAAACCTACATCACAATATAGGCCCTTAGGCCCACAAAACTGTGCAGAACATGTCTTTACCTTAGAACTACCTTGGCTTACCCATAGCCCTCTATTTTTCTAAGCTCCATGTATCCATCCAAGAGTCTCTTAAAAGATCCTATCATTTCCGCCTCCACCACCACTGCCGGCATCCCGTTCCATACACTCACCACTCTGCGTAAAAAACCTACCTCTGACATCTCCTCTGTACCTATTTATTTGGTTGTTGTTTATAAAATCTTGCCATGTACAAATTTGCCACTATGCATTTTAATATTAATGATAGTGGCCATAGTCTAAAAGCATTTCATTGGTTCTGACCTGTTTTGAGATAAACAAATATCACTAAGTAAATGTAAGGTCACTTCTTGTATATATTTAACTGGAATTGCAATGTGTTATGAAAATAAATTTACTAACAATAAATCTTTTCTCTCAAAGAATGATCAACTCTGTAAAACATCTTAAATTCATTAACAGTAGAAACAACTGTGGGGGAGAAAGCACGCACATTTTTATTTGCTGTACAGAGTTTCTATATTTCTTTAGTTTTGAAGACATATAGAGGCTACAGAAGGATTTAGACAGATTAGGAGAAGTTGCAAATGGAATAGTGTCAGGTAGTGTATGGTCATGCACTTAGTAGAATAAAAGGGTTGACTATCTTCTAAATGGAGAGAAAATTCAAAAATCTGAGGCAAAAAAAGTGGCTTGGGTGTGTACAGTTCCTGAAAGGTTAATTTGCAGGTTGAGTTGGTGGTGAGCAAGGCAAATGCAAAGTTGGCATTCATTTCAAGAGGGCTAGAATATACTGTAAAAGCGAGGATATACTACTGAGGCTTTATAAAGCATTGGTGAAGCATCACTTGCACTATTGTGAGCAGCTTTGGGACCCCTAGCTTGGAAAGGATGTGATGACACTAGAAAAGCTTCAAAGGAGGTTCACGAAAATGATTCCAGGTTTGAACGGCTTGTCATATGGTATTCAGAGGAATGAGGGGAAACCTAATTAAAACCTATCGGATGTTGAAAGGCCTGAGTGGATGGGAAGAAGATATTTCCTATGGTGTGGGAATCTAGGACCAGACAACATAGACTCATAACAGAGGGGCATCCTTTTAGAATGGAGATGAGGAGGAATTTCTTTAGACAGAGTGGTGAATCTGAGGCATTTGTGCCACAGGCAGCTGTGGAGGCCAAGTCTCTACATATATTTAAGACAGAGGTTGATATCGATTCTTGATTGGTCAGGGTATGGAGAGAAACAGGGAGAAGGCAGGAGATAGGGGCTGAGAGGGAAAAATGGATCAGTCATGATGAAATAATGGAGCAGACTCAATGGGCCAAATAGCCTAATTCTGCTCCTATATCTTATGGTCATATGTGTCCATGTTGTGAGCTTATGGGGAAAAATGATACTGTCATATCTGAATGTTCTCAATGTATGCTTCCCACTCCATCTCTCGACTTGTGTTTTATTTTTTAGTCAATCAAGTGAACCACTTCTGATATATACACATCTTTTGTTGGTGTGGAGTCCAAAGATGTACATGGTACTATTAGTCTAAGGAATGACCTTATAAAAATGTGTACAATCATGAGAGGCAGACATAAGATGATGGTAAGTCTTTTCCCAGGATAGAGAAATCAAAACTATAGGATGTGGTTTAAGGTGAGAGGAGAAACTTTTTTATCCAAAGGGGTTAGAGAATATGGAAAGAGCTGCTGGAAGTGGTGGAGGCAATGGTGTACCATTGAAAAAGGACTTGGGGAGCTGCAAAAAGAGCAGGTGCCTGGAGGGATACAGGGCAAACACAGGAAATTGGGACTAACTCGAAGGAAATATGACTAGCATGGACTGATTGGGCCAAGCGATCTGTACCTATTCTGTATGGCCCTATATTTAAACAGTCATCTGTTTAAGTTCTGACCTAATCATCATTGTACTTTGATTTTCCTCTTTGATACTTCATCATGTTGCTTATTTGTTCAAACTTTTCACCTCAGGACTAGTTAGGACAATGATCAAGACTTTGATGAGGTGTAACTCTTCCACATTAATCAGGGCCTCTGCCTTAGAATGGAAAACTAGAAAACTTACTTCCTGAACCAATTCTTGGGTTATGTCTTAACCTGTTTTACCCCACCATTTCAAAGGTCAGTGGTCCAAGGCATTTGCAGTAATAGAGGGATTACTGCCACTGAAACAATACTCTTTATGTTTTCCTATACAACTGAAACTATGACTTCAGGGAATCCATCCAGTATCATCCATTTCCTCATGGACCATGAGTTCTGGCTATTCTCATTTTCCTTTCAAGAAGTTCTTCAGTCTCTTGGTAGATGTCCCAAGAACCTACATCAGTGAAATAAGACATCATGAAAGGCCCATTGCTGCATCACTAGGAATACCTATCTATCTGCCGATTGTTGAATACCCTAATTTCTGCAGTTGTTACCCAGTGCTGTCAATTGTGTAGTCCTTTGCTACATACAGTAATGGTGTTTCTATTGTAGACTGCTGCTTCTTGGGATACAGTCATACATTTCTGTATTCAGCACTGTTGAATAAGTGTGCCATACAGGACATAGTCCTCTCAATTCTTGTATTGCATGACACCTACCCATTTACTGTTCTCCAAGATTTCCCAGAGTACCAGATGACTTTCTCCAGGAACATACATTTTATAAAATTTTACATACACTGTGATTTTTTTGAGTTTGAGTGAGGAAGCAGAGAATCAGAATTCTAGATGTACGAATATCCTGAAACCAGAAAGAAATAGCAGGCATATTTATGTAGGCAACCTCCATTATGAATTCTCATAACTCAATATGAATTCTTATAACTTCTAATCTAAATAATTGGATTATTTAAAGCACGCTTTTCTGAGTATTGTGCTATAATTCCATTATTGGAATTTAGAAATATAATGCTATTTTGAGATTTCAAATGTTGGGTACGAGATACCCAATACATTGATTTTTAAGCGGATGTCACATTTTCCAGGTACTTGAATTTTGGAGGTTTCCTACTTTGGAGGCTCCCCTAGTTGCACTAGAATCCCGAATTTGGACAAAGGTAACTTTGTGCTCATTATTGTGATGTTGATTACA